>NC_041228.1:62009481-62012544 GCF_002837175.3 Physeter macrocephalus | reverse complement strand
CAGCTATAAAAGAGGAAATTGACAGTAACACAATAATAGTGGGGGACTTTAACACCTCACTTACACCAATGGACAGACCATCCAAACAGAAAATTAATAAGGAAACCCAAGTTTTAAAAGGTACAATAGACCAGATAGATTTAATTGATATTCATAGGACATTCCATCCAAAAACAGCAGATTACACTTTCTTCTCAAGTGCACACGGAACATTCTCCAAGATAGATCACATCTCAGGTCACAAATCAAGCCTTAGTAAAATTAGGAAAATTGAAATAATATCAAGCATCTTTTCTGACCACAACACGATGAGATTAGAAATCAATTACAGGGAACAAAACGTAAAAAACACAAACACATGGAAGCTAAACAATATATTACTAAATAACTAAGAGATCACTGAAGAAATCAAAGAGGAAATCAAAAAATACCTAGAGACAAATGACAATGGAAGCATGATGATCCAAAACCTATGGGATGTAGCAAAAATATTTTTAAGAGGAAAGTTTAGAGCAATACAATCGTACCTCAAGAAACAACAAACATCTCAAATAAACCATCTAACCTTACAACTAAAGGAACTAGAGAAAGAAGAACAAACAAAACCCAAATGTAGTAGAAGGAAAGAAATCATAAATTTCAGAGCAGAAATAAATGAAATAGCAACAAAGAAAACAATAGCAAAGATCAATAAAACTAAAAGCAGGTTCTTTGAAAAGATAAACAAAATTGATAAACCTTTAGCCAGACTCATCAAGAAAAAGAGGGAGAGGGCTTCAATCAATAAAATTAGAAATGAAACAGGAAAAGTTACAATGGACACTGCAGAAATACAAAGCATCCTAAGAGACTACTACAAGCAACTTTATGCCAATAAAATGGACAACCTGGAAGAAATGGACAAATTCTTAGAAAGGCATAACTTTCCATGACTGAACCAGGAAAAAATGGAAAATATGAACAGACAAATCAGAAGTAATGAAATTGAAACTGTGATTGAAATCTTCCAACAGACAAAAGTCCAGGACCAGATGGCTTCACAGGTGAATTCTATCAAACATTTAGAGAAGAGCTAACACCTATCCTTCTCAAACTCTTCCAGAAAACTGCAGAGGAAGGAATACTCCCAAACTCATTCTATGAGGGCACCATCACCCTGATACCAAAACCAGAAAAAGATACTACAAAAGAAGAAAATTACAGACCAATATCACTGATGAATATAGATGCAAAAATCGTCAACAAAATACTAGCAAACAGAATGCACAACATATTAAAAGGATCATACACCATGATCAAGATAGATTTATCCCAGGGATGCATGGATTCTTCAATATACGCAAATCAATCAATGTGATACACCATATTAATAAATTGAAAAGAAAAACCAAATGATCATCTCAATAGATGCAGAAAAAGCTTTTGACAAAATTCAACACCCATTTATGATAAAAACTTTCCAGAGTGTGGGCATAGAGGGAACCTACCTCAACATAATAAAGGCTATATAAGACAAGCCCACAGCAAACATCATTCTCAATGGTGAAAAACTGAAAGAATTTCCTCTACGATCAGGAACAAGACAAGGATGTCCACTCTCACCATTATTATTCAACATAGTTTTGGAAGTCCTAGCCACGGCAATCAGAGAAGAAAAAGAAATAAAAGGAGTACAAACTGGAAAAGAAGAAGTGAAACTGTCACTGTTTTCAGATGACATGATACTATACATAGAGAATCCTAAAGATGCCACCAGAAAACTACAAGAATTAATCAATGAATTTGGTAAAGTTTCAGGATACAAAATTAATGCACTGAAATCTCTTGCATTCTTATACAGTAATGATGAAAAATCTGAAAAAGAAGTTATGGAAACACTCCTATTTACCACTGCAACAAAAAGAATAAAATACCTAGGAATAATCCTACCTAGGGAGACAACAGACCTGTATGCAGAAAACTATAACACACTGATGAAAGATATTAAAGATAATACCAACAGATGGAGAGATATACTAATTTCTTGGATTGGAAGAATCAATATTGTGAAAATGACTATACTACCCGAAGCAATGTACAGATTCAATGCAATCCCTGTCAATTTACCAATGGCATTTTTTACAGAACTAGAACAAAAAAATCTAAAAATTTGTGTGGAGATATAAAAGACCCCGAATAGCCAAAGTGGTCTGAGGGAAAAAAATGGAGCTGGGGGAAAAAGACTCCAGGACTTCAGACTATACTACAAAGCTACAGTAATCAAGACAATATGGTACTAGCATAAAAACAGAAATATAGATCAATGGAACAGGATAGAAAGCTCAGGATAAAGCCACACACCTATGGTCAACTAATCTATGACAAAGGAGGCAAGGATATACAATGGAGAAAAGACAGTCTCTTCAATAAGTGGTGCTGGGAAAACTGGACAGCTACATGTAAAAGAATGAAATTAGAACACTCCCTAACACCATACACAAAAATAAACTCAAAATGGATTAAAGACCTAAATGTAAGGCCACACACTATCAAACTCTTAGAGGAAAAAATAGGCAGAACACTCTATGACATACAACACAGCAAGATCCTTTTTGACCCACCTCATAGAGAAATGGAAATAAAAAGAAAAATAAACAAATGGGACTTAATGAAACTTAAAAGCTTTTGCACAGCAAAGGATACCATAAACAAGACCAAAAGACAACCCTCAGAATGGGAGAAAATAGTTGCAAAGGAAGCACCTGACAAGGGATTAATCTCCAAAATTTACAAGCAGCTCATGCAGCTCAATAACAAAAAAACAAACAACCCAATCCAAAAATGGGCAGAACTAAATGGACATTTCTCCAAAGAAGATATACGGATCGCCAACAAACACATGAAAGAATGCTCAACATCATTAATCATTAGAGAAATGCAAATCAAAACGACAATGAGATATCATCTCACACCGGTCAGATTGGCCATCATCAAAAACTCTAGAAACAATAAATGCTGGAGAGGGTGTGCAGAAAAGGGAACCCTCTTGCACTGCTGGTGGGAATGTAAATTGATACAGCCACT
>NC_041228.1:62004438-62009202 GCF_002837175.3 Physeter macrocephalus | reverse complement strand
CAGGACCAGATGGCTTCACAGGTGAATTCTATCAAACATTTAGAGAAGAGCTAACACCTATCCTTCTCAAACTCTTCCAGAAAACTGCAGAGGAAGGAATACTCCCAAACTCATTCTATGAGGGCACCATCACCCTGATACCAAAACCAGAAAAAGATACTACAAAAGAAGAAAATTACAGACCAATATCACTGATGAATATAGATGCAAAAATCGTCAACAAAATACTAGCAAACAGAATGCACAACATATTAAAAGGATCATACACCATGATCAAGATAGATTTATCCCAGGGATGCATGGATTCTTCAATATACGCAAATCAATCAATGTGATACACCATATTAATAAATTGAAAAGAAAAACCAAATGATCATCTCAATAGATGCAGAAAAAGCTTTTGACAAAATTCAACACCCATTTATGATAAAAACTTTCCAGAGTGTGGGCATAGAGGGAACCTACCTCAACATAATAAAGGCTATATAAGACAAGCCCACAGCAAACATCATTCTCAATGGTGAAAAACTGAAAGAATTTCCTCTACGATCAGGAACAAGACAAGGATGTCCACTCTCACCATTATTATTCAACATAGTTTTGGAAGTCCTAGCCACGGCAATCAGAGAAGAAAAAGAAATAAAAGGAGTACAAACTGGAAAAGAAGAAGTGAAACTGTCACTGTTTTCAGATGACATGATACTATACATAGAGAATCCTAAAGATGCCACCAGAAAACTACAAGAATTAATCAATGAATTTGGTAAAGTTTCAGGATACAAAATTAATGCACTGAAATCTCTTGCATTCTTATACAGTAATGATGAAAAATCTGAAAAAGAAGTTATGGAAACACTCCTATTTACCACTGCAACAAAAAGAATAAAATACCTAGGAATAATCCTACCTAGGGAGACAACAGACCTGTATGCAGAAAACTATAACACACTGATGAAAGATATTAAAGATAATACCAACAGATGGAGAGATATACTAATTTCTTGGATTGGAAGAATCAATATTGTGAAAATGACTATACTACCCGAAGCAATGTACAGATTCAATGGAATCAGACTCCCTGACTTCAGACTATACTACAAAGCTACAGTAATCAAGACAATATGGTACTAGCATAAAAACAGAAATATAGATCAATGGAACAGGATAGAAAGCTCAGGATAAAGCCACACACCTATGGTCAACTAATCTATGACAAAGGAGGCAAGGATATACAATGGAGAAAAGACAGTCTCTTCAATAAGTGGTGCTGGGAAAACTGGACAGCTACATGTAAAAGAATGAAATTAGAACACTCCCAAACACCATACATAAAAATAAAACTCAAAATGGATTGAAGACCTAAATGTAAGACCAGACACTATACAACTCTTAGAGGCAAACATAGGAAGAACACACTTTGACATAAATCACAGCAAGATCTTTTTTGATCCACCTCCTAGAGTAATGGAAATAAAAACAAAAATAAACAACTGGGACCTAATGAAACTTAAAATCTTTTTCACAGCAAAGAGCACCATAAACAAGACAAAAAGACAACCCTCAGAATGGGAGAAAATATTTGCAAATGAAGCAACTGACAAGGGATTTATCTCCAAAATTTACAAGCAGCTCCTGAAGCTCAATATGAAAATAACAAACAACCCAATCCAAAAATGGGCAGAAGACCTAAACAGACATTTCTCCAAAGAAGACATACAGATGGCCAAGAAGCACATGAAAATCTGCTTAACATCACTAATTATTAGAGAAATGCAAATCAAAGCGACAATGAGGTATCACCTCATGCCAGTTAGAAAGGGCATCATCAGAAAATCTACAACAACAAATGCTGGAGAGGGTGTGGGGAAAAGAGAACCCTCTTGCACTGTTGGTGGGAATGTAATTTGATACAGCCATTATGGAGAACAGTACGGAGGTTTCTTAAAAAGCTAAAAATAGAATTACCATATGACACAACAATCGCACTACTGGGCATATACCCACAGAAAATCATAATTCAAAAAGACACATGCACCCCAATGTTCATCACAGCACTATTTACAATAGCCAGGACATGTAAGCAACCTAAATGCCCATTAAGAGACGAATGGATACAGAAGATGTGGTACATATGTACAATGAAATATTACTCGGCCATAAAAACGAATGAAACTGAGTCATTTGTAGAGACGTGGATGGATCTAGAGACTGTCATACAGAGTGAAGTAAGTCCGAAAGAGAAAAACAAATATTGTATAATAACACATATATGTGGAACCTAGAAAAATGGTACAGAGGAACTGGTTTTCAGGGCAGAAATTGAGACACAGATGTAAAGAACAAACGTATGGACACCAAGGGGGGAAATTGGCGGGGTGGTGTCATGGTGGTGCAATGAACTGGGAGATTGGGATTGACATATATACAGTAATATGTATAAAATGGATAACTAACAATAACCTACTGTATAAAAAAATAAATAAAATAAAATTCTAAAATTAAATAAAAAGAAGAGGAGGAATAATGGGAAAACAAGGGGATCACGTGTTAGAATAATAAAAACGTGTCAATTAAGGACATTATGAAAAGTATAAAGAGGGAAAGATTCTGAAATTAGAACTATCTTTAGTGGTGCAGGATCTCTTCTCTATTTAGGTTAACATATTGAGGTGGGAGTGAGTAAAGAAAATCCAAATGGTAGATGGAGGGAGGTGGGGTGGGGAGGCATATAATACTCATTATAGCTGTGGGCAAGACTACTACATAGTTTGTGGCTAAATAATACTTTTTCAAACCTAATGATATTTGGAAACAATCTTCAAAGCTAAAGTTAACATTTTAATATAAGTCTGTCTCCATTGGATTTAGATAATAACATTGCAATTTTCTTTCCTAACATGTATCTTACTTACTGCTTTATTGCAACTATTTAGCATAGACATGGGAAATATTTATGAGGTTGCTGATGCTTTTCAATAATGAAAGAGTTCAACTAGAGGATTATGGTTCAGACCTAACTATGTGGAAGTACAGTCTTCATGAACTTGGTTTATTTATTTATTTATTAAACACCATTATTGGAGTATAATTGCTTCACAATGGTATATTAGTTTCTGCTTTATAACAAATATATGTGGAACCTAGAAAAATGGTACAGAGGAACTGGTTTTCAGGGCAGAAATTGAGACACAGATGTAAAGAACAAACGTATGGACACCAAGGGGGGAAATTGGCGGGGTGGTGTCATGGTGGTGCAATGAACTGGGAGATTGGGATTGACATATATACAGTAATATGTATAAAATGGATAACTAACAATAACCTACTGTATAAAAAAATAAATAAAATAAAATTCTAAAATTAAATAAAAAGAAGAGGAGGAATAATGGGAAAACAAGGGGATCACGTGTTAGAATAATAAAAACGTGTCAATTAAGGACATTATGAAAAGTATAAAGAGGGAAAGATTCTGAAATTAGAACTATCTTTAGTGGTGCAGGATCTCTTCTCTATTTAGGTTAACATATTGAGGTGGGAGTGAGTAAAGAAAATCCAAATGGTAGATGGAGGGAGGTGGGGTGGGGAGGCATATAATACTCATTATAGCTGTGGGCAAGACTACTACATAGTTTGTGGCTAAATAATACTTTTTCAAACCTAATGATATTTGGAAACAATCTTCAAAGCTAAAGTTAACATTTTAATATAAGTCTGTCTCCATTGGATTTAGATAATAACATTGCAATTTTCTTTCCTAACATGTATCTTACTTACTGCTTTATTGCAACTATTTAGCATAGACATGGGAAATATTTATGAGGTTGCTGATGCTTTTCAATAATGAAAGAGTTCAACTAGAGGATTATGGTTCAGACCTAACTATGTGGAAGTACAGTCTTCATGAACTTGGTTTATTTATTTATTTATTAAACACCATTATTGGAGTATAATTGCTTCACAATGGTATATTAGTTTCTGCTTTATAACAAAGTGAATCAGCTATACATATACATATATCCCCATATACCCTCCCTCTTGCATCTCCCTCTCCCCCTCCCTATCCCATCCCTCTAGGTGGTCACAAAACTCCAAGCTGATCTGCCTGTACTATGTGGCTTCTTCTTAGTAGCTATCTACTTTACATTTGGTAGTATATAAAAGCTTCGTTCCAGTTTACCCTTCCTCCAACTCCGTGTCCTCAAGTCCATTCTCTACATCTGCATCTTTATTCCTATCCTGTCCCTAGGTTCTTCATAACCATTTTTTTGTTTGTTTTTTAGATTCCATATATATGTGTTAGCATACAGTATTTGTTTTTCTCTTTCTGACTTACTTCACTCTGTATGACAGACTCTAGGCCAATCCACCTCACTACAAATAACTCAATTTCGTTTTTTTATGGCTGAGTAATATTCCATTGTATTTATATGCCACATCTTCTTTACCCATTCATCTGTCGATGGACACTTAGGTTGATTCCATGTCCTGGCTATTGTAAATACAAATGAAATGAACATTTTGGTACATGACTCTTTTTGTTTTTTTTTGTTTGTTTGTTTGTTTTTTGTGGTACAAGAGCCTCTCACTGTTGTGGCCTCTCCCGTTGTGGAGAACAGGCTCAGTGGCCATGGCTCACGGGCCAAGCCACTCCACAGCATGTGGGATCTTCCCGGACTGGGGCACAAACCCTTGTCCCCTGCATTGGCAGGCGGACTCTCAACCACTGCGCCACCAGGGAAGCCCACATGACTCTTTTTGAATTAT
>NC_041228.1:62003842-62004074 GCF_002837175.3 Physeter macrocephalus | reverse complement strand
TATGGTAGTTTTATTTTTACTTTTTTAAGGAACCTCCATACTGTTCTCCATAGGGGTTGTATCAACTTACATTCCCGCCAACAGTGCAAGAGGGTTCACTTTTCTCCACACCTTCTCCAGCATGTATTGTTTGTAGATTTTTTGATGATGGTAATTCTGACTGGTGAGAGGTGATACCTCATTGTAGTTTTTTTTTTTTTTTTTTTTTTTTTTTTGTGGTATGCGGGCCTCA
>NC_041228.1:61980240-62003810 GCF_002837175.3 Physeter macrocephalus | reverse complement strand
TTGCTTCATTTGCAAATATTTTCTCCCATTATGAGGGTTGTCTTTTCGTCTTCTTTATGGTTTCCTTTGTTGTACAAAAGCTTTTAAGTCTCGTTAGGTCCCATTTGTTTACTTTTGTTTTTATTTCAATTTCTCTAGGAGGTGAGTCAAAAAGGATCTCGCTGTATTTTATGTCATAGAGTGTTCTGCCTATGTTTTCCCCTTAGAGTTTTATAATGGCTGGCCTTACATTTAAGTCTTTAATCCATTTTGAATTTATTTTTGTGTACAGTGTTAGGGAGTGTTCTAATTTCATTCTTTTATATGTGCTGTCCAGTTTTCCCAGCACCACTTATTGAAGAGGCTGTCTTTTCTCCATTGTATATGTGTTTCCATATAAATTGTGAAATTTTTTGTTCTAGTTCTGTGAAAAATGCCAGTGGTAGTTTGATAGGGATTGCATTGAACCTGTAGATTGCTTTGGGTAGTATAGTCATTTTCACAATGTTGATTTTTCCAATCCAAGAACAGGGTATATCTCTCCATCTATTTGTAACATCTTTAATTTCTTTCATCAGTGTCTTGTAGCTTTTTGCATACAGGTCTTTTCTCTCCTTAGGTAGGTTTATTTCTAGATATTTTATTCTTTTTGTTGCAATGGTAAATGGGAGTGTTTCCTTAATTTCTCTTTCAGATTTTTCATCATTAGTGTACAGGAAGGCAAGAGATTTCAGTGCATTAATTTGGTATCCTGCTACTTTACCAGATTCATTGTTTAGATCTAATAGTTTTCTGGTAGTGTCCTAAGGATTCTGTATGTATAGTATCATGTCATCTGCAAACAGTGACAGCTTTACTTCTTCTTTTGCAATTTGAATTCCTTTTATTTCTTTTTCTTCTCTGATTGCTGTGGCTAAAACTTCCAAAACTATGTTGAATAATAGTGATGAGAGTGGGCAACCTTATCTTCTTCCTGATCTTAGTGGAAATTGTTTCAATTTTTCACTATTGAGGATGATGTTGGCTGTGCGTTTGTCATATATGGTCTTTATTATGTGCAGTTAAGTTCCCTCTATCCCTATTTTCTGGAGGGTTTTTGATGTAAATGTATGTTGAATTTTGTTGAAAGCTTTTTCTGCATCTATTGGGGTGATCATATGGTTTTTCTCCTTCAATTTGTTAATATGGTTTATCACATTGATTGATTTGCCTATATTGAAGAATTCTTAACTTCCTGGGATAAACCCCACTTAAATGTATGTTGAATTTTGTTGAAAGCTTTTTCTGCATCTATTGGGGTGATCATATGGTTTTTCTCCTTCAATTTGTTAATATGGTTTATCACATTGATTGATTTGCCTATATTGAAGAATTCTTAAATTCCTGGGATAAACCCCACTTGTTCATGGTGTATGATCCTTTTAATGTGCTGTTGGTTTCTGTTTGCTAGTATTTTGTTGAGGATTGTTGCATCTATGTACATCAGTGATATTGGCCTGTAATTTTCTTTCTTTGTGACATCCTTGTTTTGTTTTGGCATCAGGGTGATGGTGGCCTAGTAGAATAAGTTTAGGAGTGTTCCTCCCTCTGCTATATTTTGGGAGAGTTTGAGAAGGATGGGTGTTAGCTCTTCTCTAAATGTTTGATAGAATTCACCTGTGAAGCCATCTGGTCTTGGGCTTTTGTTTGTTGGAAGATTTTTAATCACAGTCTCAATTTCAGCACTTGTGATTCGTCTGTTTATATTTTCTCCTTCTTCCTGGTTCAGCCTCAGAAGGTTGTGTTTTTGTAAGAATGTGTTCATTTCTTCCAGGTTTTCCATGTTATTGGCATATAATTTTTTGTAGTAATCGCTTGTGATTCTTTGTATTTCTCCAGTGTCATGTGTTACTTCTCCTTTTTCATTTCTAAATCTATTGATTTGAGTCTTCTCCCTTTTTTTCCCTGATGAGTCTGGCTAATTGTTTCTCAATTTTGTTTATCTTCTCAAAGAACCAGCTTTTAGTTTTATTGATCTTTGCTATTGTTTCTTTCATTTCTTTTTTATTTATTTCTGATCTGATCTTTATGATTTCTTTCCTTCTGCTAACTTTGGGATTTTTTTATTCTTCGTTCTCTAATTGCTTTAGGTGTAAGGTTAGGTTGTTTATTTGAGATGTTTCTTGTTCCTTGAGGTAGGATTGTATTGCTATAAACTTCCCTCTTAGAACTGTCTTTGCTGCATCCCACAGGTTTTGGGTAGTCGTGTTTTCATTGTCATTTGTTTCTAGATATTTTCTGATTTCCTCTTTGATTTCTTTAGTGATCTCTTGGTTATTAAGTAGTGTGTTGTTTAGCCTCCATGTATTTTTATTTTTTACAGATTTTTTCCTCTAGTTGATATCTTGTCTCATAGTGTTGTGGTTGGAAAAGATACTTGATATGATTTTTTTTTAAATTTACCAATGCTTGATTTATGTCCCAAGATATGATTTATCCTGGAGAATGTTCCATGAGCACTTGCGAAGAAAGTGTATTCTGTTGTTTTTGGATGGAATGTCGTATAAATATCATTTAAGTTCACCTCGTTTAATGTGTCATTAAAAGCTTCTGTTTCCTTATTTATTTTCATTTTGGATGATCCTTCCATTGATGAAAGTGGCGTGTTAAAGTCCCCTATGATGACTGTGTTACTGTCGATTTCTCCTTTTATGGCTGTTAGCATTTGCCTTATGTATTGAGGTTCTCCTACGTTGGGTGCATAAATATTTACAATTGCTATATCTTTTCTTGGATTGATCCTTTGATCACTATGTAGTGTCTTTGTCTCTTGTAATAGTCTTCATTTTAAAGTCTATTTGGTCTCATATGAGAATTGCTACTCCAGATTTCTTTTGATTTCCACTTGCATGGAATATCTTTTTCCATCCCCTCACTTTCAGTCTGTATGTGTCCCTAGGTCTGGAGTGGGTCTCTTGTAGACAGCATATATACAGGTCTTGTTTTTGTATCCATTCAGCCAGTCTGTGTCTTTTGGTTGGAGCATTTAATCCATTTACATTGAAGGTAATTATTGAATATGTGTTACTATTACCATTTTCTTAATTGTTTTGGTTTTGTTATTGTAGGTCTTTTACTTTCCTTGTGTTTCCTGCCTAGAGAAGTTCCTTTAGCATTTGTTGTAGGGCTGATTTCATCGTGCTGAATTCTCTTAGCTTTTGTTTGTCTGTAAAGTTTTAATTTCTCCATCGAATCTGAATGAGATCCTTGCCGAGTAGAGTAATCTTGGTTGTAGGGTTTTCCCCTTCATCACTCTAAATATGTCCTGCCACTCCCGTCTGGCTTGCAGAGTTTCTGCTGACAGATCAGCTGTTAATCTTATGGGGATTCCCTTGTATGCTATTTGTTTTTTTCCCTTGCTCCTTTTAATATTTTTTATTTGTATTTAATTTTTGATAGTTTGATTAATATGTGTCTGGCATGTTTCTCCTTGGATTTATCCTGTATGGGACTCTCTGTGCTTCCTGGACTTGATTAACTATTTCTTTTCCCATATTAGGGAAGTTTTCAACTATAATCTCTTCACATATTTTCTCAGCATCTTTCTTTTTCTCTACTTCTTCTTGGACCCATATAATTCAAAAGTTTGTGTGTTTAATGTTGTCCCAGATGCCTCTGAGACTCTCCTCAATTCTTTTCATTCTTTTTCCTTTATTCTGCTCTGCAGTAGTTATTTCCACTATTTTATCTTCCAGGTCACTTATCCATTCTTCTGCCCCAGTTATTCTGCTATTGATTCCTTCTAGAGAATTTTTCATTTCATTTACTGTGCTGTTCATCACTGTTTGTTTGCACTTTGGTTCTTCTAGGTCCTTGTTAAATGTTTCTTGTATTTTCTCCATTCTATTCCCAAGATTTTGGATCATCTTTACTATCATTTCTGTGAATTCTTTTTCAGGTAGACTGCCTATTTCCTCTTCATTTGTTAGGTCTGGTGGGTTTTTACCTTGCTTCTTCATCTGCTGTTTGTTTCTCTGTCTTCTCATTTTGCTTCACTTACTGTGTTTAGGGTCTCCTTTTTGCAGGCTGCAGGTTCCGTAATTTCTGTTGTTATTGGTGTCTGCCCCCAGTGTGTAAGGTTGGTCCAGTGGGTTTTGTAGCCTTCCTGGTGGAGGGGACTGGTGCCTGTGTTCTGGAGGATGAGGCTGGCTCTTTTCTTTCTGGTGGGCAGGACCACATCTTGTGGTGTGATTTGGGGTGTCTGTGACCTTATTATGATTTTGGGCAGCCTCTTTTCTAATGGGTCGGGTTGTGTTCCTGTTTTGCTAGTTGTTTGGCATAGGGTGTCCAGCACTATAGCTTTCTGGTCATTGAGTGGAGCTGGGTCTTAGCATTGAGATGGAGATCTCTGGGAGAAGTTTCCCCATTTAGTATTACGTGTGGCCAGGAGGTCTCTGGTGGAACAATGTCCTGAATTCGGCTCTCCCACTTCAGAGGCACAGGCCTGAAACCCAGCCGGAGCACCAACACCCTGTTAGCCACACGGCTCAGAAGAAAAGGGAGAAAAAAAGAAAGAAAGAAGGAAGAAAAAAATAAAATACATTAAAATAAAGTTATTAAAATAAAATTTTAAAAAAAGTAATAAAACGGCTCAGAAGAAAAGGGAGAAAAAAAGAAAGAAAGAAGGAAGAAAAAAATAAAATACATTAAAATAAAGTTATTAAAATAAAATTTTTAAAAAAGTAATAAAAAAAAAAAAGAAAGAAGAGAGCAACCAAACCAAAAAACAAATCCACCAATTTTATCAAGTGCTAAGCACTCACTATACTAAAAAAAAAATCATAAAACAGACAGACAGAACCGTAGGAGAAATGGTAAAAGCAAAGCGATACAGACAAAAATCACAGAAAGAAGCATACACATGCACACTCACAAAAAGGGAAAAAGGAAAAAAATATATATATCGTTGCTCCCAAGGTTCACTGCCTCAATTTGGGATGACTTGTTGTCTATTCAGGTATCCCACAGGTGCAGGGTACAGCAAGTTGACTGTGTAGATTTAATCCACTGCTCCTGAGGCTGCTGGGAGAGATTTCCCTTTCTCTTCTTTGTTCGCACAGCTCCCAGGGTTCAGCTTTGTATTTGCCCCACCTCTGTGTGTAGGTCACCAGAGGGCATCTGTTCTTCGCTCAGACAGGACGGGGTTAAAGGAGCAGCTGATTCGGGGGCTCTGGCTCACTCAGGCCGGGGGGAGGGAGTGGCACGGATGCGGGGAGAGCCTGTGGCGGCAGAGGCCAGCGTGACGTTGCACCAGCCTGAGGCGCTCCATGCGTTCTCCTGGGAAAGTTGTCCCTGGATCCCAGGACCCTGGCAGTGGCGGGCTGCACAGGCTCCTGGGAGGGGAGGTGTGGAGAGTGACCTGTGCTTGCACACAAGCTTCTTGGTGGCGGCAGCAGCAGCCTTAATGACTCATGCCCGTCTCCAGGGTCCGCACTGATAGCCACGACTCATGCCCGTCTCTGGAGCCCCTTTAAGCGGCACTCTTAATCCCCTCTCCTCACGCACCAGGAAACAGAGAGAAGAAAAAGTCTCTTGCCTCTTCAGCAGCTCCAGACTTCTCCCGGACTCCCTCCCGGCCAGCCATGGTGCACTAACCCCTTCAGGCTGTGTTCACGCAGCCAACCCCAGTCCTCTCCCTGGGATCCGACAGAAGCCCGAGCCTCAGCTCCCAGCCCCCGCCCGCCCCGGCGGGTAAGCAGACAAGCCTCTCGGTCTGGTGAGTGCTGGTCGGCACCGATCCTCTGCGGGAATCTCTCGGCTCTGCCCTAGGCACCCTGTTGCTGCGCTCTCCTCCGCGGCTCCGAAGCTTCCCCCTCCGCCACCCGCGGTCTCCGCCCGAGAAGGGGCTTCTAGTGTGTGGAAACTTTTCCTCCTTCACAGCTCCCTCCCACTGGTGCAAGTCCTGTCCCTATTCTTTTGTCTCTGTTTTTTCTTTTTTCTTTTGCCCTACCCAGGTACTTGGGGAGTTTCTTGCCTTTTGGGAGGTCTGAGATCTTCTGCCAGCTTTCAGTAGGTGTTCTGTAGGAGCTGTTCCACATGTAGATGTATTTCTGATGTATTTGTGGGGAGGAAGGCGATCTCCAGGTCTCACTCCTCCGCCATCTTGAAGGTCTCCCCCAAGAACTTGCTTTAATCCCTTTGTTCTTAAGTGCTAATGTTTCATTCGAAATACATTTTGATGGGCAGGCACAACATCACATGCTTTTTCTGAATTCTGATTTCTCTTGTTTTCAGGGATTGTGTCTTCTGTACAGTAGCACTTTGTAAGTGACTATTCTTGTATTTGATACATTGGCAAATACCATTTTCACCTCCCAGAGATATTTAGCAAATTTGTAGTTTCTCTCAATTTGGGGGAAATAGCTTACATGTCAGGACAGCATGTGTCTGTCAAGAAAATGCTTGGCTCAGGTTTTCACCTTTCCTTTTCAACAGACATGAGAAGTAAAGACTGTGGCTCACCAAAGCTGGGCAAATGACCTAAAGCTGTCAATGATGTATTCTTATACCTAGAGAGTTTAAGATTCTGGGCTGTGTCATTGTTGGAGTCTTACCCAGGATGGGTTTGGTTTGCAAATTGGACTGCTTTCCTGTAGACTCTATGGCATGAAGCATTGTTTTCGGGATGACAGGGCTTGTAGAGATGTCTGTAGCCCCCACCCATTTCATCACTTAGGATCCGACTCCAGCGTGAAATTTTGACATGAAGGATATTGACTGGTAGTCTCCTTCACATCACCGTACCAAGTTTACACTTGTACATGTTTAGAAAAATAACTGCTAAAGCAGCAAACTTAGTATCCCTAGAAAGACGAGTGAAGACTGGAATGTGGTGCTTTACATGCAGAGTGAGAAGGTAAAGATTTTAGAAGTTATTTGTTATTAGAAATTTGCATTTAATAATTGTGGCAAAATAAGTATTACTGCTAGGCTTACATTGTTATAATAGTAATAATAAGTTATTAATATTATTCTATTGCTGTAAGAGTCAACAAAAGATAATTCAGTTCCTTTTTCTGATTATGAGTAAGACACATTACTTTTTTTTTTTTTTTAAAGAAGATGTTGGGGGTAGGAGTTTATTAATTAATTAATTTATTTCTGCTGTGTTGGGTCTTCATTTCTGTGCGAGGGCTTTCTCTAGTTGTGGCAAGCAGGGGCCACTCTTCATCGCGGTGCGTGGGCCTCTCACTATCGCGGCCTCTCTTGTTGCGGAGCACAGGCTCCAGACACGCAGGCTCAGCAGTTGTGGCTCACGGGCCCAGCCGCTCCGTGGCATGTGGGATCCTCCCAGACCAGGGCTCGAACCCGTGTCCCCTGCATTTGCAGGCAGACTCTCAACCACTGCGCCACCTGGGAAGCCCCATGACTTCTTTTTATACTAGTATATTCTTTCTCCTGTTATTGAGAACCCGTAACAAAAATGACTATAAAGCAGCTAACATTTATTGAAAATTTTGTATGCATTTTGTGTGAGGCATGGTGCTAAGCACTGAGCGTGGATCATCTTACTTAATCTCTCAATAATATTTTGGAGTAAGTAACATTACTATATAAGTGCAGAGGGTTGGCATTTTCCCAAAATTCTCTTAGCTACAAGCAACTAGCAGATCTTATGTTTATTAATACAGTATATTTTAAAGTCTGGATTAGATCCCTGCTATTTCAATATAAATGTAATTTTTTAATATTAAAAATAGATAGTAAAATAGTGGCCAAGGCACTCTGTATATTATATTAACTCTTTACAATGTTTTTGGAGTAAAAACGAGTAGAAATTGTCTACCTTGTCTACAGCTTTTATACTGGGTATTTTCTCATCTTCATGAAGCAGATGAGAATGTATGGGGAAAATAAGACACTGGTCAGGAAGTTCTATATTGAGCCTCCAGGGTAGAACAGTAACTCACTTATTTGTAGGACATAAAGTATATCTAGATTAAACCACTACTCCCCAGCACCTCCACACCCACTCCGTCACACAATTTATGTTGAAACAGTTGACTTGTTTACCTTCAAGGCACCATGTAGTTTATTTTAAGGTTTGACTCTTTGCTTTTGTTATTGTTTATTTCTATCAAAAACCGAAGATTAAGTCACTGTTATGAAAACAAACCTGATTAATAATTTTTTCCTCTCCAGCCAAAGCATTCTTAATTACTAACACATGGGCTAATAATGTGAAAACAAATGACAGATGTAGCAATGTAGTTTGAATGCAAATCTCAGTACCCATTTTTTAAAAATGAAACCATAGACACAGTAAATCTTGTACTATTCTGCCAAAGATTTTATAAGTATTTAGACTAATCTCTGATGACACTCCAATTTACCAAAGTCTACTGAAGTGTGATCACTGAATAAGCTGATTTTCACAACATAAATCAGCCTACCCACCCACCTTTCATCAAAAATAATTTTAATGACCCAGAAAGTGTAAGCTCCGTGGTGATAGGACTTGTTTTCTTTTGCTGCGCTACCTTCAACACCCAAAGCAGACCTTGAATATTTTGTGCATGAGTGAATGAATGAAAGGAATAAAATAATCTATGATCATCACATTTTAATCTATTCTCTGGGTTGGTGCACACTTAATTTGTTCACTCATTTATTCATTAATTCAACAAATATTTAGAACATTTCTGCTTTTCACTAGGATCTGTGCCAAGCACTGAGGATACAATTATGAATAAGGCAAATACTATTTCTTACCTCCTGCAGCTGGCAGTCTGATCTTACTTCCCACCAAAGAAAGGTAGATTTATTGTCTAGACTACACATTATACTAAATGTTAAAAGCTTTTAAAGGTCGTATTGAATATCTCCAGAGGAAAGTCACGGATATATAATTCCTCTGATTGAATGCTTGGCTTCTTGCATCTCACCTCTGTATATGGACAGAGGTTTTTTGCTTTGTCCATTGCTGTAAGCTCGGAGCCTAGAGTACTACATTTCCTTTCGCAGAATATGGTGCTTGCTCGTATGAAAGAAGGAAGACTATGGGACGAAAACAAAATGTGTAGAGGATCAGCTGTACTAAACCCTTTAGATAATCTCAACATAGACATAACCCCAGTCTATTGTTAGATTGTTATTTCCATTTTACAAGTGGGGTAGTAGACTGAGAGAAAATCATGCACTAACTAGTAGCAAAGCTTGAATTGAAACATGAGCTGACTTGTATCACCCGATTCACAACTCACTTTACCAAGTAAGCCAAGAATCCTTTACTCTTGATTCTTGCCATAGATTATCTGTTGGTTTTTACTTTAGCCAGCTTTAAAGGGCTCCTACCAAACTCAAACTTTTTGTATTTTGGGCTATGACCTATGCCAGCTATGTTGATCAGAGAAGTCTAGGTGATGTAGTTACAGACAACACCATGATTTTGTGGCTCACCTACCAAATGTTTATTTCCTGCTCAGGTAAGGTTTGCTGCAGGACCAGGCAACTCTCCACGTCAACACTCTTCTACACATCAATCTCATGACCCAGGCTGAGCAACACTTCATCATCTTGTGCTACACCATGTCCAAAACACAGCCTCTTCACTGGGAGCTGGGGAAGAGAACAAACAGAATTGCACATCATATCTCTTAAATGTTTCTACCCAGAGGTGACACTCATGAACTCTGTTCATATTTTATTCACCAGAACAAATCATACAGCCATGTTCAATTTCAAAATGGTGGGGAAGTGTGATTCTTCCACATATCTGGAAAAAGAGGAGGACATGGATATTGGCAAATAGTTGTTATGTCTACCATACCAGCAAAACTCCCAGCAAATCTATGTCTAACTTGTATTAATGCTCCACATTGAAAAGACTGTCTGTGAAGCACTGCCTTTTCCTTGTTTAACAATAAAGTACCTTCTGTTTTACAGATGTGTGCCCTCCCAACAATATCCCTATTTAAATGCCTTTGTGTTTGCTTTTTAAATAAATAATGCAGTTAGTATTGAGAAATCAGAAATTATAATCAAAACAAAGTAATAAAAAACCACCCACAGACCTACATTCCTACCATTCCTTAGTAACAGTGTTCTCTAGCAAAAACTGAGGAAGATGCTGTCAGTATCTTATATTTCATTCCCTTCCCCCATGCTTCCATGATTCTAGCAGCTGATTTGGGAATCCTGGCTGGTATCCATGCTAAGAGGCTCCCTCAAGATTTCAAAACTGAAAGTGTCCCAAAACTTCAGCCCAGAAAGAGTAAATATTTTTATTGAACATGGTCTATTTCTAATTTAGACAAATGATTGTATTTTCTTCCTTATTGTGTAACTCTTCTTGAAGTTGCATACTATTATTCTAGGTGCATCATATTTTAACTTAGTGTTTCACTTATTCTTTTTATTGACCCATTTACTTTTTATTGTATTTCTCTTTTATTATTCTCATGTAATCAAGAAAAAGAACAGACATACAATTAGTTTGTTGAAAAGTTAGAATTAGAACCCAGGCTTTCCTGGCTTCAAGTCTCTCTATTTTTCTATATCGAGATACTTATGCCCTTTAGAATTAAGACATCAATATGAAATATTATTGTCAATTAATTTAATAAGCACGTATTGAGCATTTTCTATAAGGCAGACAAGGAACTGGGAATATAAAGGTGAATTAATACCAAGTACCTCTTTATGAGGCTTTTAAAAATATTTTTATTGGAGTATAGTTGATTTACAATGTTGTGTTAGCTTCAGGTGTACATATACATATATCTGCCTTTTTTTTTTTTTTTTTTCAGATTCTTTTCCCATATAGGCCATTACAGAGTATTGAGTAGAGTTCCCTGTGATATACAGTAGGTCCTTATTAGTTATCTATTTTATATATAGTAGTGTGTATATGTCAATCCCAATCTCCCAATTTATTCTTTCCCCCCTTATCCCTGTAACCGTGTTTGTTTTCTACATCTGTGACTCTACTACTGTTTTGTAAATAAGTTCATTTGTACCCTTTTTTTGATTCCATATTGAAACGATATCATTTTTGAGACTCTTATTATCTGACAGAGGATTTATATAAAGAGTACAACAAGGTGAACTATATAAAGAAATACTGCTTTATAATATAGCACTGAGAAATATTATTCCTCAATACACGTAATAATGGCTTTTCATTCCCCTGCTATACTGTACCCTCCTGCAAGTCAATATTAAAATTTATAATGATCTTTTTTCCTTGGTCTTATATCAAATACTCATTCATTTTCACTGTGGAAGAAGAATTTTAGATATTCCTTACTGTTTTGATCTGGTTATGAATTTGTTCCAACATTCCTTTCTTTTTTCTTTTATGGCATCTTCTAGAATTTTAACCCAGTTTCTGATTGTGTTGGACGTAGTCATTGTCAAGTGCATTTGATCTGCCAATGCAAATAGGAATGAGGTGAGCCTGTTGAGTATATAAAATAATTTTTTCCAATGCGTTTGACCAATTAAATAGTAAAACAGTGGTGCTATTTTGTTTCCTTAGCGACCTGGGAATGCATTGCAAGTTAGAAAAAATGTTTCTAAAGTATCTTGAAATTTATTTCTACAATTACTGTGAGTATTCTGACTTTTTCTTTTTTCATCCACTTCAAATTTTGACTTAAAAAAATAACCCTGATTGTGTTTCTTTTCCAGGAGCTGATTAGATTTTGCAGACTACAGGAGGATCCCTGAGTTCGTATGAGAGTTCAAGTCTCGGGTTCAGATCTCATTAGAACTAAGATTCATATTCTTAAGAACTATTATTTCATTTGATTCCTCCTTTTTTTAAGAGATAAAAGCTCATTTGGGGGAAAATTAAAACTTTTGTAACTAAAATGCATTTATAAAATTAAGTTGCCCTCAGGTCAGCCAAAAGGTCAAAACTAGTTCTTCTTTAACTAAGCTTATTTTTCTGTTGCACCTAACTGCTGGGTAAATTGAGTATTTTGATGTTTGAATTCCTTTAAACCTCTTCTCTCTCCAGAAAAATTGCCACACGTCAGAGAAATCAAGATGAATGCTTTCCCATTTGACTTCTCTTCCTTCTTGGATCTATGTTCTTACAGTGGGATTTGGATACTTTGTCATTTACAATTTTGATTTCTTCTCAGTCATTTATCTGCGTTTTAAATTTCTCCTTTGTTTATACTTTTTGCTTTGGACCCTAGGTGTAGACTCCCTTAAAGTGAAAATTAAACATTCAAGTTAAATATTCCATTCAGTGAAACTTTTTATATTGATAAACTCATACTTGGCTATGTATCTGTTGACGCTCAAGGAAAGTTAATGAAACCCATGTGATTGTGTAGACAGCCAATAATTGCTAAACAGATGCTTTCTTTTTAAAATATTATAATTTAATATAATATTTTAATATAATATAATATTATTATAACTATTATGGAGGATATTGTAAAAAAATAAATACAGTACAGTATTGTATTAAATGCTACATTATTAAATGCTAAGAAATAATCCTTTCATTATACTTGACAATGGTCAGGACCTTTAAAGTACTATACCCAAGTTTGGCAAAACATTATAAATTAAATGTGAAAAGCCTGGAATAAAGAAAGGATAAATTGATGGAAAATTAGGTAAAGTAATGCATGAAAGAACTTGGTTTCTGAGCCTGAATAAGAAGCGCTGTGGCAACTTAGTGACAGTATGTTTGAGTCTAGAGGGTGCAGTGGGAGGAGAGGGAGCCTCTAATATTTCCATTACTATTCAATTTTTTATCTCTATAGGTATTAAACATAATATATGTTAAAATTTTATTGAGAGAAAATGTAGATAGATATCATAAGAAATATCTTCTTGTGCTATACAAGTACATTATTAAGGAATATCACTGTAGAGCTACCAATAATAGTAAATTATAAAATGTGAAAATCTTGGATGCTTGGAGAATTAACTTGGCCACGGAGAGGGAGGCTATTAAAAATAATCCCTATGTGCCCCTTTCAACTGTATTTTCTGATAACCAATTGAACTGGAAAAAAGACTTAAATGTATTAAACCCTGGAAATATATCAAAATCATATTAATTTTATTAATAATTTTAGATTAATTTTAAGTTATTTATTATATGCCAAATACCATGAAGCAGTTTATATGCATTATTTCTATTTTATTGTATCCTCACGCTAACCTATGGAGTGCTTTCTTCAACAGTTTAGGTGGGTCATGGCTTCTTGGGAAGATACTCCGTACATATCCATTGGTAACAGTAGATTGAATTCCCCTTTTACTTTTCCAAAAACATAGAAACATATTGAAAGCAGGTGACCCACAGAGGAAGGAATGCTCTATCTTGACTTGACTTGGCCCTTACCTCCCTAATGAGCTTCCCTGGTGGTGCAGTGGTTAAGAATCTGCCTGCCAATGCAGGGGACACGGGTTCGAGCCCTGGTCCAGGAAGATCCCACATGCCATGGAGCAACTAAGCCCGTGTGCCACAACTACTGAGCCTGCACACCACAACTACTGAAGCCTGTGCGCCTAGAGCCTGTGCTCCCCAACAAGAGAAGCCACCGCAAAGAGAAGCCCATGCACCGCAATGAAGAGTAGCCCCCGCTCGCCACAACTAGAGAAAGCCCACGCATAGCAACAAAGACCCAACGCAGCCAAAAATAAATAAATAAATAAATAAATAAATAAATAAATAAGTAAAACCTCAAATTACCCTTAAAAAAACCCCAAAAAACAGTATCACCAGTTTCTGGGGATACTATTCATGAGCGCCATATCCTGCAGAGTCTGAGAAAACAGCCAAGTTCCAGGCATGCCACTGTCCTTTTATCTGGGTTTGGCCCAAGGACAATGCTTACAAACCTATATTCCTAAAATACTAACGTCATCTCCCCTTCATATGTGACTAAATTCAAGTTTAGTGAGGTGTTTAATCACACTAAACTTTGGCCACAGTTGCCAAGTGGTGAAGCAGAATTTGAACCCAGCGCTGGAGCCAGCACTCAGGTATCTCATAGGGCAGCAGCAAAATCTTATGCGAGCAGATAACTGGTTACACAAGCATGAACTCATAACTTAATTAAACTGCAATTCAATCCTTATTTCCTAACCACTCCCATTCAGCCGGGGTGTTCCTGTATGAAAGCTCTGGCAGGTCTATGATAGCCTACAGACACATTAAGTCACAAATATAAGCTTGATTCAGAAATTGAAATGCCTACTTCCATGCATGTAAAAAACCAAAGCACAGACTTGCTGTTAAACCATACCACCCCAGCTTGGTCCTGCTCTGGGCTGGAGACCCTTATTGGGGAAAGGAAGTTGTATTGGCTTCTCTGCTTCCCAGTTTGAGCTTCTTGGCTTCCTCTCACTATCTGTTTTTCCAAACTCCCACCATGTTTGAAGCTAGGGGAGAAGAGGGAGAAAAAAAAAAGGGATAGGACAAGTTTTTTCTGGTACAACAGGGCTTTGTGCTACCTGGGCTTGGCAAACTGACTCTCTCTGTCCAAAGACACTTGGTAGATCCTCCAGAAGTTCTTTGCTGGGCCTCTCTCCCATAGTTTTTCAATTCTGTATGGCCACTTGCAACCGCATCCACAGCTCCTGGTCTATTTGGCAGTGCATATTTAGCCTTTTCCTGCTGAGGCCGTTTTATCCCTGTAGATAGTGTTTTTGGATAGGACTTAAGATACCTGTGTTCTGGCAATCTTTCTCTTGTGCGAGAGAGAGAAACATCGATTTATTCTATGCTTTGCCACACAGGCAGTATATAGCAACACTTGGATGTCATCACTGCAGTAACCAGCCCTTCTTCTCTATCATCTTGATGTCCTGGGCTCAGACACCAGTGTACCATGTCCACAGATTTGGGAAACACATAGCAAACTCTCAGACGGTCTTAGAAGGGACCCCTCCCTAAGCTTGAGGTGAGAAAAGAAGCCCATCCTTCCCTCTCACCCTTGTGGTGTGATGAGGACTCACAGTACAAAAACTGTTCTCTCCAGATACAGTCAATTCTCATTATCTGTGGTTGTTACGTTCTATAAACCCACCACAAACAGTAGGGGAGACAGGGATTAGGTTCCTGCATCTCTGGTCACAGTATTTTCATTAACCCATCAATACATAAACTTGTTTTATTTGTTTTTCTGTTTAAAGACCCCTTATAAACTATATGCTGTTGATTCATTAACATTGAACTCACAGCCAACAGAACTCTAACACATACCTGAAAGATGCTTATCTAACACCTGTAAGGCACATCACAGCCTTGTGCTTAGAAAACTGGACAGCACTTTAGTGCTACGCTTCCCACCATTTTAACTGTGAAATCAACCATAAAAGGCACACAAAAAAGAAAAACATAGCACTAGATATGAAAAGAACGTTTGTTTACACTATGGGAGTTAAAATAAGAAAGTAGAGCATTGCCTTGTTTGACTTCAGCTGGGAACGTGCACATAAGGTGACTCAAATTTTTTGCTGCTCTGCATTTCTTGAGGAATGGCCTCAAAAGTGAAGGTCATTCCTTCACTGATTTGGGGTTACAAATAAATTTTAGTGAGTAGGCAAGTTTGCAAATACAAGATCCACAAATAATAAGAATCCACAGTAAATATTTTCAACAATATTCTCACCTCTCTCCTCTCTTTGTTTTGCATCTATATTCTTGATCTGGTTTAAGGGTCCCAGAGTCAGGAATGAAGGCTTGGGGCCACTCCTTTTGTAAAACTGAACATGGTGATTGGGAGCCCCACTTTGGAATTTGACATCTATTGCCTTTTAGAGCCTCATAGAAACATAGATTTTAACATTAAGTGAAATACAAATTTGAGGTTGTACCAATCAGAGTTTGCATTGCAAGGAACAGAAACCAAATCTGGATGATTTAAGCTGAAATGGCATTTATTAAAATTATATTGGGAAAATCACAGAATTTTAGGCAAAGCTGTGGCAATGGGCTTGGAAAACAGGCAGGAGCAAGGGAGGTTGGGCAGTAGCCAGGACTGTAAAAGAGGCTACAAATGACACCAGCACTGCTACCACTGCCCTTGGCTGAGCTGCTGCCACTGTCCTGTTTATTGCTTTCTCGATCTGACGGAGCTACCTGCTCCCAAAAGGGATTCTTCTTTTGCTTTGTCAGCTCACTATACAAAGTCCAGTGCAGGTACCTCCCATTAACTGAAGTGAAATTATAAATTCTATGTGCTCCATGCAAGGAAGGTTGTAAAAATAAGGATTTGCCACTTGCGGTTTCTCTAGTGGAAGGAAGGCTCCGTCTCCCACCAAGACTCATACTCAAATTGAGGTTTTTACTTGCATCTCTCCAGCTTTCATCTATTTAGTTTTAGCTCAATGATCTGGTTTGTTGAGATAATTTGGGGTTTTAAGCATTTTATTGTCTATGATAATAGAGCTTCCTTCCAGGATTGTGCCACCTATTAATTTGTTTGGCACATCTATATTTTCATCCAAGTTATTGATAAGATTTTTTTTAACATCTTTATTGGAGTACACTTGCTTTACAATGTTGTGCCAGTTTCTGCTGTATAACAAAGTGAATCAGCTATATGTATACATATATCCCCATATCTCCTCCCTCTTGCATCTCCCTCCTACCCTCCCTATCCCACCCCTCTAGGTGGTCACAAAGCACCG
This sequence comes from Physeter macrocephalus, assembly GCF_002837175.3. Classification (NCBI taxonomy): domain Eukaryota; kingdom Metazoa; phylum Chordata; class Mammalia; order Artiodactyla; family Physeteridae; genus Physeter; species Physeter macrocephalus. The sequence goes on along the minus strand of NC_041228.1, from coordinate 61,987,184 downwards.
AGCTGATCTCCCTGTGCGATGCAGCTGCTTCCCACTAGCTATCTATTTTACATTTGGTAGTGTATATATGGCCATGCCACTCTCTCACTTCATCCCAACTTACCCTTCGCCCTACCCATGCCCTCAAATCCCATTCTCTACGGCTGTGTCTTTATTCCTGTCCTGCCCCTAGGTTCATTGGAAACTTTTTTTTTTTTAGATTCCATATATATGTGTTAGCATACTGTATTTGTTTTTCTCTTTCTAACTTAACTTCACTCCATATGACAGACTCTAGATCCATCCATCTCACTACAAATAACTCAATTTCATTTCTTTTTATGGCTGAGTAATATTCCATTGTATATATGTGTCATATCTTCTTTCTGATAAATTATTGAATAGAAAAAGACTACAACAGAGCACTGTGACATTCTACCAGTCTTTCTTCAAGGCTGATGTTGGGTCATTGAAGAACCATTTCTGAATTCCACCTCTTAGCCATCTTAAAATAATCCCAATCTTGCCAATATCCTGCATAAAAACCATTAATGGCTTGTCCTTGCTCTTCATCTAGAGATCACATCCTTAATGCAGCTCACAGTGAGGCACTGTCTGGCCTGTTCTTTCTTCTACTTCCTCTGGGCCCTCTCTCCCTTTTCTTTGTGTTATAGCCACCAACGACTGCATATGGAATATTCCTCCCCGTGCTTCCCCAATTCAGCCTTCAGCTCTCAGCTTAAGCACCAGTTCCACAAGGGAGCCTGCACTAGCACTATAGATTTAGTGTTTCCTGTGTTAAGTCATCTCATAGAATCAAATTCCATTAATTTAAAGATTCCTATTTGCAATTGTTTATTCATTAGTGTCATAATTTGATCTGACTTCCCCACCAGACTTAAGCTCCATAAGAGCATGGACACAGTCTGTGTTTGCTCATCTTTAAATGACCAGCACCTGGGACACTGTAGGTTCCCTAAAACATCTTGTGGAAGGAATAATAGAAACCCAGTGAATAGTGTGACCATTGATCCTACTGAGACTATGGAGTTGCAATTGAGTGGAATAACTTTAGGAAGTAAGTCTTCTCCCACGACCTACCCTGTTTTATTATAACTCTAACTCAGCTTCACAATATCAGCACTATTGCCATTTGGGCTGGATAATTTTCGTGTGTGTGTGTGTGTCCTGTGCATTGTAGGATGTTTAGCAGCATTTCTGGCCTCTGTGCACTAAATGACTGAAGCATCACCCCTCCCAGCTGCAACAACCAAAAGTGTCTTGCCAAATACCTCGGGTTGGGGTGGGGCGGGGCGTACGGGAGAACAATATCAACCCGATGGAGAACCTCTGCTCTAATGATAAGAACTTTAATCAATTACCACATTCAGGAAGGACATATCATTTGCTTGATTGCAATTACAAAAAAAAAGTGTATGTGAAGGACTCTTGCAAGCAATACAAATTAAGTTCAATAGACAATGATGTGGCCAGAATTGTTCACTTATATCTAATTACAATCATGAAAATTTCCATAACTACTCAAATCCAAAAGGATCTCCCATTTCAACCTCTTAGAAAATCACTTAATTTGATAGTTAATATAGAAATGTTTTACTTAAAACTGTCTGTATTTTATTAAATAAGCAGAATTCCCTAGGATGTTATATAAATTCTAAGGCCCCTTTAGAGGACTGGATGACTGACAACTTGTTGGACACTGAATAGCAGATTGTAGGCTGTGGTAGGCAGTCTTCAGATGGCTTCCAAGATCTCACATTGACTTGTGCTAGCAAAAAACCAATCAGAACTCCTTAAGGATGTGGTGACTCTTGGTGTTCTTTGGATAGTTCATTTTTAGTGATTGTGGGGAATGATATAGTAAGTGATAGGGGGTGTGGAACTATCATCAACTATGAAGGATGCAAAAATTTTTACAATATTGCCTCCCTTATCCTCACTTCTAGCCCAGCTAATGTAATTATGAAATGACCTACATCACTGTATATTAGGTATGATTGGGAGGCATTAGATTTTAATCAAGAGATTCCCAGCCCTCATAATTGTGAAGGACAATGTTTATTACATGCCAAGTATCAAGAAAATATCAATAAATTTTAGCCTGTGTTGTGCCCTCCATTATGAAATATTAAGTTACTGTAGAAAGGAAATTATTTGTATATTACAGAGGAACAAAAAACAGTTACTGGCATTACCCAATCAAGTCAGCTAAAAACCAGGAGCATTTTCATTATTTTTTTCTGGCCATCCCTGGAAGTAGTCCTCCTCAAGGGTAGCATATTCTCACTGAAATAACAAGAGCAACAATGCTGGCACCATTACTTAATTTTGTCTAATGCATTTAGTAAGTTTATTCTTCCAAGAAAAAGTTGGGAAGGTAAGGAAATTTAGTGCCACACTCAGAGCATATCCAATTACACTAATGAGGAAAAAAAGTTACATTTCAAGCCTTAATCTTTGTGTTGATTGGCCATAGGCCATTGGAATAAACCGCATAGATGCACGTGATTTCTAGGTAAAAACTTTAAACTCACACACTGAATTTAAAGTGGAGAGATTATAGAGAAAAAAGCAATGACCTCAAAAGTAATGAGAGCTTTAGGTCTCCAAAGCATAGATTAAATATGGAGTGTTAGAAAAATTCTTAAAGATGCCTATAATACAAGGTAAACATGGAGATATCCATTGTCTTGGCAAATATTTTACTTTGTTAATGGGCCAGTCCTTATCAAAGCATTCCACAAGTCTAGGAAAAATCCATGCCAACATCTTCCTCTCAAATGTGAAAAGCTGAGCAAAACCTTTAACCCCTTGTTACTAAAATAAACTGGCAAGAGTTTTCACATTCCCTAAATCTATAGCTGAAACAGAAAAGACCAGGTTCCTGTAGGAAAAGATAATCCCTAAGTGCTCTTCGCACTGCTACTGGAAGGTAATGGTGAGTCCACTCAAGACTCATGCTTGGTGATATTACCATAGTAATAATTGCTTAAAATCAAGTCACTATTGTGAACACTTAAATCATGATTCTGTGTTACTAGGAAACCAAACTAGTGAAGAAAACAGTTCTTCATAGTTGTCAAGTAAAAGAATACAGTTTTTGTTTTGACAGCATATGGCAGAGAAATTTCGTGTAAGTGTGCCACAAAAAAGTGTATTATTATAACCTAATTGATTGGTCCAGAGGGAGAGAAAAAACACAATTTTGTAAAGCAATAGAATTAATGGTTTTAAAAATGGAATTGACTTGCTCATTAACTGTATTATCTAAATGGACTATTTTTTCATTGTGAGAATGGTTTGTAAAACGAAAGACCATGATATAGGGAGACACGAGGAACAACGTTGAAAAAAAGCACCATTTAACCAATGAAATAATCTTATTCTCCTGGTACCCAGCCAACCAACCATCTTTAGCTTTGGAATCATACTGGTGGTGAACACTGAAGTCAAAGCAGGGGAAGAGAAAGAAATTTTTAAAAAAAGCTTATTGGAAAGTTACCAGGAAAACTTTTGTATTCTTTTGGGTTGTTTAACTGGGATAACTTTTACAGCTATCTTCTTGGGTAAATTTGGGAACTTTAACAAAAGCAACATCAACAATAATATTGAGCTCCTGATTTGAACCAAGTTTTCTGATAGGTGATTATACATGTTATTAAATTTTATCCTAATTATAACAGGTGAACATCATTATGCAAATTTTACGGATGAGGAAAGTAAGGCTCAGAAGGTTAAGTTGCTTGCTCAAGTAGTAAGTAACAGAGCCAAGACTCAATACTAGATCTATCTTATTATACAAATTATGGTACATTGCCACAGCCCTGTTTGAATGTATATGTATATGCTCATACATATATAAAAGTATATGAATATATAACATATTAATATATACATATATAATATTTATATACAGTTTTATGGCATAACGTACTAGAGACAGATGAACACTTTAGCTCTGATGTTAACTTACCATATGCTCTTTTTATATCTTAGGCTGTTGGGTTTTTTCAAGTTTTCAAAATTGGAACAATTTGTCACCAAATAATATTTAAAACTATTTCAAATTGTTGGCTTAGGGTTGTTGTCAAATTAAAGGACAAATCAAAGCTAAGGGAAAAACATACCCCAAGAGAGAGAACACGTTCCAAAAGCTGAGAAAAGGGTCAAGAAGGGTGTGCATATTTCTCCAGCCACGTCAGAGTCTTTTGAATAGTGAAAGAAAGGATGTCTACGTTTCATCTGCTTTGCTCTGCATTGTTCAGTATAAAAAGATCTTTGATAACAAAGGTCTTTTGGGCTGTACCTTCTTCTTTTTCTCTGCCAAATTTTTAGAGGACCAGTATCTTGGAAACCAGTCAGTGAAACCCAAAGACCCTCCTTGCAAATGAACGGGCATCATCACTAAATGTATTCAAGGAGGGCGCTTGAATGTATTTATTTACAATGATGCTTTCTAAAAGCATTAGACGCAAACTCCATACACTAAGACCACTAAGGAGCTCTGCTTTCTAAAGGCAAGCAGCGTTACCATTTGTCTTTATTTCCCTATTCTCAGTAGAGATGAAATCCAGGCACCTGGGGACTTGGGAAAATACCATGTGTGGTTTGTTTTAAAGCATTCTCCTCTAGAATTCTGTTGCCAGTCTGTAGCGCTGCCCATTTTCTACCCGCCCCCCTGCCCTGAACATGCACACACCCTGTGGCAAGAGAGACAAATAACATGAGCCAAAAGTATTTTCAATAGAAATACCAAGAAAATGCTGTTTCTAGTGGCATGGAAAAAGCAAACAGAATGAAGGCCAACTTTATGGTAATCTTAAATCTAGACCTCTGAAGAAGGAAGCTGTAAGCACAGCTGAGTACGGTAGGAAGAACATTCCTGCTTTCCAACAAGAAAAGTTTAAGGTAATGTCTCTTTTCATGTTTTTAAAATGAAATATGTCACATTTTGAATTTTTTAAGTGAATAGCTCCAGAGGAACTTATCAGAAATTATCTTGTCATGAACAAGTACTTGAATGTTTTAATCCCTTTGTTCAAAAAATAGTTACTAATTGTCTGTTTATATGTGAGGTATTCTTGTAGGTGCAGAAGGGTCATTTTTTCCAGCTCTAAGGAGTTATCACACTATATTGTCACTATCTGTGTTCACATGTGACTCTTCAATCAGATAAGGCTTCACTTGGAGCAATGGAGGGCCCATCCCACTTACTGTTTCCATAACCCAAGGCATCTTCATTGGTTTATAAAGTCTGAAATTCCCAAGGCTTACCATCAAATAGGAGAGTTAAATATTTGTGATAATAAACATGAAACTAGTTACAAAACATTGAGCCATGTTACCGGTGTGGTCAATCTCTGTTATTAAGGTTCAGAGATGGCTGCTGGGTTAAGGATGACAGGGAGATCAGGAAATATTCAAAAGGAAGTGATGCTTACACTGGGCACTCAGAGAGACAGGTGGGATGTCAAGAGGTAAAGCAAATAATAACAGCCTGAAATAAGGAGGGGGCACAGGAAATGGAAAATTAATCTTGTTCTTTGAGATGAGCTGTCATATAAAGTTCAATTCTAAGCACAAGTTAAGGTGGCATGTTATGGTGGAATACAACAGACAAACAATAAACTAGTTTTAGACTTAGATGGATACAACTTCCAAACTTGGCATTGATTCTTACTAGCAGGGAACTATCTTAGGTGCACTGCCTAAACTGTGTGAGACTGACATCTCTGGCTAAAAAATGAGACTATTGATGCTATCATTTCATTATGATTCCCACTGACTTCAATATTGCTTTTCATAGAGACAGAGGTCAAAATAATTATTTGAAGGCTCACCAAAAGGACAAAAATTAAATAAAATAGCACATAAGTGCCAAGTATATAACATGCACTCAAAATACTGGTTCTGTAATTTTCTCCTTTCTCCTTCTTGTTCAGAAAACTTTATTGTCTTTGCACTGCAACATTTTGCTTCCATTTACCTTTCCAAATGCCTTTCCCATTATTGTTCTGTAAAGAGTTTACATTTATACCAAGTATATCAGGCATATATATAGTTACCTGTATATTATCCGTACCTGTGTCTTAACTGAAACTCTACCCTTTTCCTGTATTATTATTTCCCCCCATCTCCATGTGTCTAAAAGCTTGCCTATCCTTTAAACTCCAGCTCAGATATTAGCATCACAAAGAATTCTCTGATCTTTGAGAACCAGATTAGTCTTTCCTTTCACTGAAATTCCTGAGCAATGAATATACATTTTTCTTTGTGACATGTAACATTTACAACTTTGTGTTATGCTTACTTATGCACAGGATTAGTTTTTCTTCTATTATACTTTATACCTCTTGAGGACAGGGCACTTTCATAATCATCTTACATGTCCTATCAGGTCAAATTTAGTATTCTGTGAAAGCAGGCACTGAATATTATTTGAGGAGGATAAAGTTCTGCTAAAACTATAGCTAAGCAGTTGGAGGTAGTTTGTTGATACCTGAGATATACTTTCTGGAATGTTTTTTCAAATAGGTAATAATTGTATAAGAGAATGGATGAGTTATCCTAGGGAGAATATTAAAAATGAAAAAAACAAATGGAAAAATATACCCAAATTGACACTCAGGTCTAATAGATCAGCACGATACTGTAATTATTTTGTCTCTCCCAAATTCCCACTGAGACGTCTAATCATATAGAATTAGGATAAAAATCTACATCCTCTCACACTGGTTAGAATGGCCATCATCAAAAAATCTAGAAACAATAAATGCTGGAGAGGGTGTGGAGAAAAGGGAACACTCTTGCACTGTTGGCGGGAATGTAAATTGATACAGCCACTATGGAGAACCGTACGGAGGTTCCTTAAAAAACTACAAATAGAACTACCATATGACCCAGCAATCCCACTACTGGGCATATACCCTGAGAAAACCATAATT
>NC_041228.1:61963477-61979649 GCF_002837175.3 Physeter macrocephalus | reverse complement strand
CTGAGCCTGCGCGTCCGGAGCCTGTGCTCCGCAACGGGAGAGGCCACAGCAGTGAGAGGCCCGCGTATGGCAAAAAAAAAAAAAAAAAAACAACTACATCAGCCTCAGCACTAGGGTAGCATGCTGCAATCCATATTAGTCATTGTTCTCCAGAGAAACAGAAAGAATAGGATATTTAAATACATATATTTATATTACATATATTTATATAAAATATAATATTTATATTACAAATATATGTTATATAAATATTTACACATATATATGAATATACATATGTGTATGTGAAGAGAGACAGAGGGTGAGAGAGACAGAGAGATGTATTTTAACAAACTGGCTTTATTTTAATGTAATTTTGGGGACTGGAAAATCTGAAATCTGTAAGTCAGCTTATCAGGCTAGACATGTAGGGTTGCAGATGTTGCAGAGTTGAGTCTCAAATACTTAAAAACAGGCAAGCAAGCTGGAAACTCAGGTAGAGTTTCTATGTTGCAGTCTTGAGGAAGAATTCCTCCTTCTCTGGGGAACCTCAGTCTTTGCTCTTTAGGCCCGCACCTGATTGGATGAGACCCATCCACATGAGGAAGTAAAGCACATTAATTTGCTTTACTTAAAGTCAACTGATCATAAATGTTAATTACATTGAAAAACTGCATTCACAGCAGCAGCTAAACTAGTGTCTGACCAAACCACTGGACACCATAGCTGAGCAATGTTGAAACGTAAATTTAGCTATCACAAACAGTATTAGATGAATGGAAAGAATCACATCGGAATACTGATACATGACCCTGGCACTCCTGAAAAAGAGTGGGAGCTGAACCTGAACAATTCCCTATAGATCCCTTCTAAGTCAGAGTGACCAACGTTAAGGGTAAGAATGTACTGAATCAAACAGGAGACTCATTCCATGGACTCCATCTAGCCAGTGCTGACTCAACAGACCTTGTGCCACCCAGCAATGTATATAAGATAATAGGATTAAAATTATAATAAGTATGGAAGACTCAACCTAAGACCCAACATACAAATGAAAGAATAGAAAATATGGAAGAAAAATAACATTCAAGGGAAAAGAATATTTTTCTAATCCAAAGAAACATATCAATTTATATAGTAACTACATATCTGCATTATATTTCCAGCCCTAAGGAAAAGAACCCTTAACACAGCCCTGGGGGTTCAGTCACACCCATAGAAGGGACAGGGGGACAGCTGAGATGTCTTCTAAAGCAAGTACAGATTCTTAATATCAGCCTGAGGTGGGAGATAATGGGAGAGATGGGGATTTTATTTCTCAAATTTTTATTTTTATTTCTCAAATTTCAGCCTAAGACCTGAAGAGTTGGTGTGTTTCTGGTGGTGGCAGATGATGAGCAAATCAAAGTAAGGAACAGAGGAACGAGATAGTCATGCTTGAGATGGTTTGAGTGAGCATTGAAACAACTGACCACATAGAGGTAAGTAACACAATTAATTACCTTTTATTCTTCTTTAGGAAGATTAATGCTTTTTTTTTTAAAGAAAATTGGTGGTATTTACAACTCTAATTGAATTAACAAAATGTGGTAAAGGAGAGAGAGAAAAACAACATATTGAACACCCTCCCTTTATTTATTTTTTTTTAATATCTTTATTGGAGTATAATTTCTTTAAAATGATGTGATATTTTCTGCTGTATAACAAAGTGAGTCAGCTATACATATACGTATATCCCCATATCTCCTCCCTCTTGCATCTCCCTCCCACCCTCCCTATCCCACCCCTCTAGGTGGACACAAAGCACCGAGCTGATCTCCCTGTGCTATGCGGCTGCTTCCCACTAGCTATCTATTTTACGTTTGGTAATGAACACCCCCCACTTTAAAAGGGGATTTAAAATTTTATATGTTATTGACTTTGACGTTCAATTTAAATACATATTTGTAAAATGTCTTTGAACAAATTATGCAGCTAGAGTTACGATGTCTAAGAACACACACACACATACACACACACACACACACACACAAGGAAATTTTAAAATTACAGAACAGAAAGAAAACATTAACGAAGAGAATATGATACAAAGTGACAGAAACATGAATGAATATAAAATTATGATAGTATAATACATATGAAAGGATCAAATTATTAAGTAAAAGACTTTCAGATTGCGTTAAGTTAATCCAATGTTATGTTTGTTACATGAACCAGTTAAATGAACTTGAAGCTGTTGAACAAAGTTGAAACCTAAGGGAAAAAAATTAAATAGTCAAAGATGTGTGAAATAATTAATTAAGAAACATTAATATGTGTTAAAATAGACATAAAGTATTTTTACTGCTACATGGTAAAATTCCTAATGGAGACACAAGGGTCATGATCATGTCCATGTACCCAGAAGTAGATCCTAAACAAGGACAAATCAAAGGTCATATAAAATATGAGGAAAAATTGACAAATTTATACTGGTGGAAGATTTTAGTGTATTTTTAATTTACTACTGGTCAAGGAGCCAAAATGGATCCTACTTTCAGTTATTGCAGAACAAGATGAATGATATCATAGAAGTTTTGAAAAATATACATAATAAAGTTGATTAGTCTATGGGTATAAACTCTTCCTTATAAATTGGAAAATTAAAAAGATATATTTTCTGTTGTTCATGGGACATTTACAAAACTAAATTACATACTGGGACACAAAGAAAAACATAAAAAACTCTGTAAAGCAGTAATGGTACAGGCCAGTGTTTCTAATCAAGTGACAAAACTAGAAAATTGCAATAAATTTAAAGGCATGAGAAGTTTTACAAAATAACACTCCCTTAAATGATTATTAGAGCAAAGACTAAATTAAATTTTAATGACACATTAATATCAAGGAAATACCACATATCAAAGCTTTGCATAGAAAGCAAATTATAATCTTAAATAATTTTATTACTAAAATAGAAAAATAAGAGGAAGCTTTAAATTCTTTCTTCCATGTTTTCAACTGTTTTACTGAGCATGCAGTACATATTTTAATGAAAAAGTAAGATTTTTATGTTTGAAACCATTTAATTTTTAAAAATGATTCAACAATCTAGAAAAAATCATATAAACCCAAGGAAAGCAAAAGGAAGGAAAGTTTATAAAAAAGTTTTTCTAAAGTCCACACAAATTAATTGAAAAAGAAACATAACTTTAATAAAAAATAGGAAATGGTAAGCATTGTGAATAGGCAATTCACAAAAGAGAAAATGCAAATAGCTAATATGTGTGAGATCCTGTTTTAACTTACCGTGAATTAAGGAAATGCAAATTATACCAGTAATGATATGCCATGCATTTTCTTATAAGATTGACCAACTTTTTAAAACATAATACTACATACTCAGTGGTGGCAAGACAGTGTCGTTGACTTGTGCTTTCTAATACAATACTGATATGATTGTAAATCATATCACTTTAAACTTTCTGGAAAGCAGTTTGGCAATATGTATCAAGAGGTTTCAACATGATTTTATCTGTTTATAGACTAATTCCACTTCTAGGAATCCATTATAAAACAATGTTCTGAAATATGGATACATATACTTGCCAAAGTTTTTATCAACATGTTCAACAATTGAGAAATTAAGATATGCTATCTCCATGTAATGGCATAGTATGCAGAAATTAAAATATTTACCAAGATATTTTAATGACATGGGAAAATGAAAATGATGTAATGTAATGTGAAAAAGGGACTCAAATATATTTATAATTATCATATTTTTAAAGTTCTTTCAACATGTATATAGTATTTAAGAAAAAATAACATAATAATTATTTTTTAAAACACGTAAGTTTTCACTTGAAAATTAAGTACTGTTAAGATCCTGCCATCACAGCATCTTTAAATGCTTCAGGTTTAACTCAATTGCCTTATGAAGTGTGAAGGGAAAAAAATCATATACCACTGGTGGTCCCAGGAGTATTACCCAGGTAGTAGCACAACTTGGAGCAGGCATGTTGGTGATAATTACCAAGAGACTTTTCCACAGTAAAGATAAATTTTAGAGAGAGGGCTTGGAGCCATAGTGTGGACTGACTTTTGTTTTTTTTTTTTAACCACAGATGCATTCTTGAAATGCCAATCAAATCATGCAAAAGTCTGAAACACTTCAACTGCTTCCTTATTGTTCTTAGACTAGAGACAAAATTCCCTTATATATAAGTTGACCATATGTTCCAATCAGTCCTATGTAGTCTCATTTTACATCATTTTCCTGGTAAATTTATTGATAGTGTTCCTTTCTACTCTCAAATGGATCCTCTTTGGGTGACAAATTATACATCACTCTATTTCTATGCTTTAAGAGATTTAGTCTATTTGGCTTCAACGTGCATCCCTAAACTCACTTCTAGTTCTCTTTTTCATCTCTCTGCTGCAGCCACCCTGGCCTCCCTTAAGACCCTCTTATTTATTTGACTGTCTCCATAGCGCTTGTGATTTTTGGTGGGAGGGTGGTGACACTGTGTGCTGCTGTGGTGGGTGATGGAGAAGTTGAGCATAAAGAAACGAGCAGGAGAGAATTCTTTTTCCTTTTGATTGTTGATTGGCTTTGGAAAGAAAAATATTCTGTTTGAGTTTGGAGGAGGAGGAGCAGGGCTGCAATAGTAAGCAGAGCGTTATACATGTTTCTTGAATACAAGTATGAATATTTATACAGTATCACCAAGGGTCCAGGTGCATCGATATGTTAATGGGAACATGCAGGGATAAGTTATGGCAAGTGAGGCCTCAGTAATTCAGTTCATAGAGAGAAGTGAGCAGAAAGAAAAGAAGCCAGACCTGTGAGGCCAGGAAAACTGACCAATCTAAGGGGCTGGCCCTAATAAGAGCAGTTGGATGATCAACTGCACAGAGTACACTGAGTAGGGGTTTCAGACCCAGTTCAAGCTCTCATGAATATAGGAAAGATCAGTGGCCATGGAAGAGCACTGATTTACAAGCAGACTCACAGAGGCAGTATGCTACCCTCAAAATTACACTCATGGTGATGGTGGAACTCCATCCACTCACAAGAAGAGAAATGACACAGAATCCAGGCTGCCAGGGGAGGAGGCTAACAAAACTAGAAACAATCTGTGTTCAAGATGTTTTCATTCCTTAAGGGGAATGAGCTCGTCGATCACATGACAGGAACTGTGCCCTGGTTCACAAAGGAGTGGAGAGAAATCATCCAGAATCCTGAGACCCAGGGACAGAGTCAGTAATTAGAATTCACCATTAAGGACAAAAAGATCTAATTTCAAGATCCATTAGATACAGAACATGAAGCTTCTGACATCCATACTTAATGCCCCAGTCTGGAATATATCTGGGCACATAGATAGAACTATTTTAAAAACAGATCCTACTGAGGGGACCTGGCTAGGCAAAAGGAAAGGGAACAGTGCTGGGGGTAGCAATGAGAGAGGGTAGGGAGGAGAGAACAATCTTAGGAAGCTCTAATATAAGGGACAGTATATCACAGAAACTGCTTGCACCTAAAAGTAAAAGTCCAGAACTCGTAGAAACTAAGTAATAGAACTACTTTTGATCCTATGTTGCTTTGCTTTATTATTTAAATAAAAAATTCCCTGGTATGAATGCAAAGAGAAAAGCCCAATCTTTTTCCCAGTATTGTCATAATTGTTTTTAAGTACAGCATTAGGAGATAGGACAAAATAAACAACGTTTTTAAAACAGATGTTTTTACTACTCTGCCTGGGAACAGCTGATATATATGAGGGTCTAGTCTAAGACCCAGTTCAAAAATAATATTTTAGTTGGATCAAATGCTCTTGTGATTTACACCTAACATTACCCTTAACTCTGACTAAAAGCCAAGTTTTAGCAACAAAAAGAAAACTTGTGTAATTTCCTGGTTCTGAGTAACACTGAAAAGCCGAGGAGATGAATCTAAGATTCAAGGGAGCTTTCCCATCTTGTCATCAGATGTCTGTAGATTGATAAACCCTGGTTCTGACTCTTAAAGTCTACAAAGTTTCCCATGTATATTGCTAATCCATTTACGAAATGTAAGAGCTAAAAGAATGAATCATTTCTCCCCTCATAAATCCTTTGTGCATTTTCAATAATGTTCAGGAGAAGTTGAGCAAGCCAGATTTTGAAAATATTTAAAGATTCGTAGCTTTTCTTATGAGTCTCTAATTTTTCTTATTCCTTGAAGTTTCATATAGTCTCATGAAGTTCTAGACTCTATTATCCATGCTTTACAAGTTATAGCTTCTCTCTGGCTTTCTCTTTGAATGCTTCTCCTAATGTTAGGACTTGCTCTTTGAGAGCTTCTGCAACCACCATTCCATTAAAGTTTCACATTCAACCCAAATATGTGAAGTTACTTACTGGATTAATTCTTCTGTGGGAAAAATCTTAATTCTTTGTTTTGAACTAATCCTAATTCAGGAAGTGAACATTAATTTTAATTACTTGCATAAGAAATAAGAAATGAGAATATAAACTTTGACAACAAAACCCCCAAACTAAAAACAAATGTAAATTATTAGCTCATTGTAGATTATTTTTGTACTAGTCACTGTTTGGATTCACTATACTACAGCTCACTTCTATTATGTGAATATTTCAGAATGAAATATATTGAATTATATCTCTGCTTTACATTCAAATTAATGAAATATATGATTCTCCCCTTAGGATAAAGTGATGTTCATCTGAAACTCTTTACTAAGTCACATGTATTTGAAGAAAATATTTCTTAGAGGGAGAATTCCTAATGTTGCCTAATTGGCTTTCATAGAGAAAGAAGTGTGCCTTTCCCCAAGTGCTTCCAGAAGGCAGTGTCAGGAGACAGTGTAAAGATGAAAGTCAATTGAAGGGAAAAAAAGAGACAGAGAGGAAAGAGAATCAAAGAAAAAGGTTGACGGAGACAGGTACAAGGCAAATTTTAATGCTCAAATGATGCAGTGATAATATCACTAATGGGTTTGCATTAGTAGCTCATCAGTTTCTTAAAAAAAATGTAGTGTTGACCTTCTCCTCTATTTCATTAGGGTTTTTGTTTGTTCTTAAAAATTGCATCATCTGGTCATTCAGGTGTGAAGACATTTTTAAAAGTAAGGAAACATTTGTTGGTCAACCATTTATTTTATCATAGTCCTTTATTCCTATAGCCCCTGAATTGCATATTTTGAAAGGTCAATTTGATTTTCTCAATAGAATCCACATAAAAACACCATGAATTTATTAATTTGACATACCTAAACAACTATGATAAGCCTAATTATTTTGATTTGTTATTAGTGAATTTTGAGGTAATTTTGGTGTCTGAGTCATGTTTGCTTCTTAGACACTGATCCATTATCCTTATAGATTCTGTTGAATATAATGACAATCAATTCTATAAAAGATCCAAGAAGAAAATTCTTGCTTCCTTTGGACCGAATTATAAAGTTGGTACAATTATTCCCTGCAAATTGTAAATGTTTGTCCTTAATATTTCATTTCTAAACTCCTGTAGAATTGTTTATGCAGAAATTTTAGTTTTAAATTAATTACAAATGTTTCCAGTACTTCATAACTTACTTATATTTTTGAAAGCTGGTAAGAATTATTTGTCAAATAAGTAACTGTCCTTTGACCAACAGTTTGTCTAGGGGCAACCAATATGCTGTGGCCCTGCTATTGCTTACATCTGTGATCACAAGCAAATATCCCACTTGGGAGATATAGCTTCCCAATAGCAGAGATTTAGGATTAGCATTGTACAGAGTTCTAAAGATGGTTTCTTGGAATACATTAGCAGGCAAGGTTCTCATACTTATCTAACACATATCAAAACAATCTCTTTTTTTGGCATCACAAAAGACCCAGTCATCTACAAAATTTTCCAGTTATACCCAATCCAGCAAAGTATAATCAGAAAAAGCACTGGATTCGGAGTCAAAAGAACTTGGCTAAAATCCCAGCTTAAAATTTATTAGCTTACTTAATCTTTGACAAGTTAATTTACCTTTTTAAACATTAGTATACTGAAGTGTAAATTTAGGATAACAATACTTACCTTAAAGGGCAATTTTCAAGATATTGCTGGTGTAGGCCTATTATGTACTAGATACTCAATATGTGGTAGTTAAATCTTAGTCTGATGCAAAGTTAAAATACCCAATAAGATTGACATTAGGCAATCTCATTTTTTGTGTACTATGATTCTTTACTTTGAGTCATCTGGAATATTAATTTTCATAAATATAAACATACCTTAAGTTGTTTTGATTACAAAATTAACGTTATTCATGTTTGGTTTGGAGAATTAATGATAATGAACATTTGTTTGATTGTTATCTAAACCCATGGGTTTTGGATAGATGACTAAGTATCTCTATTGTTTTAAACATTTCTGTTACCTTTTCCAGAATTCTAGAAGCTTTTAAGTAATTTCAGCTTCTTACATCTGTGTGGTCGATAGAAAAAAAAAAATGGACTAGTATTATTAATAAGATAATTATATGACATTATAAAGTGGGAATCATGATTTGCTACATTGCTAACACCAGACAGCATTAACTGTCAACTTTATTTACTGAGACTTAAAAGAAGGAATACTCATTTTACTTTTTTTAAAACTTTTATTAGAGTATAGTTGCTTTACAATGTTGTGTTAGTTTCTACTGTACTGCAAAGTGAATCAGCTATATGTATACATATATCGCCTCTTTGGATTTCCTTCCCATTTAAGTCACCACAGAGCACTGAGTAGAGTTCCCTTTGGTATACAGTAGGTTCTCATTAGTTATCTATTTCATACATAGTATTAATAGTGTATATATGTCAATCCCCATCTCCCAATTCATCCCACGTCCCCCTTCCACCTTGGTACCCATACGTTTGCTCTCTACGTCTGTGTCTCTATTTCTGTTCTGGAAAAAAGATCATCTATACCATTTTTAAAAATTTCACATATGTGTTAATATATGATACTTGTTTTTCTCTTTCTGACTTACTTCACTCTGTATGACAGTCTCTAGGTTCATCCAAATCTCTACAAATGACCCAATTTCATTCCTTTTTATGGATGAGTAATATTCCATCATACATATGTACCACTTCTTCTTTATCCATTCGTCTGTTGACGGACGTTTGGGTCACTTCCATGTCCTGGCTATTGTAAATAATTTTGCAATGAACATTGGGGTGCATGTGTCTTTTTGAATTATGGTTTTCTCTGGGTATATGCCCAGTAGTGGGATTGCTAGGTCATATGGTAGTTCTATTTTTAGTTTTTAAAGGAACCTCCACACTGTTCTTCATAGTGGTGGTACAGGCCAATATCACTGATGAACATAGCTGCAAAAATCCTCAACAAAATACTAGCAAACCAAATCCAACAACACATTAAAAGTATCATACACCATGATCAAGTGGGATTTATACCAGGGATGCAAGGATTCTTCAATATATCAATCAATGTGATACACCATATTAACAAATTGAAGGATAAAAACCATATGGTAATCTCAAAAGATGCAGAAAAATCTTTCAACAAAATTCAACACCCATTTATGATCAAAACTTTCCAGAAAGTGGGCATACAGGGAACCTACTTCAACGTAATAAAGGCCATATATGACAAAGCCACAGTAAACATTATTCTCAATGGTGAAAAACTGAAAGCATTTCCTCTAACATCAGGAACAAGACAAAGGTGCACACTCTCGGCACTATTATTCAACATAGTTTTGGAAGTCCTAGCCATGGCAATCAGAGAAGAAAAAGAAGTAAAAGGAATCCAAATTGGCAAAGAAGTAAACCTGTCACTGTTTGAAGATGACATAATACTGTACATAGGAAATCCTAAAGATGCCACCAGAAAACTGCTAGAGCTAATCAATGAATTTAGTAAAGTTGCATGATACAAAATTAATACACAGAAACCTCTTGCATTCCTATACACTAACAACGAAAGATCAGAAAGAGAAATTGAGGAACCAATCTCATTCACCACTGAAACAAAAAGAATGAAATACCTAGGAATAAACCTACCTAAGGAGGCCAAAGACCTGTATACAGAAAACTATAAGACACTGATGAAAGAATTCAAAGACGACACAAACAGATGGTGAGATATACCACGTTCTTGGATGGGAAGAATCAATATTGTGAAAACGACTATACTACCCAAAGCAATCTACAGATTCTATGCAATCCTTAACAAATTACCAATGGCATTTTTCACAGATATAGAACAAAAAATTTTACCATTTGTATGGAAACACATAAGACCCGGAATAGCCAAAGCAATCTTGAGAAAGAAAAATGGAGCTGGAGGAAACAGGCTCTCTGACTTCAGACTATACTAAAAAGGAATACACATTTTAAAAGAAGACCTTAGATGCAGGTCTGCATAAAAAGCAAATGAGAAAATGCTACTGACTTTAAAATTTAAGTTTTCCTCTTCACACATTTTCCCCATTCCCCTTCTTTGTTTCAAAAATTGCAATATTATTCCTCTGTACTGCAAGAAATGAACAATTGAAAGGAAGCCAATAGTCAACCAGAAATATTGTTCAACTTTATTATTCTCTGCCCTATTCCTTCTTGCTAATTTCATATTTCTTCTAATTTTTCAAAAATAAATACATAGAAATTTCCATATTGCACTGACTTTTATAGCACATGTTTCATTCATATTATCTTTATTTACATTATATCCATTCCTTAGGACTCACTCAACTTTGGGTCTTCATTGGTTGACTTATTTTCCAAAACTGACTTGACCATTTGTTATTACTACTATGCTAGGCAATGTCAGAGACAACAAGATTAAGAATAAGTGACAGCACATTAAAAGGATAATACACCATGATTAACTGGGCTTTATCCCAGGAATGCAAGGATTCTTCAATATATGCAAATCAATCAATGTGATAAACCGTATTAACAAAGTGAAGGAGAAAAACCATATGATCATCTCAATAGATGCAGAGAAAAATTTCCACAAAATTCAACAACCATTTATGATAAAAACCCTCAAGAAAGTAGGTATAGAGGGAACTTACCTCAACATAATAAAGGCCATATATGACAAACCCACAGCCAACATCATCCTCAATGGTGAAAAACTGAAACCATTTCCACTAAGATCAGGAACTGCAGATGACATGATATTATACATAGAGAATCCTAAAGATGCTACCAGAAAACTACTAGAGGTAATCGATGAATTTGGTAAAGTAGCAGCATACAAAATTAATGCACAGAAATCTCTGGCATTCTTATACATTAATGAGGAAAAATCTGAAAGTGAAATTAAGAAAACACTCCCATGTACCACTGCAACAAAAAAATAAAATATCTAGGAATACACCTACCTAAGGAGACAAAAGACCTGTATGCAGAAAATTATAAGACACGATGAAAGAAATTAAAGATGATACAAACAGATGGAGAAATATACCATGTTCTTCGATTGGAAGAATCACCATTGTGAAAATCACTATACTACCCAAAGCAATCTACAGACTCAATGCAATCCCTATCAAAATACCAGTGGCATTTTTCACAGAACTAGAACAAGAAATTTCACGATTTGTATGGAAACTCAAAAGACCCAGAATAGCCAAAGCAATCTTGAGAAAGAAAAACGGAGCTGGAGGAATAGGCTCCCTGACTTCAGAGTATACTACAAAGCTACACTAATGAAGACAGTATGGTACTAGCACAAAAACAGAAATATAGATCAATGGAACAGGATAGAAAGCCCAGCAATAAACCCACGCACATATGGTCACCTTATCTTTGACAAAGGAGGCAAGAATATACAGTGGAGAAAAGACAGCCTCTTCAGTAAGTGGTGCTGGGAAAACTGGACAGCTACACATAAAAGAATGAAATTAGAACACTCCCTAACACCATACACAAAAATAAACTCAAAATGGATTAAAGACCTCCATGTAAGGCCAGACACTATCAAACTCTTAGAGGAGAACATAGGCAGAACACTCTATGACATAAATCACAGCAAGATCCTTTTTGACTCACTTCCTAGAGAAACAGAAATAAAAACAAAAATAAACAGATGGTACCTAATGAACTTTAAAACTTTTGCACAGCAAAGGAAACCATAAACAAGACCAAAACAGCCCTCAGAATGGGAGAAAATATTTGCAAATGAAGCAACTGACAAAGGATTACTCTCCAAAATTTACAAGCAGTTCATGCAGCTCAATATGAAAAAAACAAAAAACCCAATCCAAAAAGGGGCAGAAGACCTAAATAGACATTTCTCCAAAGAAGATATACAGATTGCCAGCAAATACATGAAAGGATGCTCAACATCATTAATCATTAGAGAAATGCAAATCAAAACTACAATGAGATATCATCTCACGCCAGTCAGAATGGCCATCATAAAAAAATCTAGAAACAATAAATGCTGGAGAGGGTGTGGAGAAAAGGGAGCCCTCTTGCACTGTTGGTGGGAACGTAAATTGATACAGCCACTCTGGAGAACAGTATGGAGGTTTTTTAAACAAATAAAAATAGAGCTACCATACGACCCAGCAATCCCACTAATGGGTATATACCCTGAGAAAACTATAATTCAAAAAGAGTCATGTACCACAACGTTCATTGCAGTTCTATTTACAATAGCCAGGACATGGAAGCAACCTAAGTATCCATCAACAGATGAATGTATAAAGAAGATGTGGCATATTTATACAATGGAATATTACTCAGCCATAAAAAGAAACGAAATTGAGTTATTTTTAGTGAGGTGGATGGACCTAGAGTCTGTCATACAGAGTGAAGTAAGTCAGAAAGAAAAAAACAAATACCGTATGCTAACACATATATATGGAATCTAAAAAACAAAAATAAATGGTCATGAAGAACCTAGGGGCAAGATGGGAATAAAGACACAGACCTACTAGAGAATGGACTTGAACATATGGGGAGGGGGAAGGGTAAGTTGGGACAAAGTGAGAGAGTGGCATGAACATATATACAGTACCACATGTAAAATAGATAGCTAGTGTGAAGCAACCGCATAGCACAGGGAGATCAGCTCGGTACTTTGTGACCACCTAGAGGGGTGGGATAGGGAGGGTGGGAGGGAGGGAGATGCAAGAAGGAAGAGATATGGGGATATACGTATATGTTTA
Organism: Physeter macrocephalus; assembly: GCF_002837175.3. Lineage (NCBI taxonomy): Eukaryota > Metazoa > Chordata > Mammalia > Artiodactyla > Physeteridae > Physeter > Physeter macrocephalus. The sequence goes on along the minus strand of NC_041228.1, from coordinate 61,966,510 downwards.
AGTGATTCACTTTGTTTTAAAGAAGAAACTAACACACCATTTAAAGCAATTATACTCCAATAAAGATGTTAAAAAAAATAAAAATAAGTGATTTTGTCAATGCCTTACAGTCCAGTATGGGAAATAAAGCATCTTACGCATATAATCATATATATTTTCTCTCTCTCTCTCTCAATATATATACATAAAATATATTATTCCCCCCTCTGTATATATTTTATATATAAGTAACATATTAATTTATATATTATTATCAATATTTCTCTCTATATAGAGAGAGAGACATAGATTAATTTTCTATAAAGAATTGGCTCATATGATTATGAAGTCTGGCAAGTCCCTAGATCTGCAATCAGCAAGCTGGACACCTAGGAGAACTGATGGTGTAGCTCTAGTCTGAATGCCCTCAGGCTCAAAACCCAGGAAGAGCCAATGTTTCAATTTGAGTCCAAAGGTAGGAAAAACTCTGATGTCCCAGCTCAAAGCAGTCAGACAGGACAAGTTTCCTTTACCAGCAGGAGGGACAGTCTTTTTACTCTATTCAAGCCTTCAGCTGATTGGATGAGGTTCTCCTACATTAGGAAGGGCAGTCTGTTTCATTCAGTCTACAAATTCAAATATTAATCTCATTCAGAGAAGCCCTCACAGACATACCCAGAATGGTACTTGGCCAAATGTCTGGGTACCACATGACCCAGTCAAGATGACACATAAATTTAACCATCATACCACATTATAGGGGGGAATGAGGCATGAACTAAGGAGTGTAATCCAATATTAGTTCTGGGTAAATGATACTCAAATCAACATCAGCTGCCCTGACTTCTTACTCCATTTTCAATCTTATATTCTTCACTTCCTATAAAACATCTCCACGTGGATATTCTTTGTTCACAATAAATTCCTTATGTTTAAATAAAAAAATTAAAATGTTGGAATCACTTTCCATTCCTTGCCAATGTCTTTATCTGTGCCACTATTAACCTTTTATGTTGCTGGCTTTACAAACTCCTCTGACATTACATATTAGTAGTTCCATTATCTCAGCAGCCACTAAATTTTATTGTTTTAATTTTCAACGGCTGTTGTATTTACTCATTTATTCCTACTCCCATTATGCTGGGTCACAATTTTGTAATTCTATATCTGGATTATTGCAACAGAACCCAGATTCAACCTTGTGTCACTAGTTTCTTTCACTGCCAATCTATTTGCATTTCAGTCCAGACTTCCTAAAACACAAATTCTCTCTTGTGGTCTTTTACCTCCAGGAACTACAAACGGTGCAGGATGGCCCATCATAGCATGTCTAATCTCTTCATTACATTTTTTGAGTTTTTCAAAAATCAAACCTTGGTTACCTGTTCTTCTTTGCGTAGTTAAACTTCTAATATAGTCGTCACAATTTTTCTCTCAGCTTCTCTTTCTACCCCACACTATGTGATTTTCCTCCCATGTCATTTGTCAAGTCTCTTTCTGGCCATGTCCTTCATCATTTATCCCAATCCAAATGGTATCAACTTTTAAATTTCACCTTTAATTAAGGCCAACCTCTCTCTGCCTCAATGAAAATTTTGACTACTTAGATTCTCAGACATCTCTGAATTTTCACTGCATTTATATAACCTGTCTCACTTAGCACTTGGTCACATGTTTCCAAGCATTCCTGCATTATTATTCCGTGTTTGTTAGCTTTGCTCCTCTACATACAATGTCTATGTATTATGCTTAATAGTAGATGTAAACACTTAATACAAGTCTTGATTAACTGGTAAATATGCTCACTCTACTTTTGCAATATAAAATATAACAGACTTTTCCAAAGATAATTTCAGACTTTTGGACTGTTTCACTGGTGTTATTTTAAAATATTAGTATTCTGCTTCCAAAATATAATACTTTAGTGGGAAATGACCTACAGTATCTGTGTATATAGCTCATGAGTCAGGGAGGCATGAGGTAATTTCCCAGTGGAGGGAGGGCAAGATTAAATATCCACATCTGGGATTTAGTTAGTAAGTGACAGAGAGAAGGACGGTGGGAAAAACAACTGCACATGTTTATACATTCTGTTTTCCCTCCTGGTTGTTGAGATGGAGTGGTACGTAATAGACATATTCCTAACCAGTGGGACACATCTGAAGTGTTAATCCTATATATCATATTCTAAAAATTTTCTAAATGAACAGTTTGTGAAATGAATCAAAAGTATAAGAAATGCAAAGATGATCAAGATCTCCCACTAATGGATTACACTTGTGGGACTAGGCTGAGGAGTTTTCATTTAAATTGAAAGAGATAATTAGTAAGTGAGCTGTGAGTAGCTCTGGCAATTATTGCATCATGAAAACCACCTGGCTTGAGAGGCTTGCTAAAATCCAATAGGAGCCTTTGCACTCCAGGAATGACCTTTCTGTTAAATGATTTAAACAAAATTCACACATAACCTTCCTTTCTCTGTTAAAAGTGTGTGTGGTTACAGTATAAATCCAAGGAGAAACATGCCAAGACACATATTAATCAAACTATCAAAAATTAATTACAAAGAAAAAATATTAAAAGCATCAAGGGAAAATCAACAAATAACACATAAGGGAATCCCCATAAGATTAACAGCTGATCTTTCAGCAGAAACTCGGCAAGCCAGAAGGGAGTGGCAGGACATATTTAAAGTGATGAAGGGGAAAAAACTAAAACCAAGATTACTCTACCCAGCAAGGATCTCATTCAGATTTAAGGGAGAAATTAAAACCTTTACAGACAAGCAAAAGCTAAGAGGATTCAGCACCACCAAACCAGCTTTACAATAAATGCTAAAGGAACTTCTCTAGGCAGGAAACACAAGAGAAGGAAAAGACCTACAACAACAAACCCAAAGCAATTAAGAAAATGGTAATAGGAACATACATATCGATAATTACCTTAAATGTAAATGGATTAAATGCTCGAACCAAAAGACACAGACTGGCTGAACGGATACAAAAACAAGACACATATATATACTGTCTACAAGAGACCCACTTCAGACCTAGG
>NC_041228.1:61961817-61963336 GCF_002837175.3 Physeter macrocephalus | reverse complement strand
TAAATTTAAGAAAATTGAAATCGTGTCAAGTATCTTTTCTGACCACAACGCTATGAGACTAGATATCAATTACAGGAAAAAAATCTGTAAATAATACAAACATATGGAGGCTAAACAATACACTACTTAATAACCAAGAGATCACAGAAGAAATCAAAGAGGAAACCAAAAAATACCTAGAAACAAATGACAATGAAAACATGACGATGCAAAACCTATGGGCTGCAGCAAAAGCAGTTCTAAGAGGAAAGCTTATAGCAATACAATCCTACTTTAAGAAATAAGAAACATCTCAAATAAACAACCTAACCTGACATCTAAAGCAATTAGAGAAAGAAGAACAAAAAAACCCCAACGTTAGCACAAGGAAAGAAATCATAAAGATCAGATCAGAAATAAATCAAAAAGAAATTAAGGAAACAATAGCAAAGATCAATAAAACTAAAAGCTGGTTCTTTGAGAAGATAAACAAAATTGATAAACCATTAGCCAGACTCATAAAGAAAAAAAGGGACAAGACTCAAATCAATAGACTTAGAAATAAGTTAGCAGAAGGAAAGAAATCATAAAGATCAGATCAGAAATAAATCAAAAAGAAATTAAGGAAACGATAGCAAAGATCAATAAAACTAAAAGCTGGTTCTTTGAGAAGATAAACAAAATTGATAAACCATTAGCCAGACTCATAAAGAAAAAAAGGGACAAGACTCAAATCAATAGACTTAGAAATGAAAAAGGAGAAGTAACAACTGACACTGCAGAAGCACAAAGGATCATGAGAGATTACTACAAGCAACTCTATGCCAATAAAATGGACAACCTGGAAGAAATGGACAAATTCTTAGAAATGCACAACCTTCCGAGACTGAACTAGTAAGAAAGAGAAAATATAAACAGACCAATCACAAGCACTGAAATTGAAACTGTGATTAAAAATCTTCCAACAAACAAAAGCCCAACGACAGATGACTCACAAGTGAATTCTAACAAACATTTACAGAAGAGCAAACACCTACCCTTCTCAAACTCTTCCAAAATATAGCAGAGGGAGGAACACTCCCAAACTCATTCTATGAAGCCACCATCATTCTGACACCAAAACCAGACAAAGCTGTCCCAAAGAGAGAAAACTACAGGCCAATATCTCTGATGAACGTAGATGCAAAAATCCTGAACAAAATACTAGCAAACAGAATCCAACAGCACATTTAAAGGATCACACACCATAATCTAGTGGGGTTTATCCCAGGAATAATCCCAGCAAGATTCTTCAATATATGAAAATCAATCAATGTGATACACCATATTAACAAATTGAAGGAGAAAAACCATATGGTGATCTCAATAGATGCAGAAAAAGCTTTCGACAAAATTTAACACTAATTTATGATAAAAACCCTCCATAAAGTAGGCATAGAGGGAACTTACCTCAACATAATAAAGGCCATATATGACACACCCACAGCCAACATCGTTCTCAATAGTGAAAAACTGAAACCATTTCCTCTAAGATCAGGAA
>NC_041228.1:61951720-61960824 GCF_002837175.3 Physeter macrocephalus | reverse complement strand
TTTCTGACTTACTTCACTCTGTATGAAAGTCTCTAGGTCCATCCACATCTCTACAAATGACCCAGTTTTGTTCCTTTTTATGGCTGAGTAAATATTGTATATATGTACCACATCTTCTTTATCCATTCCTCTGTTGATGGACGTTTAGATGCTCAACATCACTAATTATTAGAGAATGAGAATGCAAATCAGAACTACAATGAGGTTTCACCTCACACTGGTCAGAATGGCCATCATTAAAAAATCTACAAACAATAAATGCTGGACAGGGTGTGGAGAAAAGGGAACCGTCTTAACACTGTTGGTGGGAATGTAAATTGATACAGCCACTTTGGAAAACAGTATGGAGGTTCCTTAGAAACCTAAAAATAGAACTACCATACGACCCAGGAATCCCACTATTGGACATAAACTCTGAGAAAACCATAATTCGAAAAGAGTCATGTACCACAATGTTCATTGCAGCTCTATTTACAGTAGCCAGGACATGGAAGCAACCTAAATGTCCCTTGACAGATGAATGGATAAAGAAGATGTGGCACATATATACGAAGGAATATTACTCAGCCATAAGGAGAAATGACATTGCGTTATTTTTAGTGAGGTGGATTGGCCTAGAGTCTGTCATACAGAGTGAAGTAAGTCAGAAAGAGAAAAACAAACACCGTATGCGAACACATATATATGGAATCTAAGAAAAAAAAATGGTCATGAAGAACCTAGGGGCAAGGAGGGAATAAAGACGCAGACCTACTAGAGAATGGACTTGAGGATATGGGAACGGGAAGGGTAAGCTGGGACAAAGTGAGAGCGTGGCATGGACAAATATACACTACCAAATGTAAAATAGATAGCTAGTGGGAAGCAGCCACATAGCACAGGGAGATCAGCTCGGTACTTTGTGATCACCTAGAGGGGTGGGATAGGGAGGGTGGGAGGAAGGGAGACGCAAGAAAGAAGAGATATGGGGATATACGTATATGTATAACTGATTCACTTTGTTATAAAGCAGAAACTAATACACCATTGTAAAGGAATTATACTACAATAAAGATGTTAAAAAAAGTTTATAATGTGTGGTTTCCTTCTTTTATCCTTTTAAGGATATTAGTCTTTTAATAATAATTAATATTTTGGTTCTCTCTATGATTATCAACTCTCTAGTCAGATCATTAAAGAATTATTGCCATTAGACACCCCTTAAAGTTTATCAGTAAGAAGTTCTGTGATTCAGTAAGCAGACTATTTAGTGAGCAGATGTTCTTTTTACCACCCACGAATGAAGCAACAGTATAGTTTAGTTTATTGACATTATTTGATGGTACATTTCTGCAAATATATAGTCTACAATCCCCTTTTGTAGTTATATGGTGTGTGTGTGCGAGTTGGCACTCTGTACCGTCAACAGTAGGATAAACTAGGTTTAGGATTTAGTAGAGATTAACAGTCTGTTGTAAATATGACCTATTCTAAGTATCGAGAACTCTTCAAGTTGGCTTCCTTAAAGGTCACTGTAACATTTTCTGTCATCTTTTGCACTCATTTCAAAGTACAGATAGTTGCTGTTGATTCTGTGCTGGAAATGGCTTTTCCTACAGAATCTTGACAGTCACTTAGGTTTATCTTGTTACCCAAAAACCACAAAATAAAATAGTCTAGGGTCTTTGACAACTGCATAAAGTATGAACTATTTTCTGTGGTTGCCTCAATTCTGGAAGCTTTGAATATTATCTATACAACAGTTAAGAAAGCAACAGTCAGATCCTCTATAACCTCATGTTCTTGAGCTTCTGAATCATTTTGATTGGCTTTGTCCTAATCCGTGTAGAAAGAAATTCCCATCCACTTTTCAATCTGTATTTTTCAATTTCATAGTTATTTCTGTGGAACACCTGCATATAAAATTTATTAGTTATATATCTATCCATAAGAGAAATCTTCCCAACTCTACTAACTCCAAGGAGAATTATTTTAAAATGTTATGATTTTTCTACCATTGCTTGTCAGAAGATCTTAGGCTTCAGGAACGTTACTGAATATTTCCATTGCTTTTTTTAAATTTATTTTTTTATTGAAGTGTAGTTGAATTACAATGCTGTGTTTCCATTACTTTTTATCCCTTCCTGTGAATCTGAGATTCCATCAAGTATTATTTCCCCTCATGTTTAATAACTTCCTTTAGTATTGCTTATAGTGCAGGTCTACTAATGTTGTATTTTCTTGTTTCTTTGATTTGAAAATGTTTTCCTCTTTATTTTTAAAGGATGATTTTATTAAATATAGAATCCTGGGTTGATAACTTTTTTCCCCAACACTTTAAAGATCTCATTAACTTGTCTTTTGGTCTTTTAGTGTTGTCATTTTCCCTTTAAGTAATATTGTCTTTTTTTCCTCTCTCTCTGGCAGCTTTTAAGACTTTTCTCCTTATCTTCATTTTCATCAGTTTATGTTATGTCTATGTGTGGTTCTATTTATTCTTGAGGCTCTTTGAGGTTCAGGCTCTTTCAGATTACATTCTAACCATTTTGGTCCCCTCCTCTAGATAATCAGTAGGATGTTGTTAGTATAAGAATGTTTCCCAGAATTAGCCATAAAAATCTAGGTTCATGCTCAACATTACTAGTCAGGGAAAATGCAAATCAGGGAAATGCAAATCAAAACCACAATGAGATATTACCTCACACCTGTCAGAATGGCTATCTTCAAAAAGACAAGAAATAACAAGTGTTGGCGAGGATGTGGCAAAAAAGGGAGCCCTCAGGCACTGTTGGTGGGAGTCTAAATTGGTGCAGTCACTATGGAGAACAGAATGGAGGTTCCTCAAAAAATCAAAAATAGGGCTTCCCTGGTGGCGCAGTGGTTAAGAGTCTGCCTGCCGTTGCAAGGGACACGGGTTCGTGCCCCGGTACGGGAAGATCCCACATGCCGCGGAGCGGCTGGACCCGTGAGCCATAGCCGCTGAGCCTGTGCGTCCGGAGTCTGTGCTCCGCAACGGGAGAGGCCACAACAGTGAGAGGCCCGCATACGGCAAAAAAAAAAAAAAAAAAATCAAAAATAGAACTACCATATTATCCAGAAATACCAGTCCTGGGTGTTTACCCAAAGTAAACTAAAACACTAACTTGAAAAGATACATGCACCCCAATGTTCATAGCAGCATTATTTACAATAGCCAAGATATGGGAGCAACCTGTCCATCAACAGATGAATGGATAGAGAAGATGTGATATATACGTATATATATAAAATATGTATATATATGTATATGTACATTGATATATATATGATTTGTATATATGACATGTATGTATATATGATATGATATATATGATATGTATATGAGATATATATATATATGTATAATGAATATTACTCAGCCATAGAAAAGAACGAAATTTTGCCATTTGGACAACATGGATGAGCCTGGAGGGTATAGTGCTTAGTGAAATAAATCAGACAGAGAACTACAAATACTATGTTTTCACTTATATGTGGAACCTAAAAAATAAAGCAAGTAAACAATTATAACAAAATAGAAACTGACTCACATATATAGAAAACAAACTAGTGGTTACCTGAGGGAAGAGCAGGAGCAGGGAGGGGAGGAGGGACAAAATAAGTGAAGGGGATTAAGAGGTACAAACTACTAGGTATAAAATAAATAAATTACAAAGATGTAATGTATAGCACAGGGAATATAGTCAATATCTCATAATGACTTTTTATGAAGTATAATCTATAAAAATATAGAATGTTGTACACCTGAAACTAATATAATATTGTAAGTAAACTATACTTCAATTTTAAAAATCTAGCTTCATAACTATCATAATAAAAAGAAATAATAATAGCAATCAAAATGATAATAATTTTAAGTTATTGAATAGGTGAGACTGTAGTATTTCTTAGTCTGGACATCATGTTATTCACAGTGCAATCCAGGATTGTTTTAGCTTTGTTTTCCCAGCCACACTTTTGTTTCATACATTTTGAGGTTTTTACTACATGAACAGTTGTCACAAAATGGGATATTTGAGATTATGATTTTTGTCATGCAACAGTTCCTGTTGATGACAAGACCCAAAATGTGACTTTGGGAATGGGAGGTGGTGGAATGTGGAATAAAAGTGAAAGCTGCTAAGGTCAAGGAGTAAAGATACTAGACTTAGAGAAGATACTTTACAAAGGAAAGATACTGGGACAAATTTTCTATGAAGATGATAAACTCTCCTAGGATATATGTCAGAAATTGGAATGGAAAGAAAGACAACAAATCAGGTACCAATTTCCCAGTGAATGAGGGTGAGTTGACAAAAGGTCAGAACATGACAGTGACGTTGGGGAAGCCAAGTATTCCTTGGCTTTTAAATCAAATACATTTTTATCACTAGTTTTCAATAATTTCTTTATTAATTGATTTATTCAAAGTATTTATTGTGAATCCTTTAAGAGTGATCTACTTTTCTATTTTTGCCTCCTCCTAAAGGCCATTTCCTTTGTCTTGTAATGATTTCCTTTGCAGCCTTCTACACTCAGCAGATTTTCCCCTTCAACACAGTTTTATACTAAAAAGCATGATTCTGCTGAAAATTTATGAGCAACTATCATATCCAATTTTAACCCAATAATATGCTTAGCAACTTTCTATATGCTGACACTATAGCAATCATTTCTTTCCATCTGATAACATCCCATTCCATGCTCTAAACTAGAACCAAGATTAGCAATTTTTTTCCCACTATTCATAATTTCTTTTCCATCCACCTGGATCATAAACATTCTAACTTCTCTGTATGTCCCCTTAACCTATTACTAAATCTTCCCTAATTCATTAATCTAAACTGTATGTAAATTAACATCCTTCCTAAAATATTCCTAAACTTCAGCATCATATGACAACAAACAAATTCTGGTCACTCAAATTACTCATCTTCTCTCAGCATCTTGACTTCCCATTTCCTCAGGTCACACTGTTTTGTCTGAAGCTGCTGTTTCTTTGCAGTGCGTGACTGGTGTTTTGTCTTGGGTTTTCTCCTCTCCCCTTAAGATACAGCACAAGTCTGATTGCCTTCTTATCATTTATATCCCATCTATAGATAAAAATGGAACAAACCAGAGGCTTCTGTGTCATTGATTTTTTTTCCCATTTATTAACATTTATTGAGCATGCATTACATGCAGTTCTTTTATATTATGGAGAGAAATTTAAACTGAATTGGGAAGAGATGTTTGTTTTGCCTCAGGTTTCCCAAGTAAAATGAGATGGAGTAATTTTTAGGGTAATTTCCAGCTCTCACATATAAATGTTTAAGGTGAATGCAAAGTAGGTTTCTTTTCCTTTTCTCTGAAAGTACACTATTTTTCCATTTTTAATTTTATGTAAGCAAACTCAGTAGCATTAGCTAAGCAGCCATGGTTTTGATAGCACTATCTTCCTAAGCTCATTACTGTCTGGACTAATTTTGTCTGTTACCTTCTTTTCGTCTAACCTCATACTTTTTTATAATACTTTATTGGATTTATTCACTATCAACCCCACTCAAAATAATTTTAAGATAAAAGAATATCAGAAATATATTTGACAAGCAGATCCAAGAATACATTACCAGACCAATTAGTTGTACATCTCTCAAAAGAAGCCTACATCTGCTGCCTTGACAACTTCTGCTCTTCATTCCTTGTATTCACTGCAATCTGGTTTTTGTCCACTAATTTACTGATGCTAAGTTTATAAAGGAAGTTATTATTTCTAAGTACGACTGTTCCTTTTCAAACGTTATCCAACGGGATCAAAGCCAAGTTCTGATGCCCCTACCCCAATTGGCTTCTGCACTTTAACTAAGAAGTACCATCTTCTCACTCAGCTGTTCCTTGAACTCTTCCCTTGTTTTCGTTTCATTCATTCAGATAACTTCTTGTTAAATCAACTCTACCATTATGCAAATTTTTTGGAATTTGTCCCACTGAACAGCACACTCTCACTTTCTTGGCTCAGTCACTCATGATCTGTCACCTGGACTATAACAATAATCCTTTAAAATGTTTTCTTGCCTGTCTTTCTCTCTCAATCCATTGTTCATGTTGTCACATGAGTTATCTTCTTTAAACACATTGTCATCATGCCATTTACTCACTCAAAACCATCAGTGGTTCCTCATTTAGTAGAGAATAAAGTTCAAATGTCTTAGCATAACAGAAAGTCCCTCTGTAATTTGGACCTAGTATAACTTTCCAGTCTCAACTCCCCACCTTCTTCTTCTCTATACACCTTACAATCTAATCACACAATTCTACTTTCTATTCCCAGAACACTTCAGCTTCTTTAAAGCCTTTCGCCTTTGTTTTTGCCATTGATCTACACCCCCTATGTGTTGAAATTCTACTTTTCTCTCAAGATTCATATCAAATGCTTCTTTCCTACAAACTATCCCTACTGTTGTAGTCAGAAATTCTCATTCATATTTTTGGTAACACTGTGTTAGTACTTTTACTATTTCACAAACTGACCTCTGCTTGACCCGTGATTACAGTGGTAATGTATCTTTTGCTTTACCAGAGTACAAGCGGCTTGAAAGAATAGACTGGGTCTATTCACAAGGGTATCTCCTGTGGCCAGCACTTATTTATAATTCAGAGAAGACTGTCAATGCATGTTTGCTGAAGGTTTCCAATTGCTGCTTAAATGACACTTTTCAAAGGTATCATATTCTCAATACATATTAAGCATTTTGGCTAGAAATATAGTAAAGAATAGCTTATCTATTGAAAAGCAGTCACACTAATAAGTTTGGCTGGATCTAAAGGTATCTGTGAAGAACAAACCATTCATAGTCTATTGCACTATTGATAGTGCTTGCTTTACTGTAGATAAGACAATGGTGGGCCCATGTCATACCTTTAAACTAATTCTGTAGGTCTATATTAGCTCTTGCTTACATATGTATTTTTAGCAAAAATGTAGACTATAGAAAAGGAAAGTTTTACACCCTGAAAATTGACACTTAACATTTTATAGTAAAACTTTTGAAATAGTGATATTCAGGAATGGTTAGAGACCACTGTCTTCCCACATTGAAAAGAGAACATGATTATCATACACCATCTTAGTATATCAAAAGAAAAAAATGCCACTTCAGTTCTCCTTTCCTCCTTTTCAGTTCTGCTATTTCCTTACCTCAAAGATGAACCCTGAGGGAGTTGAGGAAGATGGCGGAAGAGTAAGACGCGGAGATGACCTTCTTCCCCACAGATACATCAGAAATACGTCTACACGTGAAACTGCTCCTACAGCACACCTACTGAACGCTGGCAGAAGACTTCAGACCTCCCAAAAGGCAAGACACTCCCCCCGTACCAGGGTAGGGCAAAAGAAAAAAGAAAAAACAGAGACAAAAGAATAGGGACGGTACCTGCACCAGTGGGAGGGAGCTTTGAAGGGGGAAACGTTTCCTCACACTAGAAGCCCCTTCGCGGGCGGAGACGGCGGGTGGTGGAGGGGGTAAGCTTCCGAGCCACGGAGGAGAGCGTAGCCACAAGGGTGCGGAGGGCAGAGCGGAGAGGTTCCCGCACAGAGGATCGGTGCCGACCGGCACTCACCAGCCCGAGACGCTTGTCTGCTCACCCTCCGAGGTGGGCGGGGGCTGAAAGCTGAGGCTTGGGCTTCGGTCGGATCCCAGGGAGAGGACTGGGGTTGGTTGCGTGAACACAGCCTGAACGGGGCTAGTGCGCCACAGCTGGCCGGGAGGGAGTCCGGGAAAAAGGTCTGGAGCTGCCAAAGAGGCAAGAGACTTTTTCTTGCCTTTGTTTCCTGGCGCACAAGGAGAGGGGATTAAGCGTGCTGCTTAAAGGAGCTCCAGAGTAGGGCGCGAGCCGCGGCTAACAGCGCAGACCCCAGAGACGGGCATGAGACGCTAAGGCCGCTGCTGCCGCCACCAAAAAGCCTGTATGCAAGCCCAGGTCACTCTCCACACCTCCCCTCCCGGGAGCCTGTGCAGCCCGCCACAGGGTCCCGGGATTCAGGGACAACATCCCCGGGAGAACGCACGGCGCGCCTCGTCATGTTGGCCTCTGCCGCCGCAGGCTCGCCCCGTGCCCCTCCCGCCCTCCGGCCTGAGTGAGCCAGAGCCCCCGAATCAGCTGCTCCTTTAACCCCGTCCTGTCTGAGCGAAGAACAGACGCCTTCAGGCGACCTACACGCAGAGGTGGGGCCAAATCCAAAGCTGAACCTCAGGAGCTGTGTGAACAAAGATGAGAAAGGGAAATCTCTCCCAGCAGCCTCAGGAGCAGTGGATTAAAGCTCCACAATCAACTTGATGTACCCTGCATCTGTGGAATACCTGAATAGACAATGAATCATCCCAAATTGAGGAGGTGGACTTTGAAAGCAAGATATATTATTTTTTCCCCTTTTCCTCTATTTGTGAGTGTGTATATGAATGCTTCAGTGTGAGATTTTGTCTGTAAAGCTTTGCTTTCACCATTTGTCCTAGGGTTCTGTCTGTCCGTTTTTTTTTTTTCTTTACTTAAAAAATTTTTTTTCTTCATAATTATGTTTTATTTTAATAACTTTATTTTATTTTATCTTATTTTATTTTTTCTTTCTTTCTTTCTTTCTTTCTTTCTTTCTTTCTTTCTTTTTCTTTCTTTCTTTCTTCTCTTTCTTTCTTCTCCCTTTTATTCTGAGCAGTGTGGATGAAAGGCTCTTGGTGCTCCAGCCAGGAGTTAGTGCTGTGCCTCTGAGGTGGGAGAGCCAACTTCAGGACACTGGTCCACAAGAGACCTCCCAGCTCCACATAATATCAAACGGCAAAAATCTCCCAGAGATCTCCATCTCAACACCAAGACCCAGCTTCAGTCAACGACCAGCAAGCTACAGTCCTGGACACCCTATGCCAGACAACTAGCAAGACAGGAACACAGCCCCATCCCTTAGAAGAGAGGCTGCCTAAAATCATAATAAGGCCACAGACACTCCAAAACACACCACCAGACGTGGACCTGCCCACCAGAAAGACAAGATCCAGCCTCATCCACCAGAACACAGGCACTAGTCCCCTCCACCAGGAAGCCTACACAACCCACTGAACCAACCTTAGCCACTGGGG
>NC_041228.1:61947874-61950980 GCF_002837175.3 Physeter macrocephalus | reverse complement strand
AGACAAGCAAAAGCTGAGAGAGTTCAGCACCACCAAACCAGCTTTACAACGAATGCTAAAGGAACTTCTCTAGGCAAGAAACACAAGAGAAGGAAAAGACCTACAATAACAAACCCAACACAATTAAGAAAATGGTAATAGGAACATACATATCGATAATTACCTTAAATGTAAATGGATTAAATGCTCCCAGGAAAAGACACAGACTGGCTGAATGGATACAAAAACAAGACCCGTGATTTTGACATTCACAGATTGGGAGTAAAACAGGCTTTCCTCCGATTAGATTTCTCTCATATTGAGCCAAAAATGCAGAGACTTTCCAACACTATAATTCTTAGCAAGATAGCTCACATCTCTGATCCTCACTTTTTTTCTTTTTTGAATGACATGAAGAGTGATATAATGAAAGAACTTGGCATTTGGAATCATGCAGACCTGGACTGAAGGCCGGCTCTTGAATTACTAGCACTGTGACCTTGGGAAGGTCACTAAACCTTTCTAAACATGCTCCTCAATATGCTGGAAATAATTCCTATCTTGTCCTTGGTGGAAGGATTAGAAGTAGTTTATCTAAATGCTTAAAAGTGCCTGCCACATACGATGTGCCCAGGAGAGTGATCTTCACATCCCTTGAATATGGCATCAGTACACTCTCCTGCTGGATTCCCAAGCCTGATTTGGGGAAGCAATAGTGCAGTGAACACAGACAGTCCTTGGAGTCGAGCTGACTTGAGCTGAGTTACAGGCATTGTGAGATGGTGTTAGGTGTACTGAGCTGAGACCTGAAGAAAAATAGCTGATAGGAAAGGAGGAGGATGAAAAGGCACTAGTGGAAAAGGTAGGTATAGGAGCAGGGAGAGAGTGAGAACATGTAGAAAAAGGAAAGAAAAGAAAGATGGAAAAATAAAGATACCAAATGAGGAGACACAAGGCAATGGTCCTCCTTATTCAGGCCGGCTTTGCTGCAACTACACAAATATCACCTCATGTCTTCCAACAATAGGTTGGGCCAGTGGTTTTTCTCGGACTTGGAGTCAGCTCTTTCTTGTCTCCAGGGACAGTCAGGCACAAAGTGTCCTAATTCCACACCAAAGATATGGCCCAGATCCCCCAGGCACCTAACAATTTATAAAGGTACACATCTAGATGTGTAGACTCTACCACTTACAAGCTGTGAAGCAGATGCTTGCATGGAATGCTGGTTAGGATCTGCTGCATCCCAAATGTGTGCTACTGGGTATCAGGGTCTCTAACAGTAAAACCTCATGGAGGGAATAAACAGACAGGCTCAGACAGTCAAGAGGAAACAAGATGCCTCTCACATCCCAGATGGCTCTGGTTACCCAAGGCCTGCCTTTCTTTTCAGCCCAGATTGTTGCACCTGTCAAGTGGAACACGAAGGGAGAGGATCACACTGTACTGTGTGCCTGCTCATGGTACATCAGACAAAATAGACTTTAAAATAAAGACTCTTACAAGAGACAAAGAAGGACACTACACAATGATCAAGGGATCAATCCAAGAAGAAGATAAACAAGATGGACTTAATTGATATTTGTAGGACATTCCATCCAAAAACAACAGAATACCTTTTTTTTCTCAAGTGCTCATGGAACATTCTCCAGGATAGATCATATCTTGGGTCACAAATCAAGCCTTGGTAAATTTAAGAAAATTGAAATCGTATCAAGTATCTTTTCCGACCACAACGCTATGAGACTAGATATCAATTACAGGAAAAGATCTGTAAAAAATACAAACACATTGAGGCTAAACAATACACTACTTAATAACGAAGGGATCACTGAAGAAGTCAAAGAGGAAATAAAAACATACCTATAAACAAATGACAATGGAGACACGATGACCCAAAACCTATGGGATGCAGCAAAGGCAGTTCTAAGAGGAACAAAAGAACCCCAAATTTAGGAGAAGGAAAGAAATCATAAAGATCAGATCAGAAATAAATGAAAAAGAAATGAAGAAAACAGTAGCAAAGATCAATAAAACTAAAAGCTGGTTCTTTGAGAAGATAAATAAAATTGATAAACCATTAGCCAGACTCATCAAGAATAAAAGGGAGAAGACTCAAATCAATAGAATTAGAAATGAAAAAGGAGATGTAACAACTGACACTGCAGAAATACAAAAGATTATTAGAGATTACTACAAGCAGCTGTATGCCAATAAAATGGACATCCTGGCAGAAATGGACAAATTCTTAGAAATGCACAAGCTGCCGAGACTGAACCAGGAAGAAATAGAAAATATGAACAGACCAATCACAAGCACTGAAATTGAAACTGTGATTAAAAATCTTCCAACAAACAAAAGCCCAGGTCCAGATGGCTTCACAGGCGAATTCTATCAAACATTTAGAGAAGAGCTAACACCTATCCTTCTCAAACTCTTCCAAAAGATAGCAGAGGGAGGAACACTCCCAAACTCATTCTATGAGGCCACCATCACGCTGATACCAAAAGCAAAGATGTCACAAAGAAAGAAAACTACAGGCCAATATCACTGATGAACATAGATGCAAAATTCCTCGACAAAATACTAGCAAACAGAAGCCAACAGCACATTGAAAGGATCATACACCATGATCAAGTGGGGTTTATTCCAGGAATGCAAGGATTCTTCAATATATGCAAATCAATCAACGTGATACACCATATCAACAAACTGAAGGAGAAAAACCATATGATCATTTCAATAGATGCAGAGAAAGCTTTTGACAAAATTCAACACCCATTTATGATAAAAACCCTCCAGAGAGTAGGCATAGAGGGAACTTTCCTCAACATAATAAAGGCCATATATGACAAACCCACAGCCAACATCATCCTCAATGGTGAAAAACTGAAACCATTTCCACTAAGATCAGGAACAAAACAAGGTTGCCCAACTCTCACCACTATTATTCAACATAGTTTTGGAAGTTTTAGCCTCAGCAATCAGAGAAGAGAAGGAAATAAAAGGAATCCAAATCAGAAAAGAAGTAAAGCTGTCACTGTTTCAGATGACATGATACTATACATAGAGAATCCTAAAGTTGCTACCAGAAAACTACTAGAGCTAATCAATGAATTTGGTAAAGTAG
>NC_041228.1:61946247-61947189 GCF_002837175.3 Physeter macrocephalus | reverse complement strand
GCACAGCAAAGGAAACCATAAACAAGATGAAAAGACAACCCTCAGAATGGGAGAAAATATTTGCAAATGAAGCAACTGACAAAGGATTAACTCCAAAATTTACAAGCAGCTCTTGCAGCTCAATAACAAAAAAAAACCCAATCCAAAAATGGGCAGAAGACCTAAATAGACATTTCTCCAAAGAAGATATACAGATTGCCAACAAAGACATGAAAGAATGCTCAAGATCATTAATCATTAGAGAAATGCAAATCAAAACTACAATGAGATATCATCTCACACCGGTCAGAATGGCCATCATCAAAAAGTCTACAAACAATAAATGCTGGAAAAAAAAAACCCAATCCAAAAATGGGCAGAAGACCTAAATAGACATTTCTCCAAAGAAGATATACAGATTGCCAACAAAGACATGAAAGAATGCTCAATATCATTAATCATTAGAGAAATGCAAATCAAAACTACAATGAGATATCATCTCACACTGGTCAGAATGGCCATCGTCAAAAAATCTAGAAACAATAAATGCTGGAGAGGGTGTGGGAAAAGGGAACACTCTTGCACTGTTGGTGAGAATATAAATTGATACAGCCACTATGGAGAACAGTATGGAGGTTCCTTCAAAAACTACAAATAGAACTACCATAGGACCCAGCAATCCCACTACTGGGCATATATGCTGAGAAAACCATAATTCAAAGAGTCATGTACCACAATGTTCATTGCAGCACTATTTACAATAGCCAGGACATGGAAGCCACCTAAGTGTCCATCAACAGATGAATGGATAAAGAAGATGTGGCACATATGTACAGTGGAATATTACTCAGCCATATAAAGAAACGAGATTGAGTTATTTTTAGTGAGTGCATTGGCCTAGAGTCTGTCATACAGAGTGAAGTAAGTCAGAAAGAGAAAAACAAATACCGTATGCTAACACAT
>NC_041228.1:61929597-61944175 GCF_002837175.3 Physeter macrocephalus | reverse complement strand
GGGAGGGAGACACAAGAGAGAAGAGATATGGGAACATATGTATATGTATCACTGATTCACTTTGTTATAAAGCAGAAACTAAGACACCATTGTAAAGCAATTATACTCCAATAAAGATGTTAAAAAATGAACCCTGGTAATTTCCTCCCCCCAACAGCATATACTAGCAAAAAGAAGTCAGCTGCCCTTTATAGTTATCATTGCTGACTAATTTCCTCTGGTTGCATTTCCAGATGTGCATAACCATAAACCCAACTCCATTTGGCTAAAATCTTATTAGAGGGCACTTCTGACATGATACCCAACCTCAGCCAGAAGAACTGATATGGGATACTTCCAGGGATTATCATGTCCTTTGAATATTGAGGAAGGAGAAGCTGGGTGACCCAAGACTCTGGAACTCCTTACTGTCCTAGAGCTCATGATTTCAGAGCTTTTGTCTCAGAACCTCTGCCAGAGTGAGGTTGTGGTTCTCTGAAAGATGGGGTCATTGTTATTCTTCCAGTCTCCAAGGCAAAATACATTGTGTGACCAGCCATGTAGGTAATGCCAAAAACCACCTGGAAAAGACCCATAGTTGTCACAAGGCCATGTTGAAATGTGAATCACTGAAAGTGCTGACCACTACAAAACCATGACAATTTTGTTTTTTACCCTTTGCCAGATGATGGTTAAATAAAAGGACCAAAGAGAAGGCATTTAGAGATAGAATTCAACTTGTTGAAAGTGACATTTATTTTCTTCTGACTTACCATGGCCCACATGATGTTATTCTAATTGGCTTATTTAGAAACATTTAAGAGTAATATAACAAGCAGTTGGTGGAGGATTGGCAATTTTCTTAAGCTGGTTCATGCGTCACTCTGCTTTTGTTTGTCCAGCTGCCAGTATAAATTATGATCTGTTGAAGTGGATCTTGCTTGGCACCCTCTACAGTTGGCCTAAACATTTGGACAGTCACATGTATCTCTTTCTGAACAAGTGCATCATTCAATGGACTCATGTAGCTCAGATGATGCACAGATATTTTGTAAGCACAGAGTCAATCACTATGGTGGGAAAATGGAGCTAGGGGAAAATCTAAAAGACATTTGATTCCTGTTCTAGATGTTACTCAATGTACTAAGACAGTGTGACATCAAGACTTCACTGATGTGTTCAGTCATCCAGGATTTTCCCACACATTATAATGAATTGAATCACTGTCTGTTACTACCCATGTGTCCTACACATCCCTGCTTACTTTATCCCTATTAGTTCCATCTTCACCTTTCCCATCTCAACCTTCTTCAAGATTTGGCACAGGCTTCTATGGCAGCTGGTCTGAACACCTCACCCTGAGGCTGAGAATGGCACTTCTGAACAGCTGTGGGAGACTGCGTCCCTTAGTTATAGTTGTTTCCTTTTGACCTTCTTTCCTCTCTCTTTCATTGCATTAAAATCATACTTTATATCTGCACACATTAAATTCAAATTCTAATTCTATTACTCTCTTTATGATAGCCTTCTCAATTCCATACCATTTGAAAAAAATTCAAAAATTGTAAGAAATGATTCCTTTTATCAACAATTTGGGTATTCTCTTTCCTTTTCTCCCTTGCCTTCTCCACACACACCCCTGCCCCCAACTCCCACAATTTTTACCCTCTTCTCAGGGTTCTTGGGCAGGAGCAGAAATGCCCTCAATGTCCTATGTAATATATGTATATGTATGTGTATAAAAGTGTCTGTTAAATGCTTTCCATAGGTTTCTTTTCTTAATTCTCACAACAACCCTGTGAGGTAGATTATTATCCCTCCTTTAAGGAGAAAAAAAGTGTAGTCTTAGGAAAGATTAGGTAATTGGCTCACGATCCTAGAGGTGGGGAGTCATGGAGCAGGATGTATGTTGGAGTGTGGCTGTGTATTTTCAGAGTACGTGCTCTCAGCTGCCCTGCTATATTGTCTCATTTTTCTTCTCACAATATATGGAAAACTTGTGGTAAACGTGAGCCTGTACTTGTACAAGCTTGAGATTTTTTAGAGCTAGAAAAAGATAAGAAGGAAGAAGCCTTACTGCATGTCTCACCGATCAATTCCCACCCTTTTCTGGGAAAGTAAAATATAATTTTCTGTGTTATAGGACTTTTCATCTTCGGGTACCACTTGTTACTTTTCAGATCTTTGAAAAGTTGGCTTGAGGATGTGGCCCTGGGCCAAGAACACAAACTTGGAGGAGTTAAGAGATTACCCGGCTGACGTTAAACTGTAGTGGGAGTATGTACACATCAAAAAAACTGTTTAAACAATAGAAAATTACAGAAAAGTGGGTATTATGGGATGATTTTCCCACCACAATGTTGGGACATTATTCTTTTTGCTTTAGTTACTGTTAGAGATTGCACATAGTGGTTTGTGCAAGACAATTTCATTTCAAATATTAAAGGGCAGTCACTTTAAAAAGAAAAGGTACCTTTTATTTAAATTTTTAAGGGTTTATATTAATCACAGTTCAAACTTTTTATATAGCTCTTTCCCACTCATATTATGATCTGTACTTTTCATTAAGGTAAGATATGTTCTTGACTTTTATTTGTCTAAACAATTCAACAGCCAAAAAGTATTTGTTGAATCCATATTAAGTACAAATTATTTTTCTAGGTACTGTGGGGCTACAGATGATATAGTCCTTGTCCACAAGGAATTTATGATTGTGTGGTAGCTAGAAGACTAATGTACATTAGACACATAAGGAATAATAAAAGATATAATCTAATACAAAATAAAAATGGCATCAGTTATAGGTGAGGTAAGTGTTGGTCTGCACTTCTTCATCTTGTCTCCAAAAGGATTTGAGACAATTTGTTGAAGTACTCCAGAAAGCCTGTAGATAGGATTTGCAGAGGTAAGGAGGGAGTGAGTTTATGCCACTGGGGACACATTCTGAGCAAAGCTGCAATGAGCATAGGCCTCATCTCATGTGGAGGCAACTGGTTTGACTAGCCTAATACTAATGGTAAATAGGAATAGACAATATGCTGGAGAAAGAAGGATTTACATTTCGGCAGTAAGAGACTTTTGCAATTTTAAATAGGGGAATAATAAGACAGGGGTGTTTATGAAATTAATAATAAAAAAATAAGGATGTTTATAAAGTTCTGGTAAATAATGGGTTAGTTATATAAGGATTAGCGAAAACTGAAGTCAAGTAGTTAGTTAAGCATTTGTTTGAGCATCCATTTCATGAATGCCTAAGATAGAGTAATCAGAGTTCAAATGGAGAAGTGAATCCATCTGTTCAGTCCATGTTTGTTATTGTACTGGGTAGTGTGCCAGCCCAGTGGGAGTTCAGAGATGCACCAGAGACAGTCTTCTCCTTACCTCACTACCTTGTGAGGGAAATCAATATGAAATTAACTAGCAACTCTAACTATGCAAATACCTACGATCTTCTTCTAAGTCAGTGGTTCACATGCTTCCCCAACCAGCAGGATCACTATGATCTGAGAATATATTAGAAAAGCAAATTTTTGAGTCTACTCCAGTCCTACTAAGTCAGAGACTCTGGCCCAGCAATCTGTGGTTTAACGTGACCTCTGGGTAATTCTAATAATGCTAAAATTGGAGAGCCTCTGTTCTGAGAGAATTAGGAAGATAAGGTGAATTACAAGCTGAAGTTAGGATGAGGTGGCGTTTGGGATGTGCTTGGGGCAGACCATCTATGCCTTTCAAGGGCTATATAGCAAAATCAACTTATGATATGAGTGTGCTGATTGGAAAAGAGGTTAAAAGTTGCTTTAGATATCATAAATGCATGTTACCATTGGCCTATGGACGCATTCACCTTGCATTTGTTGCCTATTTTGTTAGCAACTCTAGTTTGGGTATTCTTATCAGAGAAAGGCCAGGAGGCTACACCACAGTAGAGAGTGGGGAGATTAAGTGATAAGTAGTCTTGAAATTTCTTCAAAATATATTATAATCAGTCACTATTTGTGTATGGAAATCCAGCCCTACACAATGACATCTTCAGATTAGTCAAGGCCTTTATTTTCTATTATATTAGATTGTATAGCTTGTATTTACTTATTTTTATATATTTTTCTGTTTACCATCACTACCTTAAATAGTTAGTATACTTTCAAGGATTTCACTTACATCTAGATTTTGAATATTAGATTTATTTCTAGTATTATAAGAATATTTTTGAAGGTCTAGTGCTCTTTTTTATGATTGTAGTCTACTAAGTCTCATGGGACTCAGTCTTTGTTTAGTTCCGCATGCATACACTCTTATCTAACCACCCACCTATAGCTAACAACATATAATAGGGCCTCACACCAAAGATTGTATATTTTGGTTTTGCTTTTTACCCCTAGATTTGTTTCCACTTCTTTTCATTTATGTAGACTTCTCAAATTTATACCTGCTTCCTTGTCTGAACTAAGAAGATATACTAAGTTACTTATTCACATATTAACTAATTCTCTAGTGTTGATTGGTTTATGGACAGAACCTGACCTGCAGTATATTCTATGTCCTACTCCCATCTGTCCCAGTGTCATAAATCTTGACAATTACCCAACTCCACAGCTTGATAGTTCCAATTGTATATCATTTCAAACTCAACACTTGCATAGTAAGCTTTACATTTTACTCCCCAGATGGGATTTTCTTCCCAAATTCTTGGACAAAGATATTTTTTCCAAGCTTTTAGGCTTAGAACTTTTGAGACATTTAAATATTATTATTGATCTACTTATTAAACCCTATTCCTTGACTACCTCTAATTCCTCTGTCCCACAAATGTGCTATCTTTTATTTTTGTTTCTGTACCTAATTTCTATTTTTTTATGTGGAAGTCTCTGTCTTTACCTACATCAGTTTATTCTTAGCCACCTTTATATTCAGCCTAATTTTCATCTTTTGATAAGAAATCCACAATTAATACTTGCAGATTTTCCTCCATTTAAAAATTTCCAGATGGCTTTCTTCTACTACTTAGTATATGAATATATTTATTTATAAATTATCTTCTATAAATTTAAATAATTCAATACATATGTCTTATTTCTACAACTAACATATAAGACCCTTAAGAGGACAGGGTAATTGATTTTCTATGAGTATTTCTGTTGTTATCTTTAGTGCTCAACAGAGGATTGAAATTTGAGAAAGTTTCTAATAATTGTTTAATAATTGATAATTTTTTTTTTTTTTTTTTGCGGAGCACAGGCACCGGACGCGCAGGCACAGCGGCCATGGCTCTCGGGCTCAGCCGCACCGCGGCACGTGGGATCCTCCCGGACCGGGGCACGAACCCGCGTCCCCTGCATCGGCAGGCGGACTCTCAACCACTGCGCCACCAGGGAAGCCCGATAATTTTTTTATATAAACCTCACTTTGTTCCAAAATGGTGGTATACTATAGCGACTAAGAGATCATGCTTTGTCCTCAGAAAAATATAGGTTTGTATCCCAGCCTCAGCATTTTCTAGCTTTGTACTTGAGTAAATTGCCCAATCTAATTAAACCTATTTTCTTTGCAGTAAAATAGAGATGTGTGGAAACTTTCTCACAGGTTATGATTTGTAGTGAGAATTAAATCTTATCTTAAAAAGGTTCCTATCATAGGAAGTCTCAATATATCAAAACTATTATTTTTATCATTATATGTTGTCATTCAAGAATATTGAGGGACATTTTTAAATGATTCAGAACAATATTAAAGGGAAAATAATAATTTAAAATCACAGCCAGCAAAAATGCAAATAGATCAGGAACATAAAATCAGAGGAATATGTAGATATGTAAACCTACAGTCAATGTTGGACGCTAAAATTGACTATCTGGGTTCTGTTAACCAAAGCAGAAAAGGAAACACAACCAATTATAAGGTTTGAAATGGTCATAAAGGAAAAACATACAAATTGTGCTAGAGAAATGAAGCTTTTCCTATTAGCTATAGGAAATAAACTTTTCATGCTGAGACTTCTGTTGGAAACACTGAATGATGTGGTTCGCCTCCTAAAAGCCCCAATTAGATGTAAGTTCAAGCCTTTCTACTTTTGGCTCTCTGCTTTGTATACATGAAGTATCTATCCTTTGTCACCCATGCTTCATTTCCCAGGACTGTCACTGAGAATGCTGAGTTACAGTTATTACATCTATCTTCCTGTTTCTCTTCTTTTCTCTGGAACAAGAAAGGCTTTCTTTTTCTTCCTCTCCTGTCTAGAAGGGACTTGTGCTATGTGATAACATCCTTATTCCTGAGGTGTCAGTAACCCATTCCCTTCCTTGGGGCCATAGTGGCAGTCAGGCTTTGTGGGAACATGATTAATGGGAAGCATAATAATTATTTCAGTTTATTATTTTCAGAATATTAACCCATTATGCAAAATTTTACTCAGCAGAATTTTTCATAACTGTTGATTACCAGATGGTCTGAGGTTGCTATATAATGTCTGGAATGTTACACATGCAAGAGATTTTAATGTTCTTTCCATCACCCTTCACAAGGGCCACCTGATTGCACACCTTTAATCATGGTTATTTTGAATGGCAAATCATGGACTTTGTGATATATAATCTACCCAATGACTCAAGGCATCCTAATACCACCATCTCCTATGTTCATTTCTAAATTTTTACTGGGCAGCTAACGAGACTTTCCCACAAAGTTTATCCAGACCTTCTTCACTGTGAAAGGACCAAACAGAATTGATGACTCTGGCCAGAATGCAGATGGCTTTTGGAGAGTGCAAGTTTTTTCTGGCTGTGTGCTAAGGTCCTGGATTAGAAAAGGGCCATACTGATATAGCATTTGTTTATTTATCAAATTTAACAAACATCTTTTGAATGCCAACTATAGGCAAAGTCTGAAATATTGCCATGAATAAGTGCATCAAAATCTCTCTGTCTACTTGACCACAGCACAGACCTTTTGGCCTTTATTTTGATACACTCTTGGCACATGGAAAGAAATATCCTACCATTGGGTCACTGTGCTGTTCTTCTTTTGTAGAATCAACTTTATCCTAAACATTAGGGAGAAAAAAATATGTATATATAGCATAGAAGTTTAGGGTTTTTCATCTCCATAAGGTAACCATACAATTTCTGGATGATCCTAATATCCAAGTCCCTTTCCCCTTCATTAAGAAACCAATACTCATACTCTAATTCCAACCAACTTCCTCTAACATATGTTTGGTTCTTTGTGTGTTTTACCAGATATAACCAATATTTCATACCAGAATTTACCACTATAACTTTATCTCTTATGTGCTAATCATGAATGTGATTTTTATACCTTCTGAAGCCAGATAGTTATAAATTCAGTTATACAATCTTTCAGATGCATTAAAGTGTCTTAGTGGAAAACAATACAGCTCTCCACCTGGCTATTTTTCTTACATCAACACAAACTCATTAGCTGTTTGAAGAGTCCCTTCATGTTTGTCCTCCTTCAGGGCTGGCAAAGTCTAAATTGATGAAGTGTAGCTAAGCTATGAGATTCTTCTTGATTCAACAGACACTTTGGTCTTAAGAGTCTTGAGATTTCTGAAGGATATCTAGAGGAAGTAGAGAAAAGTATGTAGTCATTTTAAGGATTAATTAGAAAACAGAAGGTGTGCCTTCCTTTAATACTGATGCTAAAGAAACCATGACTACAGTGTTCATACACTTCATTTTAAAGCAACAACATTTTAAAGTCCGTAAGATGAGAGTTATGGCTACCTCCTCTTTATCCAGGACCATGAAACATCCACAACAGCAACTTCTACATATATGTTCCTTCAGGGCCTCATTTTCTCCATTGAAACACAAAAAGATGAAACCATAGCCTCAGACTCAGACAAGGAAGGTAGACAAGACCTGTAGGAGAGTTATTCTAGGAGTGAAGCTCTTGAATTATTAAGATAAAATGCTCCAGTTAGTTAGAAGCTCCTGTAACATAATCAAATCCAATGAGAGAGAGCCCAGGCAAACTCAACTGTGGTTTCACTTTGATCTTCATCTCCAGTTTTGTCATCTGTTTATTTGCTCAGTAGACATACGTTAATCTGCACTTTTTACCAAATTAATTTGTATTAGTTGATTAATTTTTACTTTTACTAGGTTATAAATGTATATACTTTAAAAAGTCTAATAATTCTATAAAGTTAAAATAAAAAAATACATTAGTCTCATGTCCCTCACTTCTACTACATTTCTCCTCCCCAGAAACAGCCACTTTCACCTTTTTTATTATTTTTTAAATTTAATTTTTATTTTATATTGAGGTATAGTTGATTTACAATGTTGTGTTAGTTTCAGGTGTACAGCAAAATGGTTCAGTTATACCTATACATATATCCATTCTTTTTCAGATTCTTTTCCCACATAGGATATTACAGAATATTGAGTAGAGTTCCCTGTGCTATACAGTAGATCCTTATTAGTTATCTATTTTATATATAATAGTGTGTATATGTTAAAACCAACCCCCTAATTTATCCCTCCTCCCCAACTTTCCCCTTTGGTTACCATAAGTTTGTTTTTGAAGTCTGTGAGTCAGTTTCTATTCTGTAAATAAGTTCATTTGTATCATCTTTTTAGATTCTACATATAAGTGATATCATATGATATTTGTCTTTCTCTGTCTGACTTACTTCACTTAGTATGATAATCTCTAGGTCCATCCATGTTGCTAAAAATGGCATTATTTCATTCTTTTCTATGGCTGAGTAATATTCCATTGTATATATGAACCACACCTTCTTTACTCATTCCTCTGTCGATGGACATTCAGATTGCTTCCCACTTTCACCTCTTTTAATAATTTTCCTTGATAGTTTACTCCATATTTTCAACTAATATACGTATGTCTTGATTTTTAAAAAATTAACTATTTTCCAAAAATTGCCTGTGGTAGCTAGCCTTCAAGACTACCCTCAGTAATTCTCACCTACTATTTCATGGTCTTGTACAGTCTCCTCCCTCCTTGAATAGGTCTGAGTGGCTCATGTAACCAGCAGGATATAGTGGAAATGCTGGTGTGTGAGTTCCATAGGTAGGTCGTAAAACACACTGGATCTTCTACCTTGCTCAATCTTGGATCACTGACTATGGAGGAAGCCAGCTTCAATGCTGTGAGGACACTCACCAGCTCTATGGAGAGGTCCATGTGGTAAGGTCCATATGTATTTGCCTCAAGCCAACAGCACCAACCTGCCAGGCAAGTGAATGAGCCATCTTGGAAGTTAATCCTCCAGCCCTATTTAAGTCTCCCAGCCACATTTGACTACATTTAGTCCCAAGATTTTGACTGGAACGTTATGAGAAACCTTGAGCCAGAACACCAACTAAGCTACTCTCAAATTCCTGACCCACAGAAACTGTGTGAGATAATAAATGTTTACTGTTGTTTTAATCTCTAAGTTTCAGAATAATTTGCTTTGCAGTAGTTGATGTCATACATTTACTATAACAGAAGGTGAGTGTTTCAAAGAAGCTCTCTTCCAAGCCCCCCACCTCCTTCCCTGTTAACATACAAATTCACACTTCTTTCTTCATCCTTCTGACAGAGTAATTTCATCTCTTTGGGTTACAGCACTATTCATTGTTTATATTATGCATATATAATTATTCATGGCAGAATCACATAGTATTCTGTGATTATATTTCCTTTCTCCTACAATATTTCACGAATATATGCTCAACATGTTAAAAAGTATTATGAAATATATCAATCTCATTCTTTTCCCCTTCAGAAATACTCTATATTGGTGTTCTTTGTGCTTCTATTCCAATCTAGACTGGCTGGCCCCTAGGATACCACAAGTTTTGCTTGAGAATTCCCTCCACCATTATCATAGGAATTTCCATCATTGAGGGAATCTCTTATTCTCATGTTGTGGACCTATTTCTTGAATTCCACATCTATCTTCTTCTTGACTTATTTTGTTTTGTTGCAGCAAATTCTTCAATAGTTTTTCAAAAAAAGTACATGAATGATAAGATTTTAAAAGCTTGTATGAATATAAAATAATTTTATTCTACTTTTACATTAAATATTTCATTAAACTATCATTCTTTATTACTTTGTATTATTTGTTTATTTTAGAAACAAGCTGTGTCAGGGACTTAAAAGGCTGCTTTGGAACCATGCTTTTCAATGGTTTTCAATGAGCTTTCTCATGCTTTTCAATGAGAAAGTTCAAGTTTGGTCACACAAAAGTGTAAATTTTTATGCTTTTTAATTGAAGAATACCTAAAAGTGTTTTTGGCTTTGTTTCTATTGAAGAAAAATAAACACACAGAAGTTGGAATAATCACACAAATATAATGTGATATTTAGTTCCTAATCACTTTTGTAATAAAGAGAAAAGGAAGAGATAATGGTGAGTTAAGGTACAGATACCCTGAATCTGGTTTCATAATACTAGGTAATATAATAAAAGAAATCATAATTATGTGAAGATGGTAGTTCATATGTATCTTACATAATTTCTCAAATATTTCCCCAAATGCTGTATTTTGGTATTACATATCATAAATATATATATTTATTATATAATATATAAAATTTATATAAGTATCTAATATATAACCTATACATATTATATATTTATATATAGTATTAATTAGACAGAGGGCTAAAATTTGAAAATATTTTGTATGTTTATTCTGCATATTTTCTGAATTCAATAAATTCACAATCCTCTACAACATTACAAATTGAAATACAAATTAGACATCGAAATATTTTACCATTCTAGCCCGTTTCATCATACTATCCCCTATATATGTTCTAGTTTGATTAGTAGTTTTTAATGGCTAAATAGGGGGGAAAATGTTTGCAAATCTCATTTAAACATCTGTAGATGTTGGGCACTCTACAATGCTATGTGAGACTTGTAATTAAGAAAATAATTTATTAAACAGAGGTCAATTCACAACTAATGCAGTGCTATCTGTTTGTTAAGCTCTTTTTATAATAACATACATAATTATCTGTACTAATTATATTATTAAAGGCAAAAAGGCTGCCATCCTACCCAATGAATAAACACACATGGGCTTAACTTACTGAAGCCAACAGAAAAAAAGAGTGGTTAAGTGTAGTGGGGGCATAAAATGTGGCCAGGGTACAGAAATAGAAACCATTGATTGAAGCAAATAAAGCTTAAAAGGTAAATTGATTTATATTCTCAAGACCCTGGTCAGGCAGGTCAAGTCACTTGAACTTGATTCTATGGGCAATGGATTTAGTAGTGGTCAGAATCTTTTTAAGATCACTGTATAAACCCTATTTGTTATTTAATACATATTATTTTATCACAAGGTTGTTGAGATATGTGACAGTGTTATTTTTTGTTTTAAAAAAATTTTTAAATTAAATTAAATTTTTTCTTTATACAACAGGTTCTTATTAGTCATCAATTTTATACACATCAGTGTATACATGTCAAACCCAATCACCCAATTCAGCACACCCCCCGACCACCCCCCCCCCAACGGCTTTCCCCCCTTGGTGTCCATACATTTGTTCTCTACTTCTAGGTTCCACATATATGCATTAATATACGATATGTGTTTTTCTCTGACTTACTTCACTCTGTATGACAGTCTCTAGATCCATCCACGTTTCAACAAATGACCCAGTTTTGTTTCTTTTTATGGCTGAGTAATATTCCATTGTATATATGTACCACATCTTCTTTATCCATTCATCTGTCGATGGACATTTAGGTTGCTTCCATGACCTGGCTATTGTAAATAGTGCTGCAATGAATATTGGGGTGCATGAGTCTTTTTGAATTATGGTTTTCTCTGGGTATATACCCAGTAGTGGGATTGCTGAATTGTATGGTAATTCTATTTTTAGTTTTTCAAGGAACGTCCATACTGTTCTCCATAATGGCTGTATCAATTTACATTCTCACCAACCGTGCAAGAGGGTTCCCTTTTCTCCACACCCTCTCCAGCATTTCCTGTTTGTAGATTTTCTGATGATGCCCATTCTAACTGGTATGAGGTGATACCTCATTGTAGTTTTTTTTGTTTTTTTTTTGTGGTACGTGGGCCTCTCACTGTTGTGGCCTCTCTGTTGCAGAGCACAGGCTCTGGACGCTCAGGCTCAGTGGCCATGGCTCACGGGCCCAGCCGCTCCGCGGCATGTGGGATCCTCCTGGACTGGGGCACGAACCCGTGTCCCCTATATCGGCAGGTGGACTCTCAACCACTGCGCCACCAGGGCAGCCCTCATTGTAGTTTTGATTTGCATTTCTCTAATAATTAGTGATGTTGAGCAGCTTTTCATGTGCTTTTTGGCCATCTGTATGTCTTCTTTGGAGAAGTGTCTATTTAGGTCTATTGCCCATTTTTGGATTGGGTCGTTTGATTTTTTAATATTGAGCTTCATGAGCTGTTTATATATATTGGAGATTAATCCTTTCTCCATTGATTCGTTTGGAAATATTTTCTCCCATTCTGAGTGTTGTCTTTTCGTCTTGTTTATGGTTTCCTTTGCTGTGCAAAAGCTTTTAAGTTTCATTAGGTCCCATTTGTTTATTTATTTTTTTTAATTTCCATTACTGTAGGAGGTGGATCAAAACAGATCTTGCTGTGATTTATGTCAGAGTGTTCTTCCTGTGTTTGTCTCTAAGAGTTTTATAGTGTCCAGTCTTACATTTAGGTCTCTAATCATTTTGATGCCAGTACCATATTGTTTTGATTACTGTAGCTTTGTAGTATGGTCTGAAGTCAGGGAGTCTGATTCCTCAAGCTCCATTTTTTTTCCCTCAAGACTGCTTTGGCTATTCGGGGTCTTTTTTGTCTCCATACAAATTTTAAGATGATTTGTTCTAGTTCTGTAAAAATTCCATTGGTAATTTGATAGGGATTGCATTGAATCTGTAGATTGCTTTGGGTAGTATAGTCATTTTCACAATGTTGATTTTTCCAATCCAAGAACACGTTATATCTTTGTATCTGTTTATAACATCTTTAATTTCTTTCATCAGTGTCTTGTAGTTTTTTGCATACAGGTCTTTTGTCTTCTTAGGTAGGTTTATTCTTCCTTAGGGAGGTTTATTCCTAGGTTTTTTATTCTATTTGATGCGATGGTAAATGAGATTGCTTCCTTAATCTCTCTTTCTGGTCTTTCATTATTAGTTTATAGGAATGCAAGAAATTTCTGCGTATTAATTT
This sequence comes from Physeter macrocephalus, assembly GCF_002837175.3. Lineage (NCBI taxonomy): Eukaryota > Metazoa > Chordata > Mammalia > Artiodactyla > Physeteridae > Physeter > Physeter macrocephalus. The sequence goes on along the minus strand of NC_041228.1, from coordinate 61,931,000 downwards.
TGTATCCTTCAATATACCAAATTCATTGCTGATCTCTAATAGTTTTCTGGTAGCGTCTTTAGGATTTCCTATGTATAGTATCATGTCATCTGCAAACAGTGACAGTTTTACTTCCTCTTTTCCAATCTGGATTCCATTTATTACCTTTTCTTCTCTAATTGCCAGGGCTAGGACTTCCAAAACTATGTTGAATAATAGTGGTGAGAGTGGACATTCTTGTTTCATTCCTGATCTTAGAGAAAATACTTTCAGTTCTTCACTGTTGAAAATGATGTTTGCTGTCATATATGGCCTTTATTAAGTTGAGGTAGGTACCCTCTATGCCCACTTTCTGGAGATATTTTATCATAAATAGGTGTTTAATTTTGTCAAAAGCTTTTTCTGCATCTGTTGAGATGATCATATGGTTTTTCTTCTTCAATTTGTTAATATGGTGTATCACATTGATTGATTTGGGTATACTGAAGAATCCTTGCATCCCTGGGATAAGTCCTACTTGATCATGGTGTATGATCCTTTTAATGTGTTGTTGGATTCTGTTTGCTAGTATTTTGTTGAGGATTTCTGCATCTATATTCATCAGTGATATTGGTCCGTAATATATTTTTTGGTAGAATCTTTGTCTGATTTTGGTCTCAGAGTGATGGTGGACTCATAGAACGAGTTTGGGAGTGTTCCTTCCTCTGCAGTTTTTTGGAAGAATTTGAGAAGACTGGGTGTTAGCTCTCCTCTAAATGTTTGATAGAATTCACCTGTGAAGCCACCTGGTCCTGGACTTTTGTTTGTTGGAAGATTTTTAATCACACTTTCAAGTTCATTACTTGTGATTGGTCTGTTCATATTTTTTATTTCTTCCTGGTGCAGTCTTGGAAGGTTATCCCTTTCTAAGAATTTGTCCGTTTCTTCCAGGTTGTCCATTTTATTGGCAAGGTTAGATTGTTTATTTCAGATTTTTCTTATTTCTTGAGGTAGGCTTGTATAGCTATAAACTTCCCTCTTAGAACTACTTTTGCTACATCCCATAGGTTTTGGATCATCGTGTTTTCATTGTCATTTGTCTCTAGGTTTTTTTTTAATTTCCTCTTTGATTTCTTCAGTGATCCTTTGGTTATTTAGTAACGTATTTTTTAGCCTCCATGTGTTTGTGTTTTTTACGGTTTTTTCCCTGTAATTTATTTCTAATCTCATACCATTGTGGTCAGAAAAGATGCTTGATATGATTTCAATATTCGTAAATTTACTGAGCCTTGATTTGTGACCCAAAATATGATATATCCTGAAGAATGTTCCGTGTGCACTTGAGAAGAAAGAGTAATCTGCTGTTTTTGGATGGAATGTCGTAAAAATATCAATTAAATCTATCTGGTCTATTGTGTCATTTAAAGCTTCTGTTTCCTTATTTA
>NC_041228.1:61928932-61929479 GCF_002837175.3 Physeter macrocephalus | reverse complement strand
CTCCTATGTTGGGTGCATGTATATTTATAATTGTTATATCTTCTTCTTGGATCGATCCCTTGATCATTATGTAGTGCCCTTCCTTGTCTCTTGTAACATTCTTTATTTTAAAGTCTATTTTATCTGATATGAGTGTTGCTACTCCAGCTTTCTTTTGATTTCAATTTGCATGGAATATCTTTTTCCATCCCCTCACTTTCAGTCTGCATGAGTCCCTATGTCTGAAGTGGGTCTCTTGTAGACAGCATCTACAAATGAGACAGGTCTCATTTTTGTATCCATTCGGCAAACCTGTGTCTTTTGGTTGGAGCATTTAATCCATTCACGTTTAAGGTAATTATCAATATTTATGTTCCTATGACCATTTTCTTAATTGTTTTGGGTTTGTTTTTGTAGGTCCTTTTCTTCTCTTGTGTTTCCCACTTAGAGAAGTTCCTTTAGCATTTGTTGTAGAGCTGGTTTGGTGGTGCTGAATTCTCTTAGCTTTTGCTTGTCTGTAAAGCTTTTGATTTCTCCATCAAATCTGAATGAGATCCTTGCTGGGTAG
>NC_041228.1:61865474-61928891 GCF_002837175.3 Physeter macrocephalus | reverse complement strand
GTTTCTGCTGAGAAATCTGCTGTTAACCTTATGGCAGTTCCCTTGTATGTTATTTGTCATTTTTCCCTTGCTTCTTTCAATAATTTTTCTTTGTCTTTAATTTTTGCCAATTTGATTACTATGTGTCTCAGCATGTTTCTCCTTGGGTTTATCCTGTATGGGACTCTCTGCACTTCCTGAATTTCGGTGACTATTTCCTTTCCCATGTTAGGGAAGTTTTCGACTATAATCTCTTCAAATATTTTCTTGGATCCTTTCTCTCTCTCTTGTCTTTCTGGAACCCCTATAATGCGAATGTTGTTGCGTTTAATGTTGTCCCAGAGGTCTCTTAGGCTGTCTTCATTTCTTTTCCTTCTTTTATCTTTATTCTGTTCTGCAACTGTGAATTCCACCACTCTGTCTTCCAGGACACTTATCCGTTCTTCTGCCTCAGTTCTTCTGCTATTGATTCCTTCTAGTGTAGTTTTCATTTCAGTTATTGTATTGTTCATCTGTGTTTTTTTGTTCTTTTATTCTTCTATGTCTTTGTTAAACATTTCTTGCATCTTCTCATTCTTTGCCTCCATTCTTTTTCCGAGGCCCTGGATCATCTTCACTATCATTATTCTGAATTCTTTTTCTGGAAGGTTGCCTATCTCCACTTCATTTAGTTGTTTTTCTGGGGTTTTATCTTGTTCCTTCATCTGGTACATAGCCCTCTGCCTTTTCATCTTGTCTGTCTTTCTGTGAATGTGGTTTTTGCTGAGCTCTTTGATGGGGCTAATGGCAGACTCTGTGAGGGCTCATGCCAAGGAGTACTTCCCAGAACTTCTGCTGCCAGTGTCCTTGTCCTCATGGTGAGACACAGCCACCCCTGGCCTCTGCAGGAGACCCTCCAACACTAGCAGGTAGGTCTGGTTCAGTCTCCCATGGGGTCACTGCTCCTTCCTCTGGGTCCTCATGTGCACACTACTTTGTGTGTGCCCTCCAATAGTGGAGTCTCTGTTTCCCCCAATCCTGTCAAAGTCCTGCAATCAAATCCCACTAGCCTTCAAAGTCTGATTCTCTAGATATTCCTCCTCCCATTGCCAGACCCCCAGGTTGGGAAGCCTGACGTGGGGCTCAGAACTTTCACTCCTGTGGGTGGACCTCTGTGGTATAAGTGTTCTCCAGTTTGTGAGTCACCCACCCAGCAGTTATGGGATTTGATTTTAGTGTGATTGCGCTCCTCCTACCATCTCATTGTGGCTTCTCCTTTGTCTTTGGATGTGGGGCATCTTTTTTGGTGAGTTCCAGTGTCTTCCTGTCGAAGATTGTCCAGCAGCTAGTTTTGATTCTGCTGTTCTCACAGGAGGGAGTGAGAGCACGTCCTTCTATTCCGCCATCTTGGTTCAGGCGGCCAAGTGTGAATGACAGTGTTTTGTGTTGTGCCATATAAATAGAAATTATAACTTTCTTCTGTCATTTCCAGGACAGAAACCCAAATTATCCTCTGCTTATTGTTTCTCACGTTGCTTCATACATCCACAGCTTGGCCAAACCTGTGGATTTTTATGCCTGAAATGTCTTGCCAATTTCTCCCCCCTTTTAACCATTATTTTGACTGCTTAAAGTTAATTCCACAATCTCTTCCTAGTATTACTCTAGTGCCTCTCCTGTCATTCATTATCAACATTGCCTTTTGTTACCTTCCTAAAAAGTGAACTGAATCATTTCACTCATTTGCGTGTAACTCTTTCTTTGTTCTCCATTGATTAGAAATGTTTTAGACTAAAACCATGTGTGTATCTGTATCCACACACACACACACTCACAGTACCTTTGCTTAAGCAGTTGTGCCATTCTGGGATACATAATATATTTGATTTCAATTTTAAAATTGCAACCATTTTCTCACAGGTTTCAGTGTATACAATAGTTGCTGCCAATTGTTTATGTATTTCTTCTCAGTAATATAACTGCATTTCCTTTCTGTCTGTGTTGGCAAGCATTCCCCTAAATGTTTCTATACACATCAATGTTCTTTTTCAAGAAGAGATCTCATAAAGAACCACCTCATTGTTAGTTCTTCATTAGTAGTTCTTTTACTGACAACTTGGATGTATACCTCTTAATTTTGCAAGTATTTTAAAATTAAAATGACTTCCAAAGCATTTAAATTACTTCTTCTGGCAATAACGTCTGCTTGGAAGCAGAATTCTTAACTCTCCTCCCACAGGTCTTTTCTTTTATGATTCCATACCCTTGGGGGTTTTCTTAATAGTCTGAAATTCCACACTATAATTCATGTTTGTTGAAAGACATCTGAAATCATTGACATGCCTCAGGATCTCAGGATTAAGTAACTATCAGCTCTGTCCTCAGGTAATTGGGCATGCTTAGGTCCATGTCAGAAATTCCTTCTTTCTCTTTTTCCTCCTCCATCCCTCCACTTTCTCTTAGAGGAAATCCATTTATGGTTCAGACAAGTTTCTCGAGGGACACATTTTCATCCCTGTGGAAGTACCTCAAGTCAAAGTTCAATAGATGAACAATATCTCTTTGTATACATGACAAAGAGGTAACCGTGAAAGCAATGTTGATTTTTATGAGATTCTAAGCAAAAATTCAGCCATCCTGGAGAAAGAAAGATTCATGTCTGCTGCTTAGGCATTAAAAGTCCTTTAGTCTCCTATATGCCAGACAGCTATAAGAGATATGTTGAAAAGTATAGGCTAATCAGTGCTGGCACTATTTCTCAAAAGGTCTTGAATCTTTGAGTTGGAGGGCCCACAGAGAATATGTCGTCTAACCTTCTATTTGATTCAGGAATCTCTGACACAGCGTCCTTGAGATTCATTCAATGTGCCATGAGTCCTTTCTGAAGGGGTGAGACCCTAGCTGGACAGCTCCAGTTGTTAAACATAGGCAGCTGTGAGCAGTCACGTGCATTCCCTGAAGCTGCTCTGATGTTTCATAATATTCATGCTCACCTTCTCTGCTCCTATTAGATGTTCTTTGCCTTTTCAATTTAACAGTGTTAATTAATTCCTATTTACAGCTTTCAGTATTGCACCTTGAGCTCTTCTCAAATTACTTGAATTTAGTTAGGAACTTAAGGCTCATCAAAATATAGCAAAACCTGAACTTTGGCACATGCTATCAACATCAAAGACCGCATGTCAACACTGAACTTTGAAATTCAGTGGCACTTTCAGTTTCAAACACCGTCCTGGTCTCATAAGGAATTTGAAGAAGAATAGAATACACATAGAATACACACCTTTTCCCTCCCATTTTTAGATGCACCAGTGAAGAGCTAAACTATGTGCGTCAGGCCACACATACTGCTAGAGACACGACTGGGAATATAGCCCAGGAAACTTGGCTCCCAGCCTGGTGTGCTTCTTACCACATGATCATCCTTTTCGACAAATATAAATCCATGTAGTACTCTTCCTGCTGAAACATGCAGGAGGCAACACACAATGGCAAACTAGACTAGTCGGTGTATGTTAAGCAAGTTTAACTGAATAATGTGTAGTTTATAAGATTCCTCTTGCCACAGACTGGGAATATTCCACATTTTTTTAATGTTCTCATGACACAGGGTATTTGTGAGGGTCCTTTTGTTACAAATTGCCCTAATATTCACATTCTTGGCTCTTGTCTTGCCAGACACAGGTTTTGCTCCAATGGCACCTTTCTAGGAAGGCACTTCTGATGGTTGACAGCTGCAGCTGCTGCTGTGACATTCTTCATGGCCTCGGAGCTGTTCACTCCAATATGCTTCCTGAGAGGCTGGGCTACTCTTTGCTTAAAATTTCAACTCTATGCTTCTAAACCTGAAACAGATGTTATCTTGGCTGCTGTCATTTGTCATAAGCTTCTCTATTTGCATTCTATACAAGGCAGGTAATTTGCTGCCTCGCTCTGTAGAGAAAGGAAAAGAAGGAGAGAGAGTGAAACAAGAGAAAGAGATAGAGAGAGACTAAATATATAAATTAGAGGAATAAAGCCACATGGAGACAGAAAGTGCAACCACTTGAGCCTCTGTTATCCCAATATCATATGCTATAGTTTGACTACTACTGATTTGCTTGGCATCTCTTTTGAATCATACTTGTGGCCACCCAGATTAACTATGTGAGCTGATCTTTTGATTTAATATCAGCTTGCTCTTTTCAGCTCCCATGTCATTTACTGTCTTAAAAAAAAAAATGTACTGCTTGTTACTCAACCTTCTGTGTTTTCAGAAACTCACAGCCCTTATTTTTTTCTCCTTTTTTGTATGGGAACCAGGAACTAGAAAGCATTAAATGAGGAAAATTTACCAGTCACAGAAAAGGTGGAAGCTCAGAGAAAAAAGGGTTTGTCTTTTATGGTTTGTACTTTGTAAGCTGTGGGTGTGACTCAATTTCCTCACCACCCACATAAAAAGGTTGCCACCCAATCACTGTTTTTTCTATCCAAAACCCCTCCCCTTTGATTTTGGCTAAGAGAGACCCTAAGAAAGACTGCCCTTTCTGGACGTTGCAGACTGTGACATATAAAAGCTGTTAGCTGCTCCTGTAGCCAGCAGCACTCAAACCTTGCAGAGTTTTGCTCTGAGAGTTTGTAATAAGACACACTCCTCTTACAAGAGTTCATGCTACAACCTAGCAAAGAACTTTAAATATTTGGAAGAATACTATATTCATTTTGGCATTGTACAGAGGTAAGCTATTTAGCTCAACAAGTTTATTTTGCATGCATTGCTTTTAAAGTAGCTCACATTTTAATTTTTTTAGAAATGAGATTGGTTTATTATAACTTTTTTTTTTTGTATCTGTTCTATTACTTGGTGTCCATATATGTCTGGGGGACATTATCAGCACATTCTCTTTTATTACCTGGGATGCATTTTTCCTTTTCACTCTCAAGATGAATTTCAATTCCTAAAGATTTCCCTCTGAAAATAAATATGCAGTAATGCATTCTGTGGCTCAGGCGTTTGGGGTAAATGGCTCACATTCATTTTAGGGTTAGTGGCCATGCTGTTTATTTTTCTCTAGCTATAGGAAGTTCCTCTTCGGGGACTGCCTTATAACACCAAGTAAAATGTATAGAGACCACTACAGGTTGTCTTCTAGGCTTGAGTTCAGCATTTGCTTGGATTTTTTGAAGAAAGTCAAATCAAGCAATGATTTTGTAAATTCATACCCTCTGGCCCTATTTTTTTTTCCTCTCATAGACCCTAACTCTACCTTTCTGCTTTAAGGCAAACTCTGTGGCCTCTCCCTCTCCACCTCTCAAAATGATAGCAATCTCTGCCATCAGCAGTGCACTCCTGTTCTCCCTTCTCTGTGAAGCAAGTGCCGTCGTCTTACTCAATTCCACTGACTCATCCCCGCCAACCAATAATTTCACTGATATTGAAGCAGCTCTAAAAGCACAACTAGATTCTACGGACATCCCCAAAGCCAGGCGGAAGCGCTACATTTCGCAGAATGACATGATCGCCATCCTTGATTATCATAACCAAGTTCGGGGCAAAGTGTTCCCACCGGCAGCAAACATGGAATATATGGTAAGAGAACCTTGTTTTCTTTGAATTCTGAGTGAGGATGCTTTACTTAAATTGTACATTAGGAGAATCTAAAGAATTCAGATGTTAAGGGATATGGGGTTTTTTATACCTTTTAACTTAGGGAATGTTCTTAAGTGCCTGGTAAACTTAAGTACTCTTCCATCATATAATTAAAAAGGAGGGAAGGGATCTAATTGTCTTGTGTGAGTTCCATAACCATTAATGAATCAGGTCTTATATAAGAAAGAGGTAAAGAGTGGGGTGAGATGACTAATCACATTTGGAAGGTCCACTTAAAAAAAAAAAAACTCACATGGAACTTTTTCTGTGCTCTGTTTATCTAATAGTCATATTTATCAGCTAAAATATTTTTTGAAAATAATTTTTTTAAATTATAGGTTTCATGTGCATGAATTATTCTCTGGGTAGGTGTCCCTTCCCTTTCTTGGACAAAGCTCTTCCTGACACTAATCTATTTGTATTCTCAGAGAACATGCTGACTTCTTCCTCCTTGTGATTTAATGCTTTGTCGTTCAGATAACAGTGAAGTCAGCACATTTGCACATTGTTCCAACTTGCCATGAACACATTCTTTGCTCTCTCTTAAAAAGAAAAAATAGGCTCTCTGTGTTTAAATCATTTTACTCGGAAAGTTCTTTTAAAAAGTTGGTATTAAGAGGATAGCTGTCTCTTTAAAGTTTCTTTGTTTTTGGTTTTGAATTTATACAAGGTTATGGTTTAACTTCCAGCACCTTCCAAGAGCACAGCTTGGAGCCTGTTTAAGGCAATGAAGACCACCAGTATGGTATTTCTAAGTTGGGGCGGGTATGGCAGTACCACTAACAAGTCTCTGTAAGTGCTGACCTAAAGTTTGGGGATTTCTGTCAGATTCTAAATTTATCTATTTTATTTAAATAAGCTTTTAAAGTTTGACTAATTGTAGATATCCGTGTCACAAGAAAAACAAAGACTTGCCAAATGTAAGAGAGTCATGGTTCATAGAAGTACAATTTAGACTCCACGAAAATGCATTTTTCTAGGATTTTTAAATGAAAGTGGAAAAGAAGATGTCATCAGTCCTGGTGTATGAGGGGCAATATAGTCTCATGATTAAGAATATGGAGTCTGGAATCTAAATGTTTGGGTTCAAACCCCAGTCCTGGAATATAAGCTGAGTGAATTCATTACCTAATTGTGTTTTATTTTCATCATCTCTAATATGAGGATAAAGGTAGTACCTGCCATATGGGGTTGTTATGAGGAATGTATGGAGTTGAGGACTAGAAAAATTAGACCAGAGCCTACAGAAAAATAGTGTTCAATAAACGTTAGCTTTTATGGGTTTCTGTGAGCTTACTGTGAAAGTGCCCAGTGAAAACCTGTTCAAGATATAAAACTAGGAACAATTATTCACATTGAACAGGTGTTTCTAGAAGGTGATGTCCAGGTATAGAAAGGAGAGGAACAAACATGTTTTCAAACATCATGCATTAGGAGAGAAATATGCATAAGATTCTATGTGAGCTTAAAAAGGTATGCTATCCAGACTGCAGGTTTAGGGAATATTTCCTGGCGGCAATCACATAGCTATGCAGACTAAGGTGAGGATCAAGACAAATGAACCGGCTTTGGAGAGGACTTCATGTGGGGTGAAATCCTAACTCTGCTGCGTACTTTTTGGCCTTGTGCAAGTTACTTAATATGCATAAGACTCAACTTCCTTCTCTGTGAAATGGGAACAATAATTTATATGATAACCAATCAATATATAATGCAATTTATTATTTCAATAATATCGAGGGAAGAGGAATCATCATGAATAATATGTGGGGTACAACGCAGTAGAAATATATTTTTAAAAGCTGCATTTTTCTAGTTATATTTTTCCACACTGATCAAGAATTAATTCATGCCACATGCATTTATTAAATTGTTTCCATGTGCCAAGGACTTGGCTAATTGTTTCCATAGATGATCTCATTTGATAGCTCACAGTCTCCCTGTGAGGTTAAGATTTCGATCCTCATTTTACCAATGAAATCACTTAGACACAGAGAAGTTAATGACTAGATGAAGGTAGTCTGGATAATGAATGGTATCATTGGAATTAGAATTAAGGTCTGTGTAATTTCAAAGCCTATGCTTGTATTAAGGAGCATCTTTTCATTCGCTGGATTGAGCAATACTACATTGGGGGAAACTGCTGGAGATGTCAGGATATCTCTGTTTCCTTCTTCGCAATGCCAGCTGAAATCATATAGTTTTCATATTCTATTTGTCATTCCTTTCTTATTATTTGCTTTTCAAATATTGGAGCTACTACATAATAATTTATTTTGTAAGAACCAGATACAGTGCTTTTTATATAGTAAATGCTTTATAAATCCTTCTTCACTTAGTAAAGTTAATGAGAAACAGTAGTCAGAATGTTAAGCTCTATAAAGTAACATGGTCTCAAATTATCATGTAAATACTGCATATACTTCATCATACATGTATCTATTCACTTAATATTTATTGAGCATTTACTATATGTTAGGTACTATTCTAAGCACCCAGGATAAATTCATGAATAAAATAGACAATCCTTGGCCTCCTGGGTGGGCAATCAGGCAATAAACAAGATAAATAAATTACATAGTATGTTAGAAGGTGATAAGGTTATGAAGAAAAATGAAGCAGGTTGAGGCTGGGACATTTAATAGTGTGGTCAGAGAAGGGCTCCCTGAGACGTCCTGGAGGAAGGTGAGAGAGTAAGCCACACTGATAGATGAGGGAAGACCATTCCAGACGGAGGGAAGAGAGTGGGCAAACTCCCTGAGGTGGGGGGAGAGGAACAGATTACTTCAGTTAGAAAAATGTGCTCAGTTTAGTGAAATCCTAAGTCTCTGTGAGTAAATTGACCAACTCAAATAATTCATTGGATCCCTCATGCAGACTCAGAGAAACTTTGAGAGAAATAAAATCTAACAGGTCAGAGCAGGAATATCAGTGACTTTAACCTCCAGGCCAGGTGAAAAATACAGATCTCAGTTGAACACTGTTACTTTTATTTTAATTTGTTTAACATTGCTTTGGATTGTGAACAATTCGAAAGTGAATTCAATTCCTAACCTCGAACATGGACCTCAAAAGCTTAGGACACTTACCTCAGTATGGCTACCAGCCCTGTGTTCAAACTGTCCCCATCAGTGGGTGATATCATCATGGGAGCCTCATAGAAGATGATCTTCAGCTCAGGGGTCTTTTAATTTTTTTTTTAAATTAATTTTTATTGGAGTATGGTTGCTTTACAATGTTGTGTTAGCCTTCACTGCACAACAAAATGAAGCAGCCATGCACATACAGATATCCCCTCCCTTTTGGACTTCCCTCCCATTTAGGTCACCACATTAGGTAGAGTTCCCTGTGCTATATGGTATGTTCCCATCAGTTGTCTATTTTATACATAATATCAATAATATACATGTATCAATCCCAGTCTCCCAATTCCTCCCACCCCACCCCTTTCCCCCTTGGTATCAGGGCTGTTTCTAATTGCACCAGCCTGATTTGCAATCCCCTTCATTCACAACTTTACTCTCTGAGCCTTTTCCCATGCCATTTCCTCACCTTCTAATGTTTCCTCCTTAACTTATTCTAATATTTATAATCCTACCCTTCAAGTTTTATGTAAGAATGTTGTGTCCTTCATTGATATTTCTTACATTCACAACCATATTTGATTTCTCCTTCTTTTGATATTTTTATTTATATTTAAAGTTCACTCGTCATTTATAATAACATTTTATCCTGTGCACCTAAAATACAAAAGAAGTTTTTCAAAATTCTAAAAAAAAAAAGCCCCTTAAAATTAAATGATTTTATCCTCTTTAAGTACTTGGTTATGTTAGTGTATGCTTGAGTAAATTAAGTGGACACAATTTGAACACTAGAGTGTTGACGTTCATATTTTAGTGTATAATATCTTCTTTGGGTATATTGGCCATGATTTTAGTAAAAAACATGTACTTAGAAGTATTTAATTTTCCAAACACTGTATCCTTTCAAAAAGTAATAATATAGGGCTTCCCTGGTGGCGCAGTGGTTGCGCGTCCGCCTGCCGATGCAGGGGAACCGGGTTCGCGCCCCGGTCTGGGAGGATCCCACGTGCCGCGGAGCGGCTGGGCCCGTGAGCCATGGCCGCTGAGCCTGCGTGTCCGGAGCCTGTCCTCCGCAACGGGAGAGGCCACAGCAGAGGGAGGCCCAAATACCACAAAAAAAAAAAAAAAAAAAAAAAAGTAATAATATAGATAGAGCTTAAGATATGCAAGTCAAACTTTTGGCTTCTGTTCTACAATTAGTTTTTTGACAAATTTCCATAGCTCCTTGGACACCAGCTGTTTTTCATTCTTCCTAAGGGCAACTTAAACCATGACTCTAAACCACAGACCACACTAGTTTCTTAGACTAAGAATCATTCCCTAGAAGAATGAAATTACAAGACTCACAACATGGAGTAAAATTTGTAAGATATTTCTTGAATTTAAGGCAATTGAATAAATAAATTAAAAAAAATTTGAAGTCCTTCTGTGAGAGGATGAGATCCAAAGATAACAGAAATTTTTGTATTTAAACTGTAAACAAAACAGGAAAAACAAGCAGGAAAAAAAAAAAAGAAAAACCTTAGGCACATAATTCAGTATAAGACACTGCTGTGTAAGACTGATGTAACAAAAGAGTACAGACCAAAATACCATGGAGAAATCCAAGAAAGAAGAGGTAATCTCTAGTTGGCAAAATCATGAAAGGCTGCTTAGAGGAAGGGTATTTGAGATAGATGCTCAGGAAAGGGTAGGATTGGATGATATAGTAGGTAAAGCAATGAATGAACAAAACTGCCAGGAGAGAAAAAGCATAACACATTAGCCATGTTTTCAAGGATTTTGAGAAAAGATTGAGTATCACTTAATACAAGAGCAATTAGGGAGGCCATGGAGGTTTTAGAGCAGGGTCAGAGGTGCATATGAGAAAGATGGCACTATCAATTGATGGAGTTTAGATTGGCTGTGAAGGTGACCCAAGAGGTGGCATCCACTGAATCAGCAGCGTCATTCTTTTAGTCAAAGGTAAGGAGGATCTCGACACCTACACCTACCACAGTGACAGGTATGAACAGTTAATGGAAGTAGTTCATGAGAACACGTGATAGCCATCTTCACAGATGGTAGAGAATGGTGGAAAGACAGGTAGGGGACAGAGTGAAGATAATGATAGATATGAACTGAACAACTTAAAACTGAAAAAAAAATGTGTAATGTAATTTCAAGAAGCCAAAATCGCTATATTGATAATAGGGTCTATTTCATTTGTTTGGTGCCTGCAAATATTATTTGCAGAGCTAAGGGAATAAGTCTCCTATACTTTTCTGGAAAAGAGAAAAATACTAGTTACCAAGTCACAGCAGGTAATAAAGTTACAGAAAGCATGACTCAAATGAATGAATGGAGAATAGATTAATCTGTCCTCAGAAAAAGCCAGTAAAGTATTGGCCTACAGTAATTTATGTCTTGAGAATAAGGAAAAATTTGGATTTTGTTTATTTGGGTTTTGTGTGTAAGAGAATGTAGATAATGTAAAAGACTTTTTTAAAAAATTCATAGTTGACAAAACACTTGTGATGTCTATCCTTATCGTTTTTTTAAATGAAACCATATACTGTACCAGATGGCACATTTCCTCTCATTTGGGGAGGATAACTCAATCTTCTTCTTATAAACATGAGAAATTTGATGTGTCTAACCTAAATTTTTTCAATGAATGCTTTTATGACCACTAGAAAGCCTCCTGAGAACATTGCCAGCCAGCAGGGAACCGAGAAAGATTGCTGACAGGAAGGCATTTTTCCAGCACATTTGGAACTCCACATTCCTGTTCTCCTACATGTAGAACCTTTTAAGTGTCTTGGCTTCAAATGGAGACTGGGCACATTTTGTATGAATTTTCTTCCAAGGTGAATGTTGCGTAGTATTACTTACTTAGTATTGCTTATATATGAATGTTTAGCTCTCCACTTATGGAGCCAGCTGAAAGTAAGGACATTTTGTTTGTGGTTGTTTTGAGTACAGGCTCTAAGATGTGCAAATGTAAAAACATTAACACGATGTGATTCAGAACCTCACCATCAGTTGGTAGAAGGAAGAGCTTTGAATCACACATAGGCTACATATATATCGACCGTATTTCCTAGTATTCAACACTGCTCTTTTGGTGGCAAATAATATTTGACCATATGCAATGGTATAGAAAATTTTATTATATTCCTGCTGACTATTTATAGAACCTAGCATCATATCTATCCCACAGAGAACACTCAGTAACAATCTGTGGAACAACTGAATGAAGTCTTTTAACCTTTGCTGGACATTCCATGTAAAGAGCACGTGGCTACGGTGCTCAGGTGGGCAGGGGTCACTCAGTATTCAATCACTCATTCCACAGTATTTATTCATGTGCCTGGCATTGTGCTGAGGGATTCAGCAAGGAGCAAAAAGACATTTCTTGATAGGAAGTACTGTGAATGGACCAGTAAGTGGGCAAAGCAGTGAGCTGTGTGCTAAAGTAGAATAAATACAGGTGCTTTGGGATCACATGGGGCATATCTGGCCCAGACTTGGACTGGGGGTAGAGACACAGGGAAGGCTTCCAAAAGGAAATGATTTCAAATATTAAATATGAAAAATAAATAATAGTTATACAGGCAGGAGTTGGAAAGAGGGAATATGTGGTAGGTGGGGAAAGGTGTTGTGGGAAGGTGCATGGTACCTTGAAGGCATAGATGAAATTCAGTGTGGCTTGGATGTAGAGGATAAAAGAAAAAGTGATGTTTGATGAGGCTGGGAAGGCAAGCAGAAACTTGTTTGAGTTTTATTCTAAGATTAAGGGAAGTGGTTGAAGGTTTTAAGTGGTGTAATTAATTTGCCTTCAGAAAGGTCATTCTGGCTACAGGTTGAGAAAGGGATCGGAAACAGGCGGAAGTAATGGCACAGTCCAGAGACTGTTATAATAGCCTGGGCGAGAGATAATTGAAGCCTCAATGACATTTAAGGTCATAGGGATGTGACAAAATGAATTTGGGGATCAAATCAGTATGAGTAAGTGATTGATGGAGCAGCCAAGGAGGATGCCTCCATTTTTGACTAGGACAATTGGGTTTCCCTGAGTTGGAGAACACAAAATGAAGTGCAGGTTTCTGGTAGTCATTAAGTAGCTGAAGGTTTATCATCCAGGGTACACATCTACGGAGGTTGAAAAAAGTAGCTAGTGTGTGGGAGGGAACATTCTTTCAATACAAAGAATTTTGGTTGGAAATATGCTTTGGTAATCAGAATGGACCACTTTACATAATGGGGGTAGGGTAGTGTCATGGAGACAGCATGGATGTATGATTTTATGTCTGGGAATCTACTCAAGAAGTTTTGCAAGAAAGTTTCATGTATCTTTAAAAAATAATTTTATTTTATTTTTTTTTAGAATCAGTGCTGAGACTTAAATCGAGATGACTCCAAATCTATTTCAGGGGCCTAGATAGCACCAGGTCCATCTAGTCTTCTGACACACTCAGGATAAGGTTTTTCTGGAAACTAATCAAAGGACTTCAGAAAAATCGAAGTTGACTAGTCTGGCTGGTCTGGTGTCCTGAATTTAGTATATCTGAAAACCATTTAATAGTCAGTCAATGGCCATTAAATGGTTATGAACTTGAGAAGTTTAATTGTCTATGAGAATTTCTGAAGAATGGCTTGGGAAGAAGGCAGGGAAGATAAAGACTGACAGATTAAAATGGTCAAGAGAAATGTGTGGCATAAAATACATCATGGACTGAGGTTTGGAGGGGTATGATTTGAATGTTTCCAGTCTATGTTACCCATAGAGTCTAAAATCAGGTACCAAGCATTTTTTTGACACAAATATGCAAGAATGCCCTCAAAGTTGTGTGTTTAGACTAAACTTCATGACTCTTTTAAAATTTCACATCACATACTCCAAACTGAAACAGTCCAGGAATGTTGCTTAAGGGCACAATATTTTTTTACCCTACAAAGTGCATCAAATTCACATTTCATAATTTCATTAAATATTAACATTCTACCAAATCTGTCTCTGCATTCCAGTGAGATCATGTTTTCAGCAAGCAGTAGGTAGGCGGAAAGGCATTTGAATTCTTCTAAGTGGACAACAGCAAGGTATGGGGTTTGCATGTGTCTCAAAAGATAGTTTAACAATCAAGAAATCAGTTTTTAGCTGATTGTAACACTGAGTTGGTGAAAAAAATTAACCACACATGAAAATGTCTTCCTGGCATATAACTACAGTATTAAATGATAGCTGGTTGGTATTAATTTCCTGGGAAAGGAGAACTGTTGCTAGAATCCATCAACAAATGGTCTTAAAATTTAAAGATAAAACATATGTTAAAGAGTGATTTAAGGAGGGGAATTAATAGGTTTTAAAACTTCTGAAATGTTCTCTAGTTTTTATTCTTCCACTGTCTGATGTTATGTTGCCCGGAAGCAAGGTCCTTGTTATCTATACAGAATTCTGTTTCTGATTAGTTTGTTGCTTGAGGGTTTATCTGTTTTCACTTTATCTGATTGCCTGCTAAGTTGAGATTAAAGCCTGATGTGTCTCAAACTTCAGGCTGCCAGATAAGGTGATCAAAAGTGCACCTCTCATTACCTCTCACTTCAGGCATCTTTCTAGTTCACAGACACCACCACTCTTCCAGTGCCTGATCTTCCAATAATAATAGCGTTTACCATTCTGTACACCCTGCCGTGCTAGAGCTGTGCTAAATTCTCTTCAATCACTATCTTGCCTAACCTTCACAACAGTCTCGTGAGATGGGGACAATTTTCCTCATTTAGAGACAGGAAATTTGAAGTTTGGAGAGCGTAAGTAGCTTCCCCCAGGTCCCAGAGCAAGTAAATCAAAATGATGAGAAAGCAGTTCTGTATGACAACAAAGCCCATGCTTTGAAAGACTGTACAATACACACTCCCCTCCATGAGTTCATCTCCTGCTGTTGAACCTGCTCCACATGCATTTTTATCTGAGGACATTGCTGAATATTAGAAAGTGTTTCTTCGTATGGAATCAAATCTTGCTTCCTGTACTCTTTCTAACCTTGGCAACCACATAGGGAAACTCTGTATTATGATAGTGTTTCAAGTCTTTGAAGCCTGTGAGCATCTATGCCTTAAACCTTTGTCCCCCAGTCATCCAGCTCTTTCTAAGCCTCCAGCCCTTTTGTGTGAAATACCTGTACACGCCACCTCTTGCAACCACAGTATGGCCAGCGTAAGGAAGATGGCAAGAAGATATTTGCTTTCTGAAAATCTTGGAAAAGGTAAGAAGTTGTGCCATTAAGGGAATGGAAAATCAAGTCCCTCCCCGCCCCCCCATGCTACCTCTTACATTACACGTACACACAGGAATGGTGCCAGTTCGATCATCTTGGGATCTGCAAGCAGTACGGCTCTGAGCAAGGAATGCCTTTCACCAGGCTCTTGTCCTTGCTTGGGTTCCAACATGTGTGTGCTGTTCTGACAGTGAGGTGCCTGGAATTGACGTGACCCAGCCAGCACAGAGTAGCGATGACAAATGATTCTCCGTTTGTTCTGCTTCTGTGGACGCATCTTACATTGGGTTGGCAGATTAGGTAGCGAGTGCTCCTGTTGAGTCATATCAAATTCTCATGAACTAAGTGGCTTGTAGATCAAATGTGTGTTTTAAATACAGATGCAAGGTTATTATGGAAAAGGATTGCCTTGCTTTTAAATATTTTTCTTTTTTCCCCCCAGATTTTGGATTCTCAGAAAGTTATGTACATGTTACTTCTTATATCTCAGTTAATAAAGCCATTTAGAATTCCCTTGATTTCTGAATAAGGACCTTGAATCTCATCTGTTCTCTCTATTCATATCCATGTCACCACAGACTACATGTTCCCTTCTCCTGGAATTGTCACTCTCAGAATGAATGATGTTGTCTTATTTGCACAGCAACATACAGGACAGTTGCTTTACCTCTCTCATCTGTAATTCTGTCTTCCACAAATGCACAGAGCAAACATCCTCGCAGCGCTTAGCAGCCAGTGTCTGTGACAGCCCAGACATTTTCCTGATGAAATGCTATTTTTAATTTTTATCAAATCTTGGATCAACAGTATACCAGAGCTGAGAGGAAGGATACTGATGTAAGTGCTTATAAATGAAAACTAGCTTCCAGAAATGCCCCCTTCTTCCTAGACCTCTTCTGTGGTGTGAGTATGGGGGTGAGTGGGTGAGTTGGGGTGGGAGAGGAGAGGGGAGACCCCAAGTCCTCGGCAATCAGAATGACACTCCGCCAAATGAGCTTTAGACAATTATTTCTTACCAGAAGAGCACAGAACCACTTTGTAAGCCCACACTCAAGGTCTCCAGCTCTGAAATTTTGCTTCACTAGGTCCAGTTCCCTTGGAGATCCTGGGATGATTTTCCAGGTGAGAACTGCATAACGTGCTTTTAGAATATTTTATATCACGATTCAGGACACAAAACTGAGCTGAGGAAGATATTTTTTGGCTCAAATATCCATTTATTTATCAAGAGACTATATGCTGAAAGAATTAATATGTTAAACCAAAAGAAGAATTACTCCAGTGATAATTCCTATATTATCACAAAATTTCACTTGCATATTCACTCAGCACTCATTTTCAGAAGACATCCTGTGGTTACTGTGGGTGGAGCTACAGATGTCCGCAGTGTGGAAAAACACTTAATTGGGAACTTACACGATTGACTAAGGACACTTCTAAAGAAGCAAACTTTTAAGTAGCACATTGTTTTGGAAGTGGTTTTCTAAAACATGTTACATACATTATATATGGATAATGGATAATGTATTACATACTAATTAATTTATATACATTTGCCGTAATTTATTTACAATTATTCACTGTTTATTTGGCAGTGCGTTAATTGCCCGTCTCTTTCCTAAACTGTAAAGCGGAGTCCGTGTCAGGCTTGCTGACTGTTGAATTCCCAGTACGCAATACTGTGCAGCCCTCCCAATAGGTAGTCAATTACTAGCTGCCTAGATTAACGAATTATCTAGGATTCTATTGGTTGATCTGGAAATCTGCATTTCTTTCATTTTCCATTGTTGACAACACAACAGCAGTCCCCATCTGGTAAGTTTGGTGTAAGGAGATCTGGGGCCAAGACAGCTCCAGGGTCACTCTTTCTTGCCACCATCCCTGTGTATTAAGATCACACATCTACATAAGTGTAATGGTGACAATGATACCTCCCGTCAGAGTTCATAAACTGTAGGCCCACTAACCCATTCCAATTAGTAGTCATGTTTAATTTGCTCTGCAAGTGTTGAACTGTCGAGAATTTTACATTTAAAAGGCTATTTGGCAACGTGTAGAAGTGGATACATTTCACATATACATCAGGATTTCTAGATTACCCTGAAAAGTTTTAAGGTTTAGAGACGTTGTGCCCACTTCCTACTTGTCAGCAGTTGGTTAAAAGGGAAGAGCCTCTTTGGGTGGGGAAAAATTCACTCATTTCCAAGTGTCTCTCTGTGTCTCTCTGTCTCTCTCTCTCTCTCTCTTTCTTATAACTGTCCAGATGTCAAGCAGCAGTTGCATTTTGTCATCTTACAGCCAATACTCATTTTCATTACTAGACCAACCCCCAACCAATCAGTTGAGTTTGATTATATTTAAATAGCACTTTGGTATTTTCAAAGCACTTGACTGAGGTATAGATTGAGCCATGCATAGATTAAAGCACTGAAAATTTTTTTCCTTTATTGCCTAATCACCAATCCTGTTTAAATAATCTTACCTCAAATTCTGAATATTTTTCTTTTATCCATGCCTTCCTTAATTTATATATTAAGGCTTTATATGTATGAAACACTCCCTTAGCTAGGAGTCTTTTTCAATAATCCAGATAACAAATGATGGTGGCTTCACTCAAGGTGGTGGTAATAATGGTGATGATCAGTGGGTATACTCTAGATAGACAGGATTTTGATGGCAGGATCGACAAGATTTGCTGATAGAGCATATAAAGATTATTAAGCAAAGAAAGAGTAAAGATGGCTATGGACTCTTTGGCCTGAGCAACTACAAAAGGAACTGGTAAACTTTTTCTGTAAAGGACCAGATGGTAAATATGTTTAGCTTTGCAGACCTTGTGGTCCGTGCTGCCACTGTAACACAGAAACAGCTATAGATAACATATAAGTAGGCAATGGGATAGATTTGGTGACCCCTGAACCAGCAGAAAAAGGGTAATGCCATCCACTGATGGGAGGAAGACTGTAGGAGTAGCTGGTTAGAGGGTAGGGAGTGACGGTAGGGTTGTGAATACTGGAACTCAACTTGGGACTTGTTAAGTAGAGGTTTAAAGTGGATAGGTGGATAAATCAGTCTGGAATTCAGTGGAGAGGTCTATAGATATAATTTGGAAGAATACCACCAGTTTATAAATAGTATTTCAATGTGTGAGACTGGATGTGATTAGCTAGGCAGTGAATTGATGAAACAGAAGAGAGAGAGAGGGAGTGAGAGAGAGAGAGGGAGTGAGAGAGAGAGAGGGAGTGAGAGAGACAGACAGACAGAGAGACAGACAGAGACATGGCTTGAGCCCTGGGAACTCTCCAGCATGCACAGGTTAGGGAGATGAGGAAGAATCAGCAAACATATGGAGGAAAACAAGGCAGCAACCAGAGAAAAACGAGGCAAGGGTGGGGTCATGAAACCAGGGTATGGAAGTGGGTCCAGAAGGAGCAAGTGGTCAGACATTCTAAAAGCTGCTGATAGAGCAAATAACATGGTGACCAGGAAATGACCATTTATGATATTGATGTGAGCAATTTGGGTAGAGTGGAGGTAGCGGCTGGGAACCTGCCTGGGGTGGGCTCGTAGAAGAAAAACTGAAAATTCTCTGTTAAGACAACACTCGAGAAAGATGAAGAGGGGTCAAGAGAAGTCCTTTTGTGTTTGTTTTTAAGAATTTTATGCTGCTTGCCGTGATCCAGTTCAGAATTCCGCTAAAAAAGTGTACTTTTACATCTTCTTTTTAGAGAAATGTACCTTTCCCACCTACATGAAAGGTAGCACTCATCTTACCTGAGGAAAGTCTTCATTATTTTCGTTTAAACATTTAAAAAATGCTTAGGACCCCACGTTGATACTTTGTGATATAATGTGGTCCCATATTTATGGTCATTTTTGAGGCTTGTGGGAATTTTTTTAAAATCAAGTTCCTTAACTAGTTCTCTTTTAAAGTATAATCGGTTTAATATCATGTAATTAATCTAATTAGTGCCCCCAATTTCCCATGGGAAATCCTTTTCTCTTCCTGTGCCGCACCCCACCCCCTCCAGTCTTACCAAGGCCCATTCTTCCCTCCTGTCTGGTTTAACACTGGGTCATATATTCAGCTCTCAGTTTCCTTTATTGGCACTTCACAAGCATTTCCACTGAAAGGGAATAAACCCCAGTTTCAAAACAAAACCACAACCATGCCCCTGAAGTGTTTTTTAAAAGCTTCTGGCAGCCCTCAGGGAAAATAATTTTGTCATCACTTAATATCTTTTTAATGGCTCTTTCTCACGTCTATAAGGCAGCACTGCTTTCCCAATCTAACCCAGAAAAAGAACAAAGGGCCCCAGCTGAGTTATTTTTAAAAGCCAAAAACTTGTCTATCTAAACTGCCTTTACTTTTTATCTAAATATGTGAGAAATGACCACATGTCAGTCCAAGAAAATAAGTGTCTATACGACATGCCATACTGTTTCCAATGTCATTGCTATCATAGTATCCATGACAATAACCAATTTAGAAATGTGTCTTCAAAAACTCAGTGTGATAGTTTTATTTTTTAGTATTTTATGTCTTTGAAGATGGTTTCCATGTGCAGAACAGATTTTTTAAGAGGTCATTTTCAAATTTAATATTTCTTGTTCTCCTCTAATTTAGCTTCATTTACATGTATTTTTGTTCTATTCAGAAATCTAGCAAGTTTTGACAATCACATTTGTTTAATGTTTGTTACTACTTACAAATCTAATTAATTTAAATTTTAAGCTGCATTTATAGATTTAACATATTTGACCTTTAGTACTTCAGTTGGCTTATTGAAAATAATTTCCATATATTTAAATGTCTTAAAAGCCTAAGCAATACAGTGACTCTTAAGTTCTAAATTTTGCAAAACTGTTTAAAAATTGTAACAAGATTTTCTTAAAATTTTTAACTTAAAACCACAAATATAAATAATTATTGATATATTTTATGTTGAAATTACAAGGCTAACCTATTGCTTTAATAACCTGTTGCCATATTCTCTGAACCACTATAAATATTAATAATATCAAATATGCACAGGTTCGTTACCTAGAAATATTTATCCTTTTTAACACCTTATATTTAATTCTTTCAAACACTTCTACATTTAATTCTTATGTTTGGAATTAAAGATGTTACCCACTTGAAAAAAAACAGTATGTCATATCAAACAACGTTGCCGATATATTCTCAAGTAATTTTCAGGGTTGCCTTTCAGTTGGTCTACATTTCTTATTGTCCAGAGATAGTGACTGGGGTTTAAGAAGGGAGTTTTGGATGTCCTGGTGCCCACTGTGTTGTGGGTAACAAAACTTAAGGAAATGGCTGATAAAACAACCTCATCTTTGGGCTGGATCATATCACTCTCTAATTCTTCAATTTTTGGAAGTCGGTGATTCTCTCCCATGCTGAGACATTCTTTGACTCAATTTTGTATTTCTTTGGCTTAACGTCTGAAGACCTCTGGACTTGAGGAAGATCTGCAGTCTTTTCATATCCCTCCTATCTCTCGGAGCCACACTCTTCTAGCTATTGAAATGACATCAGTTTGAATTCTGGATGTCTCGCATGGCTTAATCAGACAATGTGGTTTCCACAGACAAGGTGCTAAATTTATTTATAAGCAGAGTAGCTCATGGTAAACATTTTAGTCCAGAGCTAAATCAATCAGTTTACAAGCTGACCAACTAAATGGCTCGTAACAGCAAAGAATGGAAGAAAGCCATGTGGAACAATAGGGCACATATATAGGCTGATGCATGCTCTGACACCGTTTTAAGCCATCTTTACTTTGTGAGTTATTTAATCATAATATCTAACTTCTACTAGCTCCTGTAAATGTTTTTTTGTCTCCATGCATAATTTTCTTAATTTTTGCCTAATTTTAAGAAGGCATGATAAGATTTTAAGTGTTCACAACTCAGTTATCTGTGAACGTATTTTATCCATTTAGAGGGACAAGAACTAGAAATACAGAATTTGAGGCTAGCTGCATAAAAGCTGAATAAATATAAGGTGTTTAGTTTTTCTAACAAATGATAATAATATGTTGCATATTTGCTAGTCATTCCATAGAATGTTAGGTAAGTACACACCTGTGACCTTTTTTCTTTTGCTGTATTTGTAGGGTATGATACTAAAATTATTTCAAATAAATATCACAGATGTTCAGCAAAATTCAGCAGATAGATTATCCATTAAGCATCCAGAAATGTATATATTAGTCAAATGCTTAGGTGATTACAACTTCATTCCCTAAATTTGTATAAGTTGTTAGAATCCTTTCACATGGTTAAACTGGCAACATTCATCGCAATTTAGAGCTTCTGGATAAGAAAGAAGCTATCCTTATTTGCTGTTTTCAACCCTGAAAGACCTGTCATCGTATTAATAGATTTAAATACCACTGTGGATTAAAGGGATACGTCACTCACCCATATTCTCCTGGGAGTTGTAACCAATGGAGAAAGACAGAGACAGCAAATACAGTAGATATGCAATTCCTAAATTTCAGAGCAGGATCTTCCCCTCTTTACAGGATGGGTGTGAGTCCTGCCTGGGGACAAACAGGCAAGAAAGAGCACAGGACTTTCTGACTTCCTCTGCAGTGGGCATCAGAGAGACAGTTGGTATGTCTCCCATGGGAAGGCAAAATGATCCCACTCTCTGTCTGGGACCTGGCCAGTGCTGCCAGGGTCTCCAGCATCTCTCCTCCCTCACAACTATCATAGAAACACCTAAAAATGTAGACATTGGTAATGCTAAATACACGGTCTTCCTATCAAAATCCTTTATAATAATTTTAAAATGGTGCTCACGTAAGATATTTTTCAGGCATGAACCCTTTGGTTTATCTCTTTGACATACACAATATTTTTTAAGTATATGAGTAAGCATATAGAATTATATACGTTAAATTAAATTTGTTAACTGCCTTAAATATTTTAAATTATTTTGTGAAGAATCTAGGTTTCCTCTCTCTGTGGTATGGAAAAGGCTAGAACTGAACAAGTCATAGGTCAATATAACAGATCTTCCTGATTCTGATGCTGGAGTTACTCAGGTATACTAAATCATGAAATGCTGAAGAGGACAGGGACCCTAGAGATGAGTTAACTGGGAGACAGAATAATTGACATGTCCTCAGTCGCAGATGACCTTAGCAGTAGGCTTAGGGTTAAAATACAAGATATTTCATTTTCTTTTTCAGTATTATTTGTGCCATGCAGCGCTGATATTTCAGAACAAGACTATAAGAAAGACTGTTTTTAGAAAGATTATATAAAAACACAGAAAAGCCGTGTTTTTAGCAGTTACTGTTCTGAGTGCACACCACTTCAATATGTTAATAATATTTAGATGTGTTTTTTCCCCAAAGTGACTACAATTAGCTCAGAGACATAATTTGTTGATGCTATTCCATCTAAAATTCATCTGTGATCTAATGGTAATATTTTGCATTTTGGTGAACTGAAATCCATATTTTGTAAATCCATATTTCATTAAAAATATCAGAAGAATAAATACTAGATGAATCCATTATTAGCCAAACAAAATGCTCTTAAAAGTTAATTTCAGTTCTAGAATACTATGATTTTCATTGCAAATTTATTTTGTGTCACTGATATTTCTGCACAGAATTTTTACAAACAAAAGGAGAAGTTTGAAGTAATAATTCATAAAACATATCAAATGATTATTTTACAGAGCTAAGTGTGAAAGAATAATACAAAATATTTTTTATAACTGTAAAAAAGCATGATATCAATTCAAAGGAGAAAACAAGTATATAAAGAGACACTAACTTTTCAAATATTATAGAATGAGTATTTTCCATTTATATACTGTATTTAACACTGATTACTTACTTATTAAAAGGGTATTATGTAATGTTTTGCTACATTTAATTAATCCACAAAAAGGGCAGATTATATTCTGGATAATTAAGGAAAGTGCGGGACGCGGGCCTCTCACTGCTGTGGCCTCTCCCGTTGCGGAGCACAGGCTCCGGACGCGCAGGCTCAGCGGCCATGGCTCACGGGCCCAGCCGCTCCACGGCATGTGGGATCCTCCCTGACCGGGGCACGAACCCGTGTCCCCTGCATCGGCAGGCGGACTCCCAACCACTGTGCCACCAGGGAAGCCCTTACTATAGCTTTTTGAATGATCTTTCTTTTTACACAGACAGTGGAGATATGGCCACTGTCACCATAGAATTACTCCAGATCCTTTCTTGATAATTCTGATTTCATGTAATTTTGTGAGTGAATTTATTTTAATGTAATTCTAGTAGATTTATGTAAGATGACTTTGTTTTTCTAATTTAATACAACTTCTAAGGGATGAACAAATAGTTTTTCAGGGTGGGTGCCATGGCCTTCTAGGGCAAAAGTGTCTCTGAAGGGTTCATCAATTTTTTTTTTCCTATTTTATTTCAAAGTCACTAAATTAATTTCCTTTCACTTAAATACTTTGTTACATTAAATAAATCTATGTTTCCAGCTCATAACAATTAAAAGTTCTAATATT
Source organism: Physeter macrocephalus (assembly GCF_002837175.3). Taxonomy (NCBI): domain Eukaryota; kingdom Metazoa; phylum Chordata; class Mammalia; order Artiodactyla; family Physeteridae; genus Physeter; species Physeter macrocephalus. The sequence continues at coordinate 61,905,440 of NC_041228.1, read as the reverse complement.
ATTATTACTATCAAATATTCAAATGATATAAAATATCATTTATATCATATTATAATTTAATATAGTTTGACACTTAAAAGTTGGAATAAATGCAAATCAAAACCACCGTGAGACATCATCTCACACCTGTTAGAATGACTATTGTCAAAAGGTCAAGAAATAACAAGTGTTGGTGAGGATATGGAGAAAAGGGATCCTTGGGCACTGTTGGTGGGAATGTAAATTGGTGCAGCCACTATGGAAAACAGTATAGAGTGTCCTCAAAAAATTAAAATAGAACTACCATATGATATAGCAATTCCACTTCTGGGTGTTAGTCTGGAAACTCAAATACTAACTCAAAAAGATACCTTCACCCCAATGTTCATAGCAGCACTATTTACAATAGCCAAGATATGGAAGCAGCCTAATTGTCCGTCAACAAATAAGTAGATAAATGGAATATTATTCAGCCATAATAAACAAGGAAATCTTGCCATTTGCGACAACATGGATGGAACTTAAGGGCATTATGGTAAGTGAAATAAGTCAGAAAGAGACAAATAACTATGATCTCATATATATGTGGAATCTAAAACCAACAAAAACAATACTGAACTCAGAGATCTAGAGAGCAGATAGGTGGCTGCCAGAGGTTGGGGGCTGGGGTGTGTGAAATATGTGAAGGTGGTTAAAAGGTACAAACTTTCAGTTATAAAATAATTCCTGAGGATGTAATATACAGCATGGTGACTATAGTTAATAATACTGTATTGTATATTTGAATGCTGCTAAGAGAATAGATCTTAAAAGTTCTCTTCACAAGAAAAGAAATTTGTAACTGTGTGTGGTGATGGATGTTAACTAGACTTATTGTGGTGATCATTTCACAATATATATGTACATAAAAATCATTAAGTTGTACACCTGAAACTAATAATGTTATATATCAATTATATCTCAATAAAAAAGTTGGACTATGAGACATTGTTAATTTTGGTACATTGATTTGAATAAATTTGATCTCATTAATTTTTAAGATATATCAATAACATGGCTCCTTTTTGCTGTGAATAAACTCCAGGGAAATCAATTGACTTTGGTGGATTCAAACTTCAATGGTCAGTATGAGGTATCTCCAAGTTACATCTGGATACGATATTTTTGTTAACCTATCCTTTACCAAAATTTATGTCTGGACTTTGGGTCTCGATGGCCCTGTAAAAACAATAAAGATTTTTGAGGAATAACAATATTGCACTGTAGGACTTTGAATAACAATGGTCTAAATTTGCTTTCTTCTAGTCAGGAAGCAGAATTGAAAGAACTTTAGGAAATAGTAGTGCCATTTCTTTTCTCTTTTTGTTTGTTACTAGCAAGCCCAGTAAAGCTGAAGGTTTTTTTCATTTTCACAGGTCTGGGATGAAAATCTTGCAAAATCTGCAGAGGCTTGGGCAGCTACTTGCATTTGGGACCATGGACCTTCTTACTTATTGAGATTTTTGGGTCAAAATCTATCTGTACGAACTGGAAGGTAGGAAGTAGTTTCACTGATACTGTTTATCCACGCAACTTTATTGCTTATGAACTCCAAGGGTTAGTGACACCAATTTCAAGTAATATCTGCAAGAGGGCTCTCTATGTGTCAGGCACTGATGCTTGGCCTATGACTGTTTCAGATGTCTTCAAGGATTATTTAATTTTTTAAAAGGACCTAGAAAAACCAGTTTTCCCTTTCACCCTTGGAACACCTTCCCTTAGCCTGTATTCTACACTTATCTCACAGAATCTTTGAAAGAATCAGGCTGTATCCTGTATCCTGTCTCTTCTACCTCAGAAAAATCCCTTGATGGTGGCAGAAGCCATTATTGTGTATGCAACCTTCCCATGTTTGCATATACTTGTATCTGTGTGTGTTGTACAAATTCAATATATTTACACATATATGTACATATAAATAGGCACACATACATATATGCAAGTATATGCAACAATGGATAAAGCTGTTCCCAGTAATAGGATTATTTTTCTACCACTGTGGAATGTCATCATCCAATGTTCCAAAGACTCATTCTCTTCCACATAGGGGAGGAAAATCAGGTGTACAATCATTAAATTAAAATGATTCAAGTTTAAGGGGAAAAAAAATCCACACTGAGTCTAGTATCACAGCTTCTTTTATATATCTAATTCCTGTCTATAAGATTCTGATGGAAGAAATTTTTGACATTGGTAAAACAAGATAAAGATGATAATTCCTGAAAGATTTGCATTTCTCTTCTCGAAACAACCAGACACATACTTAGAAAAATACAGGATCACTTGCTCCAGTCCTGGGCATTTTCATGCTTGGCTCTACTTGGAGGAATAGAGGATCCTACTAGGTGATGATGGGAATTGTGAGGGGTGGGTATGTTCTGGATTGACCATGAATAATCTGCCAAAGAACCAATTAACTTATACTTTAACGTGAGTCCACTATATATTGCCACTACTGTACTCTAAGTTCTCATTGTGTTTCTTGATATCTAGATATCGCTCTATTCTCCAGTTGGTCAAGCCATGGTATGATGAAGTGAAAGATTATGCTTTTCCGTATCCCCAGGATTGCAATCCCAGATGTCCTATGAGGTGTTTTGGCCCCATGTGCACACATTATACACAGGTTATTTTAATTGTTTTGTTCATTTTTGATTCATACTTTTAAAAAATGGTCTTACTATTTTGGTGAACATGAATTTTCTTAGCTCCAACTTCAATAACAGTATATCGATTTACTTTCTCAGATGGTTTGGGCCACTTCCAATCGAATAGGATGTGCAATTCACACTTGTCAAAACATGAATGTTTGGGGAGCTGTATGGCGCCGTGCAGTTTATCTGGTATGCAACTATGCCCCAAAGTAAGTATCCAGTTGGATTCTACTTCCTGGAATCTTTAATGATGTTAAATATCTTCAGTCTGATAGATATTTTTAACAGGTAAATGATATGAGTAAGACTTAACTAACAAGCACTAATCCTCAAATCTTCCATCTTCTTGTATATCTGAAAAGTTATAAGCTGAAAGGTTTCTTTTCACAAGGATTCTACATTAAAATTGCAGGTAAGACTATTAGTGATTTGGAGAGTCACTAAATTCTCCTTACCATCTTTCTTTAGGCATGGTAATTATAAAATAAACATATGCTTCTAGGCTTTTGATAGCTATATAAAAGGCATCAGGAAAGGATCTTCTAGGGAATTTATCAACACCACAGTATTCTCATCAATCAGTACCAGAATGTTGGCTTAGCTTTTTCACTAGGAAAGCAAAACAAGCCCTTCTTCTTTCTTTTAAGAGTGAAATTAAAATCACAGTTTACTTTTTCCATACTTGGTTAAGGAGGCATTCAGAATCAGAAGGGAAAATTTAAATGCTATGACTTCTTTTTAATGAAAGCTTTGCCATGATTTAAATTTCAGTTCAAAAAATATTCAGTAATTTCTTCTTATGGCATACATAAAAAGGTATTGTGAAAGTTGATCAAAGATTATAAAATAGGCTCATATTTATGAACATTCTTTATAAATGAGGATAAATAAGCATTTGTTAACATCTGATAAAATGCCTTTTTGATAACAATGACTCTTTGGGTAAAATGTTCCAGTATTTATACATGAGTCTGTTCTCATTTGGAATAAATACTAAAATATACAAAGGATTTATGACACTCCTGGTGTCTTCCAAAGTAAGTCCCAAACAAAGATTTTCTCCAGCTTTGCCAGTATGGGGAGGGAATGAGAAAATGTTTCACAAATAACTGCATTACTCATTTATATGGTAGTATGCCAGTGACAGTGTTTTTGCAAAGTTAGAAAAATAGCAATTTTCCCGATGGTCCCCTCTCCACAGTTATTAGAATACTAAGATTTGGAAAGTAAAATGTAGCTGCATTATGATAAGCATTAAAGCTGCATTTGTTTGATATTTTCAGTTTTATACTGTATATTTTTCTATTAAGACTTTAACCCTTCTTTCTGACATAAATAGGCCAAGTAGTACTCAAATAGTGAAAGACGTTTTTTATTACATTCATTTAACTATTCTGTTTTCGGCCAGTGACTGGAATTTTGTAATATTATTGATGAGATGTCTGATTGTTTTATAAGCCTAAGCGTTTAAGATATTGTGTTAGTATGCTATATTTACTGTGATAGAGAACCATTCTTTTGAAACCTAGGCAATGAAGAAAGTTTTAAAATCCTGACTGATAGTTGACTATGTTTCCTCCAATCCCAATATGAAGTTATCTCAACTATAACTGTTTTTCAGGGGCAAAATAAAACAGAGAAGGAAAGGGGTTGAGGGGGGAGACAGAGACAGAGACAGAGAGAGAAAGAGAGAGAAAGAGAGAGAGAGAGAAATGAGAGAATGAGAATGAATTGAATTAGATGAAATAGAATAAAAATTAGAAGGAAGAATAATATAAGTTTATCAACTAATCTACTACTGAATTCAATTATCCTCCATTCATGTAAAAGTTTGTAATATAATATATAATAATTTTTATATAATAAAATTTTATTTCTAAGTTAACATTACCAAAAATATGTGCTGTGTAATTTCTAAAAGCTATGTAGAATAAGTTGAAAAATATGAAATTAAAATACCACAGGCTGGGTTCATATATTTTTATAGGTTTGGGTAAAGATATAGAGGGAAATAAGATTATGAATATAGAATGGGAGAGATTAGGATAAAGGAGTGAGCTGCACTCTTGAGGAATGGACCTCCTTGAATGTTCATAAGCAAACATGTAACATTACCAAAATTATGCTTGAGGAAGCTTCTCTAGAAGGCAGAGTGTAGAATAAGCTAGATAGAGGTGGGCAGACTTGTAATCTCATCTCATTTCGTAATATGAATAATCAGCATATTTTTCATTTTACAGACAAATTTTCCTTTACAGATATTTTATAGATAAAAACGTGACTTTTCAACTGACTGAATAAGGATATTTTCATGTCTGGTAGATGCACTGTATGAGTCACCTGCTTGGTCTTATTTAGGTCTTAAAGATGAGACCCACTTGTTTCATATTTTAGCCTTTACACTGTTGTCTTATCTTCAACCCTGACTTTTTACTATCTACAACCAAATTTTCTCCTGACCATTCAATTTCCTTCACATCACTGGCTGTATTGCTGTCTCTTGGTACTGTAGTTACTAATCACCATGCTACTGAGAATACATTCATTGCCTCCTTCCTCACAGCTAAAAGAGCTTAATAACATAAGGCATTGTGGCTGTTTTTAACTATCCTAAATGGTGAATTTGGTGTATCACTATAATCATGGCCATAATTACAGATGAAGAAAAATATTGATAACACATAATAATTCAGTTAAATAAGTTCAGCATTATAAAAAAGCTAATAGTATTACTAAAAATTATAACTTTGAGTTTACATATGGGAAAATGTTTTGGAATCACCTGTAATGGCTGCTTCTGTGAGCCATTATTCTCTTACTGAGTTTTCTGTATCTCATTTTATGAATACTGAGAATCTAAACTATTTTTTCAACTTGATAAAGACATCCTTTGAACACTTAAAACCTATTTTTTATGCTTGTAACAACTTCTTGCTCATTTCACCATTTCTAAGCATCCCAGAATTACATGTATATATTTTTATATATATAATGGACATGTATATATCTATATCCGTATATACTTTACTATCTTTATAATAATATTAGCATGAGCTTTTTAAGAAGTAAGTTTAAGTGGACACAGCCCATGTGCTCTAGAAGGCTGCTGCAGGAACGAGGCAGCTGTGGTGAGCGTATCAAGCCTGGTGTCAGATGACTAATAATGTCACCATGCATTGTAGTGCCTCACTTCTTAACTGTAAATTAACATAATATTAATTTACTCAGAAAGAAAACATTTTAAAAGTAAGATATACAGAACAAGTTACTGTAGAAATAAGAAATGGTTATAACTTTTAGTGCTTTTCTAAAACGACAGACTTCTAAAAATATCATCACATGTCAACACGTGATCATATGCTTAAGGACAATCAGATTTTAAAGAATGGGCAAGTAGCACTAATGCTCTCTTCTTCTTTTTTTTCAAGGGGCAACTGGATTGGAGAAGCACCGTATAAAGTAGGGGTACCATGTTCAGCTTGCCCTCCCAGTTACGGGGGGTCTTGTACTGACAATCTTTGTTTTGCAGGAGTAACGTCAAACTACCTATACTGGTTTAAATAAGCTTGTCGTTTCCTCCAGGAAATATAATGGTTTCTGGGAATCATAGGCATATATATATATTGAGTTTTGCACATATTATACATATTTTATCATAATCTTGATTTCCTTTTATTATTCATTGTATAAATTAGTGTTTGTCTATTATGTTTGTTTAATCCTTGGAGGTAAACAAAGCATCCATTTCTGTTTTCTGACCTCTAAGCCTAAATTAAAATATTGTGTATGTAGTATTGACATAGTTGATGCATCCAATTCCAAAACTTGTTTTCCAAAGGAATTATGTTCTTAAGGAATAGAATATATATTTGGCCTATAATGTATGTGTGTGTATGTACACACACATAGATGATATAACACATAGATAATAATATGATTTTGTAGTTAACTTGAGAGAAATTTTTTAAAATCCTATTCTAAAATGTATGTGAGGTGGTGGGCCATCTTCAGCACCCACTTCTATAGTGCCCCAAAAGTGATAATTTGCCAAATAACCCTCAGTAATATCTGGATATAATAATTTAATTAAGCAACCACAGATTTCATTCTGGAGATATTTTATCTTACTTGGGTTCACCAAAAGATACTCTTGACTTATGTAAGGTTCAAATCATGCCTTTTGCTTAATCTTTCTTATTGAATCTTGTGTTGAGTGGTTACGAGGGGCAAGGCACTCTGATAGTTATGTTCTGATCATGCAAAGATAATATGATATGATTCCTGACCTCAAGAAGCTCACAAAAGTATTCAGGAAATAATGCCACCTAATTATATTGCCGTAAAATTATTATTTTTTTTTAACACATTTATTTTTCATGTAATTTTGAGGAAGTGAGTGCAACAATGTTCACATGTAGATGGAATAGGTGCTAGGCCACACCGTGTAATATGTAAGGCTTCTGATTAGCATGAAAATGTAGCTATAGCGTCTGGAGCTAAAGGCAGGGAAAAATTAACAACTGCCTAGGGATTACTGGGTGAGAGTAAATAGTTGTGATTTTGGAAGGCAGAAAGCAAGACCTAAGTAAACTGAGAAGGACCAAGAGAAATGAGATTCAGGTATGAAAAGTCACAGGTATGAAAAGTCACAGAAATAGGGTTACTGCACACACACACACACACACACACACACACACACACAGGTGGAGAGCTTCTGAAGGGCATATACTGAAGGTCTAGTGTAACTTGAAGCCTTTCAGCAAGAGGTGAGGGATGTCAGGAAGAAACATTGTAGGTGCCAAGGACACCCCCAGCTCTCCATTGCTTCGCCCATCCTTACTTGGTGAGAATCAATCGAATCACCATGGTCCTTCAGCATCATGTGCAAGTTCCCATGTTCACACCACAGACGGTTATGATTTTGTTAAAGGGGCGTCTTCAGATGACTCTCTAAGGACTAATTACTAAATTTTATTCCCATACCTAAGTAGAAGAATAATTTTCAGTTCTCCATTAAATTTGGTGGAAATCAAATCAAAGCCACTATGAAAATTTCACTCATGTGACTTTGAAAATGCTTATTTCCAAATCAGGGAATCACTTTCAGAGAGGAGAGTTCAACACATGGGTCAAGACCCTTAACACATTACATTTCAAGCGTGTATGCATTCGCGTGCGTGTGGCCGTGTGTGTATAGCTCAGGTTAGGCAATGCTTCAACAGAATCACAGAATAAGTAAACACGGTTAGCTCCAGAGTACAAATAACAGAAGGGAACTACTTGTTTAAAATTCCCTACACATTTGCAATTTCTTAGGGTAGATGCACTGAAAGATGACAGGTAGTTAATTAAATCCAATGGGGGAAACATCCACCATCTGAAGTTCAGGTTTACATGATGACAAACAATTGGCCTGATCCCTTTTACAAACTGAATCTGACCAAATGTTTTCAAATCATACTACTTTCCTTTTGTGGGAACATATAAAGGCTTTATTAAAACTAAGCATTTTGGGAGACTAAAATGAAAAATAGAAACAACAGTAAGAATCAGGCCCCAAATCAACTTTTAGCTAACATATATATAGGCAGTTGAAGAGAAAGCTCATTAGTGGGATATTCATTTGATTTATCTAGAAAATATTTCCTTCCTTGAGTTTGCTAAACTAGTTCTACAGAAGTAGTAAAAGTACTATTAAACCCAAAAAGGTTACTATCAGTTCCAGTTCTGTTGCTGGTTTACTTGTGTAGCTTGGTTTCTCAAGTCTCAAAAAGTATAATGATATTTTGTCATGTGAAGGTAAAATTACCATATTAACAGAAATGTATGAATATTAAAATGATCATTAATGTTGAGAAACTTCTATTTGAGATAAAATTATTTGAGCTCCTCTTTGGCAGAAATTCTGTCTTATCTTTGTATTTATACCAGCTTCTTATATAGTGGCTGTAATGTAATAAATGTTTACATGAATGGGTTTTTAGAATTAACGAAAAAGTCCAGAATTGCAAGAATTTAGAGGAAGCCCACCTTTCCATGTTTCATTAAAACAAAAATGTCTTAAATACAAAGCTTTGAGTGTATCAACAATCCAGATAAATCATCAAACATATCAGATTATGACTATGGTTCACACACTCATAACTTGTACACAACAGTCCTTTCCAAATCACAACTAGAACTGTAAGTTTATTTATAACTTAACAACTCAGCTGAAAATATAACGGGTATATTTGTTATTCTATCTGTACTTTTTAAAGTTAGTAATATGAAGTGGCCATGTGAAATGTTTTATTTTCCAGGCTAAAGCAAATGAAAGTTTGCTAGTATCAACACAGAGTGTCATATTTTTTCACAGCATGCAACAATGGTGCTAGGATAGCTATTTCTCACTGTAATTCTCAGAGCACCAAGGGTGTGGGTATAAGCTATTTCATAAGAGCAGCTTTAAATAGTCATTACTGAGGTTTTCGTTTTAATAGGTTTCATTCAAAAGAAATAGTAATTGGCATGCATATTCTACAGCATTGGTTTTATCTTTGGTGTAGATTTTTCATGTCATCCTTTATTCAGTAGAAAAGTAAAAAATTTCTGTCTCGATATAGATTTTTTTGGCTTCCATGTCATCAAAAGACTGGAAAAATTACAATTTTCGCTGTTAAACTGATGGATCTCTGTACAGAATTGTATTTGAGTTGTGTAGGCACACCCTTAATGTTGCTGGTTATGATGGATAAGCATGCTTTTAAAATGTGGCAGAAACAGTTTTTATTGTTATCATGTTTTTGTCTGTTCAGTAGTCTAAGCAGCATCACTTCTGTGGTCCATTAGGGCTTCCCTACCAAATTCAATTGGCAGTGCTGTGGTGTTCATTTGAAACCTTCATGGAAATATTCATTTGAGAGCTCCATGCAGCTTTAGCAAGAGCTGACCGAACACTAGGGAAAGTTCAACCGATACAATTTACTCAGAATATTTGAACTGAAACAATATATCTTTTTCTCATTAATACATGCTTGTGTTAGATCACCTTATAACATCTGCATAAGCAAATCTCAAACACACTTAGGCCAGTTATGTGTTTTGTGTTCATATCGTGCTTAACATAAGTTAAACAGATAATTTGAATGTGTCCAGGAAGGAAAAGTCACGCTTAACCTGGGGTCTGTGTTCTCCCCCGTGTATAACAGCATGCCCTATGTTCCGCAGTAGTATAGGACACAAATCTTGACATGGATGTAGGGAAGCCTTTTCCTGTAGAAGTGTTTAGGTAGAGTGAAATTAGATTTCTATCAATGTCTAATATTATCTTTGTTTTATATATATTTTTTGTATTGTTATATGTGTGAGGGAAGACATATTTAAACGCATGCAGAATGATTTTTTAAAATTATGTCATGGTCTGACTTTGACTTATGAGACGTCAATCAAAAACTTAGAAAGTTACACAATTCACTGGTTAATGGTGCTGAAAATGCATAACAACCACCGTATGCTTGCTACAATTTTGAAGTTTCTTTGGAATTAAAGTTTTTATTAAGTGTGAACTATCAGTATCTATTCTGGTGCTAAATATGTGGTGCTAAATGAATTGTTACTGTTAGGAGCTTAGGGACTCTCTTTTTATTCATAGTTAAAAGTGTTATCCATTCAATTCCTGATTTAGAAATATTAATAAAGTCCTATTAAATTAATCTTAACCAAAATAAGCCAGTGCACTCAATTTTTTAATCTAATAGCCCCACATTATTTAGGCGTTACAGAATGTAAATATATTTCTTAGAAGTTTTCAATTTTTTTTAAAGGCATTTTTTAGCATGGCGATTTAAAATTCAAGTAAAGGTTAGATTACACCTACACCAGCCATGCTGCAGGCACTGGCGCCCTCTGGTGGTTATAAGAACAAATTCTTGATGGCTACTTGGCCTGCAACAAAACCATTTCTTCTGTTCAATAAAAACGTAAGCTGAACAGTTTTAAATTCTTGGATACTCTCTAAATCCGAGAGCATTAAAAAGTGCTTGACTCTATTGACATAATTTTCTAGGAAGATGATAGAGATAATATATCTTGACATCCATTTTCCTAAATAATAATATATTTTTAAATGATATTCCAGATCTGAGGTGCTTATTAAAGTGTTCTTTTTTTGAAGTAGGTATTAATAAAATACATTTTAAATTTTGTTTACGTCATAAATACAATAAGAGTTAAAATTAGCAAACAGAATTATAGTGCGTCTCACTTTCAGAAGTGATCATTTATTTTTACATATTAAAACAATTAATTCCATATATCAAAGGATTATCTCTCCACTTTTATGTGTTGATCTATAATTTGATAATGTTCTTTGGTCATACTATTGAGCCAATGATAACATCTTATTATTCCATTCAAAGTCTTTCTAGACTTAAAAATGTACAGAAAAACTTAGAATTATATCCCCTGTAACCAATGAAGGCAACATTTTTAGATAAACTTTCACTTGAGTTGTGCAACTGACTAAGTGTGATAATCTGTTTTGACAAAGATATTTCTTAAACTGTGTTAGCATAACCAAATGAAATATGCTTTGAAGCAGTTTTCCAAATTAGTATTTTCAAACTTATTTTAAAGCAATAGAACTCTTGTATGATCTCAATCCTGCACAAAGCTCTAACATATAATATACATATAATGGATCTACTTATTTCCCAAACCCTCTTCTTTGCCTTCGAAGTTTCTTCTGAGAGCCCTAGGATTCCACTGAACCATTAGAAAAACATTGATCTAAATCATCCAGTTCTCCCCGTTTTCTCTAAAATAATCAGCTAATTAAAGACACAAAAAATTGAGACTCAATGTTTTGCAATGATTATCTTAAATACCCACTTCACTTTGCACGTGTTAGAAGCCAAACTGATGGAGCTTTAAATACTGACTTTAACTGGTGCTTGGTTATAGATTCCAGCATCTTGTGTTTTGTTATTTGACAAACAGAATTTTGGTACCATAATATTTTGAGAATTAGAGATAATTCTGATGCACGTATGAAAATAATGTGTTTAAAAATACCTAAATGTTTCAAATATGTACATAATCCTAAAATATATTGTATCATTTTAGATTTTTTAAAGATTAATTTGATATTTTTTATTCATTACCTAATACTGTGGCAGTAAAAGGTGCCTTTGATATTCTGATATAATGTCATGAATATGTGCATTTATAAAACTTGTGTAAACATCTACCTTTATAAAGCATAACAAGTGTAGCTTTTTGATCTCTGCTGTATTTTTTCTTTCAATAAAATATTATAATTAATTGTTCTGTTTTTACGGTTTTAATTAATAACAATCTAATTGTTTTCTTGCTTTCAGTAGTTTTACAATAGAATTAGAAGGAGATGGCATGATAGTTTTGATAAGGAATGAACTACTTTTCTAAAGCAGAAATGATTATATCTTTGGGCATCACTGAAATACATCAGATCTTCTGTTTTTCTTTTTTTCCATTTCTTTTTTTCCTTCCCTGCCTCTTTCCTTCCTTCTTCCATTGTTCTTTCTATTTAATTCAAAAAATATTTTGAGGTACCAATATAAAACACAGTTCCATGGAAAAAGAGGAAAAGAGCATTATATCAAGAAGTTCTGGCTGAGGAAAACTGCAGCAGTTGAACATAAATATTTTCATGCTTCCCCATATTGAGGGCAAGAAGAGAAACCATAGGCATTCCTGGGGAAGAAGCACCATCTCTGGTCACTAGTTGGCCCAAGGCTGTTGGTTACAGGGTGGCTGTGCCTTGCAGAGGGTTACTCCCAGGCTAGTTTGCTGAGAAGGACCCAAATCTAGGACTTAATTTAAATTTCCCCTTATTTCACGTAAGATAAGAAAGCCTCACTAACTTAAACCCTTTCAGAATGTCTCCCATCCCCCAGAACTCTGTGGCTCCCTCTCAGCTTCTCTTTCTCTTGCTAGTCTTCCCTTTTCACTTTATTTCCTCCTCTTTTATGCCTCCAGTTTCTCATCCACATGTTTGGAAATTTCTTTCCATCTCTACAGGAGGTGGGTCTTCATTCATTGATATGTGTGTGTGTGTGTGTGTGTGTGTGTGTGTGTGTGTGTGTTGCAGTTTATAGCCCCTCAGACTAGGCCGGATGGATGCAAAAGAAGTGTTGTCCCTGAGTCTTGCACACCTCTGACAGTGAAGCAATGGGGGGCTGGTGGGTGCCTGATCCCATTCAGTCTTCCCCAACAGAGAGAGCTATGACTGACCACCTCATGAGAAGCAGGCCCACCCTGATAAGGCAAACATCAGCTTTACCAGAAACAGCTGACTATGCTCTTGGGAGCAAAGCCTATCCCCACTGCCAGTGACTCTGACCCAGTTCTTTCTGAGACAGTAACCTTGGCATTGCAGTACCAAGGGTGCCAACTTCTTCCTGACCTGTGCTTGCACTGTTAAGCCAACACTGCAGGAGTGACTGGCTTTGTTTTAGCAAACTGGAGAGGTGGCACCAACCTTAGTTGAATATCTCTGGTCCCAAATGTCTCCCTTGATGAAAGAGGAGTGAGGTCTTGGCATGTTTCCTTTATTGATAGCCTATTGACTGAAGTTAATGTGGCCACTTATCCACGGGCACTTTTGTTTTACCAAACGTGAGTGTAGACAGGGATTTGTTCTGTGAGTTTTCACATAATAAATTGAGCAATGTCCTTAATTATCTCTTCAGAAATGATTTTTTTTCTTACATAAAAAGTGAATTCTAAAATAATTAAATGGTACATGAAAATTCTATAAGCCTTAGAATCCGCCATTTTCTCCAAAAATTGTGTATGCATTTACCCTTTGACCCAGCAATTCCTATTTCACAAATCCATTCCAGAGATACACTGGCAATATATGAAATGACATGTGTACAACATTAATCATTATTGCATTATTCTAGTAAAAGGCCAGACACAACTCAAAGGTCCATCATAAGGGGATTGGCGTACGAGAATACTGTGCAAATGAACGTGGAATGAGAACAATCTCTAAATTGATAGAGTGGTATGCCAGGATGTGAGTACAAGTGAAAAGCAGGATATGTAAGAGCGTAACTAGCATGTTAACCTTGTAAGAAAGACAAGAGGGAGTAATACATATATACACACAGGAAAAAATAGATATTTGTTTTTAATTGGTGAAAGTAAAACTAGAACAGTAAATTTAAAACGAATAAAGATGATTACTTCCAGGAATCCGAAAGAAACAGTATGGAGGGGACAAAAACCTTTCAAATGATTTTGAAAGACAGTGTTTTGAGGGTACAACCTTAGTGGAGTACATTGCAAATACAGAGCTACAAAGAAATACAAAACTTTATTCAGTAGTCTGTCAGTAATAGTATTAGTGGGAGAAGGAACAGCAAGAATAATGCAAGTAAATAACTAGGTTACTCTTTTTAATTGTTTAATTAATTAATTATTGTTGAACAGTCACTTCCCTTTTTATTGCCTTATTTTGTTAGAGAGCCATAAACTCTAAATAATCTTGTAATTTATTACAAAGGTTGGCCATCTGCAAATGTTGAGATTAATAATCTACTCCATAATTAACCCATAAAATTATACAAATTTAGATTTGGATGAGGTTTCAGAAATTTATCTATGACATTTTCCCAGATTTATTGCAGCCAATATAGTTACTTTAGTGACATGTTTTACCTTTGTGAAAATTTCTTTATATTATTTATATGAATATTGTTGGCAGCTAAAAATCCAAGAGCCAAATTTATGACCTGTTCCTTCCCACGTGAATAATAATAGTTAATAAAAAATAATAAGGACGGTTCCTTCCAAAGCCAGGGATGGTTCCAGGGTGGACACCACTGCCTCCTTCCATGGCTCAGATGCCAGCCTCTGATCTGCCTTGCAATTCCCTCTTCTCTCAGAACCTCAGAATAGCCCAGGGAGCCATGTGGATGACAGGATCTTGGTGCTCTGGCAGGGTGTCAGGCCTGAGCCTCTGAGGTGGGAGAACTGCGCTCAGGACAGTGGTCCACCAGAGACCTCCTGGCCCCATATAATGTCAAACGGAGAAAGCTCTCCCACAGATCTCCATCTCAACACTTAGAATCAGCTCCAATCAATGACAAGACTCAGCTCCACTCAACGACCAACAAGCTACAGTGCTGGACACCCCATGACAAAAAACTAACAAGACAGGAACACAACCCCACCCATTAGCAGAGAGACTGCTTAAAGTCATAATAAGTTCACAGACACCCCAAAACACACTACTGGACATGGTCCTGCCCATGAGAAAGGCAGGATCCAGCCTCATCCACCAGAACACAGGCACCAGTCCCCTCCACCAGGAAGCCTACACAACCCACTGAACCAACCTTAGCCACTGGTAAGGTTTACCAAAAACAATGAGATTACCAACCTGCAGCCTGTGAAAAGGAGACCCCAAACACAGTAAGTTTAGCAAAATGAGAAGACAGAGAAACACACAGCAGATGAAGGAGCAAGGTAAAAACCCACTAGATGAAACAAATGAAGAGGAAGTAGGCTGCCTACCTAAAAAAGAATTCAGACTAATGACAGTAAAGATGATTCAAAATTTGGAAATAGAATGGAGAAAATACAAGAAACATTTAACAAGGACCTACAAGAACTAAAGAGCAAACAAACAATGAAGAACAAAACAATAAATGACATTAAAAATTCTCTAAAAGGAATCAATAGCAGAATAACTGAGGCAGAAGAACAGATAAGTGACTTGGAAGATAAAATAGTGGAAATAACTACTGCAGAGTAGTTATAAAGAGCAGAATAAAGAAAAAAGAATGAAAAGAATTGAAGACAATCTCAGAGACCTCTGGGACAACATTTAACAAACAAACATTTGATTTATAAGGGTCCCAGAAGAAGAAGAGAAAAAGAAAGGGACTGAGAAAATATTTGAAGAGATTATAGTTGAAAACTTCCCTAATACGTGAAAGGAAATAGTCAGTCAAGCCCAGGAAGCACAGAGAGTCCCATAAGGATAAATCCAAGGAGAAACAAGACAACACACATATTAATCAAACTATCAAAAATTAAATACAAAGAAAAATATTAAAAGCAGTAAGGGAAAAACAACAAATAACATAGAAGGGAATCCCCATAAGGTTAACAGCTGATCTTTCAACGGAAACTCTGCAAGCCAGAAGGGAGTGGCAGGACATATTTAAAGTGATGAAAGGCAAAAACCTATAACCAAGATTACTCTACCCAGCAAGGATCTCATTCAGGTTTGACAGAGAAATTAAACAGGTATGACAGAGAAATTAAAACCTTTACGGACAAGCAAAAGTTCAGAGAATTCAGCACCACCAAACCAGCTTTACAACAAATGCTAAAGGAACTGCTCTAGGCAGGAAACACAAGAGAAGAAAAAGACCTACAAAAACCAATCCCAAACAGTTAAGAAAATGTTACTAGGAGCATACATATTGATAATTACCCTAAATGTAAATGGATATGGATTAAATACTCCAACCAAAATACATAGACTGGTTGAATGGATACAAAAACACAACCTGTATATATGCTGCCTACAGGAGACCCACTTCAGACCTAGGCACACATACAGACTGAAAGTGAGGGGATGGAAAAAGATATTCCATGCAAATGGAATATGGATATGGAATATCTTTCAAAAGAAAGCTGGAGTAGCAATTCTCATATCAGAAAAAATAGACTTTAAAATA
Organism: Physeter macrocephalus; assembly: GCF_002837175.3. Classification (NCBI taxonomy): domain Eukaryota; kingdom Metazoa; phylum Chordata; class Mammalia; order Artiodactyla; family Physeteridae; genus Physeter; species Physeter macrocephalus. The sequence continues at coordinate 61,889,047 of NC_041228.1, read as the reverse complement.
CAGGCTATTACAGAAAAAAAGAAGGACACTACATAATTATCAAGGGATCAATCCGAGAAGAAAATATAACAATTGTAAATATTTATACAGCCAACATAGGAGGACCGCAATACATAAGGCCAATGCTAACAGCCATAAAAGTGGAAATCAACAGTAACACGATCATAGTTAGGGACTTTAACACCCCACTTTCACCAATGGACAGATCATCCAAAATGAAAATAAATAAGGAAACACAAACTTTAAATGACACTTTAAACAAGATGGACTTAATTGATATTTATAGGACTTTCCATCCAAAAACAACAGAATACACTTTCTTCTCAAGTGCTCATGGAACATACTCCAGAACAGATCATAGCTTGGGTCACAAATCAAGCCTTGGGAAATTTAAGAAAATTGAAATTGTATCAAGAATCATTTCTGACAACAACAGTATAACACTAGATATCAGTTACAGGAAAAAAAACTGTAAAAAATCAAAACATATGGAGGCTAAACAATACACTACTAAATAAACAAGACATCACTGAAGAAATCAAAGAAGAAATTTAAAAAATACCTAGAAACAAATGACAAAGAAAACACGATGACCCCAAACCTATGGGATGCAGCCAAAGCAGTTCTAAGAGGGAAGTTTATAGCAATACAATCCTACCTCAAGAAACAAGAAACATCTCAAATAAACAACCGAACCTTGCACCTAAAGCAATTAGACAAAGAAGAACCAAAAATCCCAAAGTTAGCAGAAGGAAAGAAATCATAAAGATCAGATCAGAAATAAATGAAAAAGAAATGAAGGAAACAGTAGCAAAGATCAGTAAAACTAAAAGCTGGTTCTTTGAGAGGATAAACAAAATTGATAAACCATTAGCCAGACTCATCAAGGAAAAAAGGGAGAAGACTCAAATCTATAGAATTAGAAATGAAAAAGGAGAAGTAACAACGGACGCTGCAGAAATACAAAGGATCTTCAGAGATTACTACAAAAAACTACATGGCAATAAAATGGACAACCTGGAAGAGATGGACACATTCTTAGAAAAGCACAACCTTCTGAGACTGAACCAGCAAGAAATAGAAAATATAAACAGATCAATCAGAAGCACTGAAATTGAGACTGTGATTTAAAATCTTCCAACAAACAAGCCCAGGACCATATGGCTCCACAGGCGAATTCTATCAAACATTTAGAGAAGAGCTAACACCTATCTTTCTCAAACTCTTCCAAAATATAGCAGAGGGAGGAAGACTCCTAAACTCATTCTATGAGGTCACCACCACCCTGATACCAAAACCAGACAAAGATGCCACAAAAAAAGAAAACTATAGGCCAATATCACTGATGAACATAGATGCAAAAATCCTCAACAAAATACTAGCAAACTGAATCCAGCAGAACATTAAAAGGATCATACACCATGATCAAGTGGGGTTTATCGCAGGAACGCAAGGATTCTTCAATATATGCAAATCAATCAATGTGATAACCATACTAACAAAGTGAAGGAGAAAAACCATATGATATCTCAATAGCTGCAGAAAAAGTTTTCGACAAAATTCAACACTGATTTATGATTTTAAAAAACCCTTCAGAAAGTAGGCATAGAGGGAACTTACCTCCACATAATAAAGGCCATATATGACAAACCCAGAGCCAACATCGTTCTCAATGGTGAAAAACTGAAACCATTTCCACTAAGATCAGGGAAAAAGAAATAAAAGGAATCCAAATCAGAAAAGAAGAAGTAAAACTGTCACTGTTTGCAGATGACATGATACTATACATAGAGAATCCTAAAGATGCTACCAGAAAACTACTAGAGCTAATCAATGAATTTGGTAAAGTAGCAGAATACAATATTAGTGCGCAGAAATCTCTTTCATTCCTATACACTAATGATGAAAAATCTGAAAGAGAAATTAAGGAAACACTCCCATTTACCACTGCAACAAAAAGAATAAAATACGTAGGAATAAACCTACCTAAGTAGACAAAAGACCTGTATGCAGAATACTATAAGACACTGATGAAACACATTAAAGTTGATACAAACAGATGGAGAGCTATACCATGTTCTTGGGTTGGAAGAATCAACATTGTGAAAATGACTATACTACCCAAAGCAATCTACAGATTCAATGCAATCCCTATAAAACTACCAATGGCATTTTTCACAGAACTAGAACAAAAAATTTCACAATTTGTATGGAAACACAAAAGACCCTGAATAGTCAAAGAATTCTGGAGAAAGAAAAACGGAGATGGAGGAATCAGGCTCCCTGACTTCAGACTATACTACAAAGCTATAGTTATCAAGACAGTATGGTACTGGCACAAAAAGAGAAATATAGATCAATGGAACAGGATAGAAAGCCCAGAGATACACCCACGCACATACGTTCACCTTATTTTTGATAAAGGAGGCAAGAATATACAATGGAGAAAAGACAGCATCTTCAATAAGTGGTGCTGGGAAAACAGGACAGCTACACATAAAAGAATGAAATTAGAACACTCCCTAGCACCATACACAAAAATAAACTCAAAATGGATTACAGACTTAAATGTAAAGCCAGACACTATAAAACTCTTAGAGGTACAGGCAGAACACTCCATGCCATATATCACCGCAAGATCCTTTTTGACCCACCTCTTAGAGAAATGGAAATAAAAACAAAAGTTAACAAATGGTACCTAATGAAACTTTAAAGCTTTTGCACAGCAAAGGAACCATAAACAAGATGAAAAGACAACCCTCAGAATGGGAGAAAATATTTGCTAATGAAGCAAGTGACTAAGGATTAATCTCCAAATTAACATGCAGCTCATGTAGCTCAATATCAGAAAAACAAGCAACCCATGCCAAAAATGGGCAGAAGACCTAAACAGACATTTCTCCAAAGAAGATACACAGATTACCAACAAACACGTGAAAGGATGTCCAACATTACTAATCATTAGAGAAATGCAAATCAAAACTACAATGAGGTATAACCTCACACCAGTCAGAATGGCCATCATCAAAAAATCTACACACAATAAATGCTGGAGAGGGCGTGGAGTAAAGGGAACCCTCTTGCACTTTTGGCTGGAATGTTAATTGATTCAGCCACTATGGAGAGCAGTATGGAGGTTCCTTAAAAACGAAAAATAGAACTACCATACAACCCAGCAATCCCACTACTGGGCATATACCATGAGAAAACCATAATTCAAAGAGAGTCATTTACCACAATGGTCATGGTAGCTCTATTTACAATAGCCAGGACATGGAAGCAACCTAAGTGTCCATCGACAGATGAATGGATAAAGAAGATGTGGCACATGTATACAGTGGAATATTACCCAGCCATAAAAAGAAACAAAATTGAGTTATTTTTAGTGAGCTGGATGGATCTAGAGTCTGTCATACAGAGTGAAGTAAGTCAGAAAGAGAAAAACAAATACTTTATGCTAATGCATATGTATGGAATCTAAAAATAAATATGTTTCTGAAGAACCTAGGGATAGCGCAGGAGTAAAGATGCAGACGTAGAGAATGGACTTGAGGATACAGGGAGTGGGAAGGGTAAGGTGGGATGAAGAGAGTGTCATGGACATATATACATTTCAAATGTAAAATAGATAGCTAGTGGGAAGCAGCCGCAGAGCACAGGGAGATCAGCTCGGTGCTTTGTTACCAGCTAGAGGGGTGGGATATGGAGGGTGCGAGGGAGATGCAAGAGGGAGGAGATATGGGGATATATGTATATGTATAGCTGATTCACTTTGTTATAAAACAGAAACTAACACACCATTGTAAAGCAATTACACTCCAATAAAGATGTTAAAAAAAAAGAATTTGAGAAACTGGCATAGAATTGTAAATATTAAAAGATGATTCAATGCTGTACTTTATATTTACTTAAAAGTATTTTCAAAGCTGAATTAACTACAGGTAATTTGTATTTAGTAAACATTTAGAAACAGATTACAATGTAAGGGTTGATCCTCTTAAGTAACTTTAATGAATTTTGGACAAATATAATTTTATTATGTAAATAATTATATTCAACTCTACTATTTAAATACTATTCAGGGCATTTTAAAGCACGTAATCTATTTTCTAGGTTTTTAAAATTTTTAAACAAGCAAAACACACAAACGAAAAATGACCTAACAAAAACTTAATGCCATAGTAAAATAATTTTATTAACATTTTTAGATGCTTCACATACATACACATTTGTAAATATTGAAAGAATGGACCATTTATCAAATTAGACCATATGCTGAGCCAGAAAGCAAGACTTAGCAAATTTCAAAAGACTGAAATCACACAGCGTATGTTCTTTGACCATAATGAAATTAAACTAGAAAAAAAGATAAATATAAATAAAACAATCCCAAACGTTTGAAAATTAAGTAATTTATCCATTGGTCAAAGATGAAATCACAAGGATTTTATATATATCTTTAAAACGAATGATAATGAAAAAATTACATTGTGAAAATGACTATACTACCCAAAGCAATCTACAGATTCAATGCAATCCCTATAAAACTACCAATGGCATTTTTCACAGAACTAGAACAAAAAATTTCACAATTTGTATGGAAACACAAAAGACCCTGAATAGTCAAAGAATTCTGGAGAAAGAAAAACGGAGATGGAGGAATCAGGCTCCCTGACTTCAGACTATACTACAAAGCTATAGTTATCAAGACAGTATGGTACTGGCACAAAAAGAGAAATATAGATCAATGGAACAGGATAGAAAGCCCAGAGATACACCCACGCACATACGTTCACCTTATTTTTGATAAAGGAGGCAAGAATATACAATGGAGAAAAGACAGCATCTTCAATAAGTGGTGCTGGGAAAACAGGACAGCTACACATAAAAGAATGAAATTAGAACACTCCCTAGCACCATACACAAAAATAAACTCAAAATGGATTACAGACTTAAATGTAAAGCCAGACACTATAAAACTCTTAGAGGTACAGGCAGAACACTCCATGCCATATATCACCGCAAGATCCTTTTTGACCCACCTCTTAGAGAAATGGAAATAAAAACAAAAGTTAACAAATGGTACCTAATGAAACTTTAAAGCTTTTGCACAGCAAAGGAACCATAAACAAGATGAAAAGACAACCCTCAGAATGGGAGAAAATATTTGCTAATGAAGCAAGTGACTAAGGATTAATCTCCAAATTAACATGCAGCTCATGTAGCTCAATATCAGAAAAACAAGCAACCCATGCCAAAAATGGGCAGAAGACCTAAACAGACATTTCTCCAAAGAAGATACACAGATTACCAACAAACACGTGAAAGGATGTCCAACATTACTAATCATTAGAGAAATGCAAATCAAAACTACAATGAGGTATAACCTCACACCAGTCAGAATGGCCATCATCAAAAAATCTACACACAATAAATGCTGGAGAGGGCGTGGAGTAAAGGGAACCCTCTTGCACTTTTGGCTGGAATGTTAATTGATTCAGCCACTATGGAGAGCAGTATGGAGGTTCCTTAAAAACGAAAAATAGAACTACCATACAACCCAGCAATCCCACTACTGGGCATATACCATGAGAAAACCATAATTCAAAGAGAGTCATTTACCACAATGGTCATGGTAGCTCTATTTACAATAGCCAGGACATGGAAGCAACCTAAGTGTCCATCGACAGATGAATGGATAAAGAAGATGTGGCACATGTATACAGTGGAATATTACCCAGCCATAAAAAGAAACAAAATTGAGTTATTTTTAGTGAGCTGGATGGATCTAGAGTCTGTCATACAGAGTGAAGTAAGTCAGAAAGAGAAAAACAAATACTTTATGCTAATGCATATGTATGGAATCTAAAAATAAATATGTTTCTGAAGAACCTAGGGATAGCGCAGGAGTAAAGATGCAGACGTAGAGAATGGACTTGAGGATACAGGGAGTGGGAAGGGTAAGGTGGGATGAAGAGAGTGTCATGGACATATATACATTTCAAATGTAAAATAGATAGCTAGTGGGAAGCAGCCGCAGAGCACAGGGAGATCAGCTCGGTGCTTTGTTACCAGCTAGAGGGGTGGGATATGGAGGGTGCGAGGGAGATGCAAGAGGGAGGAGATATGGGGATATATGTATATGTATAGCTGATTCACTTTGTTATAAAACAGAAACTAACACACCATTGTAAAGCAATTACACTCCAATAAAGATGTTAAAAAAAAAGAATTTGAGAAACTGGCATAGAATTGTAAATATTAAAAGATGATTCAATGCTGTACTTTATATTTACTTAAAAGTATTTTCAAAGCTGAATTAACTACAGGTAATTTGTATTTAGTAAACATTTAGAAACAGATTACAATGTAAGGGTTGATCCTCTTAAGTAACTTTAATGAATTTTGGACAAATATAATTTTATTATGTAAATAATTATATTCAACTCTACTATTTAAATACTATTCAGGGCATTTTAAAGCACGTAATCTATTTTCTAGGTTTTTAAAATTTTTAAACAAGCAAAACACACAAACGAAAAATGACCTAACAAAAACTTAATGCCATAGTAAAATAATTTTATTAACATTTTTAGATGCTTCACATACATACACATTTGTAAATATTGAAAGAATGGACCATTTATCAAATTAGACCATATGCTGAGCCAGAAAGCAAGACTTAGCAAATTTCAAAAGACTGAAATCACACAGCGTATGTTCTTTGACCATAATGAAATTAAACTAGAAAAAAAGATAAATATAAATAAAACAATCCCAAACGTTTGAAAATTAAGTAATTTATCCATTGGTCAAAGATGAAATCACAAGGATTTTATATATATCTTTAAAACGAATGATAATGAAAAAATTACCAAAACATTTGGGTAATACAACTAAAGCAGTGTTCAATATAGAGTTATGGCTTTAAATGCATACAGTAGAAAGGAAAAAAGTTAAAAATTAATGATTTAAACTTCTATCACAAGAATCTCACAAAGAAATAACAAAGTAAATTCAAAGATTATAGAAGAAAAAAGAATAATAAGAGAAAAAAATAGATGAAAGAAATCGGGTAATGATAGAGAACACAGACAAATCATAAAGGTTCTTATTTGAAAAGATTAATAAAAGTGATACCCCCTTAACAAGACATATCAAGAATGAAAAACTGGAACCCACTATGATCTTGCAAATATTAAAATATAATAAATATATTATAAATAGCTTTATGCCAATGCATTTGAAAATTCTGATAAAATAAGCAAAACAGTTGAGAAAAATTAACAAAACTCCCACAGGAAAAAATGAAAAAGTTTAATAAAACATACCTACTAAATGAATTGAATAGGTAATTAATAACATTCCTTCATTACTGTGTAGCACAGGGAACTATATTCAATATCCTTTTATAAACCATAATGGAAAAGAATATCTATCTATCTATCTATCTGAATCACTTTGCTGTACACCAGAAACTAACACAACATTGTAAATCAACTATACTTCAATAAAAAAAAACAAAACTTAGAAAAAAAATTTCCTTCAAAGAACACTTCAGAACCAGATGATTTCCCAAGTGAATCATCCAAGAATTTGAGAAAATGTAATAGTAAAATTCCATAGACTCTTCCAAAAAGTAGTAAAATGAAGGATACTTTCCAATTTGCTTTATGTGGCCAGCATAACATTGATATATCAACCTGTCAAAGACATTACAAGAAAGAATAATTACAGGCCAATACCTCTCAAAAAATACATGTTAGAAAAAAAGGTTAAAGAAAAAAGTTTAGGTGATACAAACAAAATTTATTTAACATTTCATGAAGTGGACCATCTCCTTTCAGAGAACTACCAGTGGGGCAGAAGGTAAGAAGCTTTGATAGGATAAAGAATAAAGAACAAGGAAGAGACAAATAGAAAATAACTGATTGCTGGGGCCACATAGTTAACCTTGTTTTGGGTAAGAAGCCCCAGGTTGGCTTGGTGTTTGGGGATTGGCTGACTATTTGAATATACTGTGTTTCTGGTCAAGGGAAGCATTTACAGGAAAACACTAAATGCAAATGTTATCTAAGTTTCAGCTTGCTGATTTGTTGCCCCCATAAGTAGTTGCTCCATCTTGGGCCTAGGAAGTTATTTCAACACAAGACAGTAAAATACTAAATAAAAGATTCAAATAGAACCCAGTAAAAAAAAAAAAAAAATATATATATATATATATATGATAGCATATTATGTTTATTATGATGAATATCTATTCTACTAGTTTAAAGTTTATTTACCATTCAGAAATCAATGTAATTATCATCATTATTAGAATAAAGAAGAAAATTCTTGTATCATCTGAATAAAATCAGAAAGATCATTTGATAAAAATTAGCACACTAACAAAAAAGGAAAAGTAATTTCTCATTGGTTTGGAAAAGAAGGGAACTTCCTTAACCTGATAAAAGCTATTGACAGCTGTCTTACTGCTGCCATCCTACTTAATCTGGTTAAACACCGAACACAATGTTCTACTGAGGTAAGAATAAAACAGTGATGTACACTATCATCACTTCTATTCAATATTTCTACTTCAGCCTTAGTCACTGTAATATGAAAAGGGGAAAAATATATAAAATATAGAGAAGACAAATTTAAAACTGCCATTATTAGTGCAAGGCATGATTGCATACATAGAAAATCCAAAAGAATTTACAAATAATTAGAACTAATAAGTAAATGAACAAGGTCACTGCTCATTATAGATATCATATATAAATGCCAGTTTGAATTTCTTCTTACTAGCAACTAAAACTAAATGAACATTTAAAAATTCACTTATAATTGTACCAAAATACTATGTAGTTATATATTTAATGAATTATATGTACAACCTTTACCCTAAAAAGACCCCAAAAAACAAATGCTGAGAGAAGTTTGATTCAATTGTTGATTGAAATGTACATATCTTTTTCATGCATTGGAAAACTCAATATTTTAAAGACGCCAATACCCTCCAAATTGATCTACAAATTCAATACAATCCCTATTAAAGTTCCAGTGTGTTTTTGTGTGTATGTGAAAATCAGTCAGGTGAATTGAAAATTTACATGAAAAAGCAGAAAACCTAGAATACCCAAGAAAATCTTGAATTTCAGGAGCAATGAAGTGGAGGAAGTACATTACCAGATCGCAGGACTAATTTTACAACTACTGTAAAGTCAGGGTAGTATTGGCACAAAGATAGACAAATCAAAATGAGTAGACTCTTACATATACGTTTCCTGATTTATGACACAGGCACCACTGCAGTTCATTAGGAAAGATTAATATTTTCTATAAATGGTTCCTTATCAATCTGATATCCATTTGAAAAAAAATACTAAGCCCTACCTCACACAATACACAAAAATTAATTTGAAAAGTATAACAATCAAGTTTCTAGAAGGAAACCTAAGAGAAGAACTTCATAACTCTGTGGTGAACAAACATTCTCAAACAAGACACAATAAACATAATAAACATTAAACCTAAAAGGATAGATTAATAAACTGAACTTCATTAAAATTAAGACCTTCTGTTTATCAAAAAATGGCATCAAGAGAATGAAAAGGTAAAACATGAAGACAGTCTCTTCAATAAGTTGTGCTGGGAAAACTGGACAGTTACACGTAAAAGAATGAAATTAGAACATTTCCTCACACCATATTAAAAAAAAGCTCAAAATGGATTAAAGACCTAAATCTAAGAACTGAAACCATAAAACTCCTAGAAGAGAACATAGAACACTCTTTGACATAAATCACAGCAATATTTTTTTCAGATCTGTCTCCTAAGGCAAAAGAAATAAAAATAAAACTAAACAACTGGGACCTAATTAAACTTAAAAGCTTTTGCACAGAAATGGAAACCATTGACAGAATGAAAAGACAACTTACCAAATGGGAGAAAATATTTGTAAATGATATGACTGATAAGGGATTAATATCTAAAATATACAAACAGCTCATACAACTCCATATCAAAAAACAAACAAACAACCCAATTAAAAAATGGGCAAAAGACCTGAATAGACTTTTTTTTCCAAAGAAGACATACAGATTGCTAAAAGGCACATGAAAAGATGTTCAACATGGCTAATGATTGGAGAAATGCAAGTCAAAACCACAAGATATCACTTCACAGCTGTCAGAATGGCTATCATCAAAGTCTACAAATAACAAATATTGGCAAGGATGTGGAGAAAAGAGAACACTTGCAGACTATTGGTGAGAATGTAACTTGGTGCAGCCACTATGGAAAACAGTATGGAGGTTCCTCAGAAAGCTAAAAATAGAACTACCGTATGATCCAGCAATTTCACTCCTGGGTATATATCAGAAAAATACAAAAACACTAATTTGAAAAGATACATGCACCCCAACATTCATAGTAGCATTATTTACAATAGCCAAGATATGGAAACAACCCAAGGGTCCATCAATAAATGAATGGATAAAGAAATTATTATATGTGTGTGTGTATACACACACACACACACACACACACACACACACATTCAAACAATGCAATACTACTCGCCCATAAAAAAGAATGAAATTTTGCCATTTGAAACAACATGGAAGGACCTGGATGGTATTATGCTTAGTGAAGTAAGTCAGATAGAGGAAGACAAATACTGTATGCTGTCATTTATATGTGGAATCTAAAAAATAAAACAAACATATATATAACAAAACAGAAACAGACTCATTGATATAGAGAACAACTAGTGGTTACCAGTGGGGAGAGGTAAGTGGGGAGGGGCAAGAGAGGGGTAGGTGAGTAAGGGGTACAAACTACTAGATATAAAATATATAACCTACAGGATATATTGTATAGCACAGGGAAATAGAGCTATTATATTGCAAAAAGTTTAACTGGAGTATAATCTACAAAATATTGAATCACTTTGCTTTACACCTGAAACTAATATACTGCTATAAATCAACTTCAATTATAAAAAAAAAAAGCAAAGCATGAACTGGCAGAAACACTTTATAATGCACTTCTGGAAGTTTTTATATCCAGAATTATTGAATAAATCAATTAGAAAAAGACAGACATAATTCTAAAAAATGACAACACATTTGAGTTTTTATTTTCAAAGATCTAACTGGCTTTTATTCAAAATTGCTTGGTCATTATTTATACCATCTTATTCCCTTTATATATGTATAGGCTTCTTTTATTCCTGAAGAAATTAAATATAGTTATTTTATACTCTGTATCTGCTAATTCAAATATCTGAATTTCTTGCTGGTTTGTTTTGGTTGTGATTTTGACAATGCCCCGTTTCCCTTCCCCCCACCTCACACAACCAGGAAGGTTATCTGTAGATTATTTGAGGCCTGGGTTGAAGCCCCGTCGCTCTAAGATGAGCTTCCTTTGCTCCAGTTGGTCCCAAAGGGACGCTACCAATCTGGAACTACTTTAAATTAAGTTCCTTGATTCAGATTTTTAAGACTGCAAAAAGGGTGGATTTGGACTGGAAACATCTGTCGTGTAAGGGCTAGGTTGCGGTTATAAATTCTCAAGGACGATTTTATTTTCTTACCACCTAGTGCCAAGATCAAGTCAGGCAAGTTTTCCAGCTGTCCCCTCCTGTGTAGTGGGTTTATTTCTCACCCTCTCTTACACTGACTGAAGGGGTCCAGCTTTATGTGAAGTCCCCTGTGAGGCTACCCACCTGCTTCCTCTTTTATTACAACGTTCCTCAGATTCCTTCCTTTTGTGTCAGCTCAGAAATGAATTAAAGCAAATAAATATTCTATGCAGAATTTTAATAATTTCAAGCGTGAGGGGTTTTCAAAGTATTTCTTTTACCACACTACTAAAAACAGAGTTGTATTTTACATAATCTGAGTAGGGTTTGAACCATAAGCAAGGGTATCTTCAGCTAGTAAGTGGCAGAGCCAAGATTTGAACGCAGACAAATTAACTCCAGACTGTGTTCTTAACCACTACTCAATTTTGTATGTAGATTTCTTGACATGGTTACCAGTGAATTAACGGAAATTTGATAAATATTGAATAATGGCATTGCTCCTAATTAAAGACCAAATAACTGGTTATAAATAATAACAATAACTACTGTTATCATAAGTAATAACACTCAAGTGATTATACAAGTGAAAGTAGTTGAGTAAAGAAAATCAAGGAACCATGTCTTAGATGGATTCTCCACATGTTGCTATGTTCACCCAAAATTGCATCAGGAGAAATGATCTTGGTTTTGGATCCACCATCTGACAGTAAATCATCAGACACGCATTAATATCTTTTTGATCCTTCCCTGAAGTTAGCACTTTGTTGTGTATAATTGAACTTCTTATATACTCACATTATTTGTAGAATAAAATATTTGTTACATTTTGACTTTCCTCCTCCTAAATCAAAATAAATCTTTCACTTTTGCAATTTGAATTTTGTAAAACATTTATGAAACTACCATAATTTGCTTACATTCTCCATTGAAATTTTGGTATGTAATTCTGCTGTTTAAACTTTTCCCTTTCAGAGATCTCATCAAGTTTCTAATAGTCTTGTCAAGCAGAGATTTTTCCCCATAAGCTTAAAAGAGTACTATATGTTCCAGTAATTTGAGCTTTCATGCAGAGATGGTTGAGAAAAAAAAATCCCAATATATAATATTTTAATATGATAATGAAAGTGCATTCATGCGTAGTTTAAAAACCTTTAGCATGTAATTAAAACTTGGTTTTAGTTGTTTTGAGTACATTTTTTGATTCTAAAATTTTTAAAGAGTAGAAGTAGTTGCCCAAACCACAACTCTAGATGCTGAAACTAACCAGACTCCAATATGAATATAGAGATGGAAATAATATGTAATTTAAGTACAATGACATAAAATTTAGGTGGCTTTAGATATTTTTGGCTAAATGCTATATTGTTATTCCAAAAGACTAACCGGCTGTCTTGTGTGGGCAAAGAGTACACTGAGTGTTGGGGAACATTAAATAGAAGTCACAAAATGTGCAAGGTAACATTTTTATAATAAAAAAAAATCTAATGTTAACTCTCCTCCACCAAAGAGGTTAACATTTTCTCTAGAATACTTTTTTGTTGTTGTTTCATCATAAAATATAATTTTTCTACTGGTTATCTCAGGCTCACAGTTACCTAAAGAAAGAGATGAATTTGAGGCTTGCCTTAGAGACACTACATTTTACATCGATGAATAATTCAAATAAATGCTTTGGTAAAGCAAATAGTTCGAGAAACAATGAAAGGAAAGAATGCAAGTTACCTTACTGCTATCATTTCAAGTTATAAAACATTAATTCACTAAAAAAAAAGTGGATATAATTTTCACTACACTTTCACTTACGGTTTTCACCGACAGAAAAGAAAGTCCAAGAGGTTTCCATAGACGATCGAGAGGGCTTCAGATAAAAATTAAAATTCCTGCTTAAAACATATTAAGCATATCTTGATTAAAACATATAACCAAGAGATTGTACCCACTGGAGGGCAGAGGAGACTATTAAACTAGAAAAACAGGAAGCACCTTGCTCAATATGAGCAATAGGTTAGAAAGTCTATCTTTCTAGTTCTAATACGTAGTATCTCTTTCTTTCCCACCTGGATTTGCCAAATGGGGAACAACATGGCATTTTGGGACATGGATTATGAATGGACACATATCTACACTGATATTTCCCCTAAAACGTAAGCCAGCCTGTTCACTAGTAAGATCACATCAGTACCCGGAAAGAGATGTTCTTGAGCAGGGCTTAGTCGCTGAAAGTAGCCATGCCTATGTAGAGTTCTCTCCCTTGTTTTATAATGGGATCGTTCTTCCACTGGAAGCCAAAGGAGCCCAGTATTAGCTGACGGGCTTTCATTTGAAACAGTTATCTTTGAAGTAATTTCCCCAACTCATTCTTTTGCTGCGATCAGTTAACCTGAGGTTAAGAGAAGAAATAACTCCAATAAACAACTGCCGATCGAGCACAATTATACACTGCGATGGCAGCAATTCTAGACCATAAAAGAATTTCCAATGTTTGAAATCAAAATATGAGTATGAATATTATTTTCCATTCAGTCATTATTATCTTCTTTGGATTAAAAGTTTCAGTTTCACCAGATTCCTCAGATCTGTTTCTTTTTAGTAGTTTGTTTAAAAGTTGCCCTTTTTTCTCCCACTAGTTTTGCTTCCCAGAACAAATAAGCATTTCCACTAACCACGGCTGGCAGTTTGGCTGGTTCCTGAACAGAGGTCTTTGTGTCTGCCTGTACACAATAATTTTTCAAAAGGTAGAAAACCAGCTTCTGGCTTAGAGGGAAAAAAGTTTACACTCTCTTTGACCTGTGTATAATGCATGTCTGCATTCAGGATATTAGCCCATCAATTATTTGAGAACTTAAAAAGCAAGGGACTCTCCCTCAGCCTCCCATGGCAGCTATGTCTGTGGGCTCACCTGATTTTAATATATTAGCCCCACTTTCCTCACTTTCTGCACCACATTGAATCAAAAACTGGACAGATTTTGCTCTCTAAAATTCCAGTAGCTCTTCATGTTCTTTAAGGAGCCATTTACTTTATTGAAACAGTGATTGGAAAAGTGTTTCAGTGAGAAAATGATTTGCTCTAAGTTTAAACACGATGCTGAGGCCATGTTCAGGCCCTGCGTGGAGTATTGTTTTAATTACCCCAGTCTCCCTTTCTCAGTTGGTGTAATTGTCAATGTTGGCACACTGTTTCTAAGGAGTACATACATGAGATTTTCCACACACTATAGATAATACACTGTCCACATATTCCGTCCTTTTGCACATACAACTATCTTGGGGACATTTTTGCGGCACTTTCTGTAATCTCAGCTGATAGCAGCACAAAAAATAGCCTCTTGGGGTGTTGTGGATAATGAAGAGAGTCAGGGAAGTTTTTCCAGTGGGGTTAGACACACTTACTTTCTCCATGAGTGTAGCTGGGAAAAGCTATCTTCTTGAATGTGTTGCCCTTTTCTCCATATAGATTCAACACCTGTGGCAGGACAAGGCGATAGAAGAATAGACTGGAGATTTCTGGAATGTGAGTTGGGATGAGTAAAGAGAAAGATGTATGAGACATTGTGATGACCTCTTATCCTGGCAATCTCTTATGCTCTCATGCATCTTGGTTCTTTAATTGCTCTATACTCTCAAAATTTTGGCTTAGGTCCATTTAGGAATATCTAACTGGCAGAAAGCACATGTTTTGTACAATGATTGTTGTAGTTTATTTTCAATTAAAGTATTTACTGTGCCTACTTATCTTCCTATTTATAAGGACCCAGCCTGGGGAGGAACAGTCAAGAAGAGTCTATGGTGTACAGTTATCCCTCCATTGGCTTCTCCGAGGAGATAGACACAAAAGAGGCATCCGATTACCTGGTACATGGTGGGTCTCAAAATATGTTTACACATTGGATAGCCTCTGCTTTGGTACCCTATAGTATCAACTGCTTTTTAGTCTTTAAGTGTCATGATTCTCAGATTTGGTCAGTTAACATATGTACTAATATTTAAGGTCTGGGGCCTTCTACCTAGGCAAGAAGACAATAAAGAAACTTAGGCCAGTAATAGTTTAACTTCCATAATACTACTGATCAGTCTAGAGCCTTTGTATTCCAGTTCTCTAGTATTTGAGCTCATCTTTTCTCATGGATTTCCCCTTTGCTCTTAGGTCTCCATTGACTGGGCTCCTAATTTGTTCTTCTAATTCTCCCTCTGAAAAAAACATTCCATCTCTGAACTCCAGCCATTTTATGACTATGTGGCTATTATCAATTATAAAAAAAATATGTGAAATCACACATATACAATCAAAATTGAACCCTCAGATTGATTCTCTACCTGTTTGGCTCAAACCACCACTGCTAAATAGATGAGCTTCTGGGCACCAGAAGGTGAAAGGCCTTATTAACAGTTTCTGTATCTCTCTTCATATTTATATCTACTGGACTAATGGACTAACCCTGACGCTCCAATTATTTTTACCCTCAGTCCTGGAGGGGGATAAGTAAGGGAATGGAGTGTGTGGGATAGAGGCCTCTGTGGACTTTTAGTTCATCCCATCATATCCTCTTCTGGCCCATCCCATTACTGTCCAAGTAAGCTTGATTATGATATTTTCATATTAGCTTTCCAAAAGCTACAGAACACAGAGGATACAAAATTGCATAGTGGTATGGTTTTAGTGGTTTTGTCTGAAGACAAAAACCTTGTTTAAATCTAGCTTTGATACTTTGGGACGTTATTTATCCTCACTGTGTCTCAGTTTCCTCATCTATAAAATGGGGGTAATAACAAGCTCATAGGATTGTTAATCATAGGGATGATTTAAAAAGTTATGTATAAAGGACTTCAAAGAGTGTCTGATCCATAGAAATCTCTCAAGTTTTGGCTGTTCCATCTGGTGTTTGTTCTTAAAGAAAAGATAGCAATTTCTTGGGTAGATCTGCCCATCTTATAGCATACCCTAAGCTAACAATAGTCCAGAAAGTTGTTTACGGACTTTCCATCCTCAGTTCTGGACCTATTCTTCTCCTCAGCTTGGGACTCTTATTTCCAGACTTTTCCATGAATTACCTTTCGTCCTTCAGAACTCCACTTAAATAGTTCCTCTTTAATTAGACCTTCCCTGGTCATGTTTTCTAAAGTTGTCTCTGCCTATTTTCTATATTTGATCTCATTTTTTTCCTCATAGCACAATTTATTACTATTTTCGTAATTCATTAGTTAACTTTTTTGTCTGTTTCTTCCATTGGATAGCAAATTTAATGAAAATGGAGACTAAGTTTTAGATAGATAGATAGATATTGATAAATATTGGATGAATATTGAAATGTTGCATGACCATCAGAAATTTCAAAAAGAAACACCCATGTTACACCTGCTTCCTTGAGGGAAATTGGAGAAATGTAGATATTCAGAAAAACCTCAGAACACTGTTTACCTGCTTTTTCTCTAATAGCCCTATATTAATTCAATATTCGATAGCCTTGTTGATTTTTTGAAATTCAAACTCTAACTTTGTTATACTTGAGCTTGAATCGAAACTCGATGTCACATTGCAGTGGACCTAAGTCACTATCTAGAATATGATCCACTGACAAATGAACTTCCACTCCTGACCCAGGAAAATTTGGGATTGATGGAGCCAGACTATAATCGATGCAAATTCTTCCCTAAGTGTGCAAATGCATCTCAACTTCTTAATACTCTTTTACTTGGGTCAGTTACCTGCTTGTAACAAAAGGGAAAAACTGGAGGGGGTGATCTGATATCTTATATTCCACCACGATGATGTGCCCTAGGAGTCATGGAACATTTTCAAACCCTTTATAAATTTCAAGTTAACTAAATCAAGCTAGAATTTATTAGGTGACTAGTAGAAGGCATAATGCAATTATGCATTAGATGCAGTCTGTCCCTGTACTAATAGGAGTTTACACACACCAAAAAATAACTAAAATGCATACCAAATATGCTATGATAATTCCATTCTATACAAAAGCTGAGAAGGAACAGTGAAAAATATTACTTAACTACCATATATGGTATAGTTTATATAGAGCCACTGGACACTTTTTTTTTTACTTAAATTATTTCATTCAACATTTAAATCTGGTTCTTGAAAAATACTTCCGAGGTATGTTTTGTGACTTGGGATAGAGGATAGCATAGGGAAAGGGATAGAACTGGAAAAATCCATAGTCCATTTGTGAAACAGCAAATATCATTATGTGATTGAAGCAAGGGTTCCATGAGAGAGAGACAGGAGATGAGACTGTTAGGTAGGCTGCATCCAGGACACGAGGGGAATTTCAAAAACAAAACAAAAAAAAAAAGAAAAAAAATTGAGCAATTTCTCTTGGCCAGAAGCATCCACTAGCCAAAAATCCATGTGGTAAGACTGCACAACATGTTTTAAAATCAAATATATTAGTATTACCATAATATACTAGTGGTGTTACTATGAAAATTTATTTAAATTTTCTAATAATATATAAATATATTTTAATAGTAATACCAATGCATGGCAAAATACTCCAAGATTTTTTAAAATTTGAAATTAAGGCATTATAAGCTAGTTATTGATTAACTAAGCTACTCATTGATTAATTTTGATTGTGTCAGTGAAAGAACTGATAGTTAATACAAGCTGGATATTCTCAGAGGAGAAATTCTGATGACTACAATTAGCCACGGTCTCTCTTGGTTTTAATTTTGACAGTGCTTTCATGGAAAGGACTTTTTTTTTTTTTTTTTTTTTTTTTTTTTTGGGGTACGCGGGCCTCTCACTGTTGTGGCCTCTCCCTTTTGGGAGCAAAGGCTCTACTGTTGTGGCCTCTCCCTTTGCGGAGCAAAGGCTCTGGATGCACAGACTCAGCGGCCATGGCTCACGGGCCCAGCCGCTCCGCGGCATGTGGGATCTTCCCGGACCGGGGCACGAGCCCGTGTCCCCTGCATCGGCAGGCGGATTCTCAACCACTGCACCACCTGGGAAGCCCGGAAAGGACTTTAACAGAAGCAGGTGGCCTCAAATATTACAAAAGCTAGAACTTAACCACATAGCAATACATTTTATATTTAGGGGATTATTATGCTTTTTTGTTGGGCATAAGTCATTATTTTCAGCTTTATTAGTTCTTAAAAATGAGCCATAAATTGGATCGAGGTTTTGTCATCTGGAGGTGTGTTAGCGCATG
This sequence comes from Physeter macrocephalus, assembly GCF_002837175.3. Classification (NCBI taxonomy): domain Eukaryota; kingdom Metazoa; phylum Chordata; class Mammalia; order Artiodactyla; family Physeteridae; genus Physeter; species Physeter macrocephalus. The sequence goes on along the minus strand of NC_041228.1, from coordinate 61,870,298 downwards.
TATTAATCGTGAACATTTTGACTCTTTTGTATTCTTGCTTTTGTAAGCCCTGGGAGGCAAAATGTTTGAAAATAAGATAGCAATGAATGAATTTAATAGACGACGTATTGGAGAAATTTCTCTAAAAAAGTGTGAAAAACTTATTTTCATAAGTTTTAGTGTTCTAATAGCTTTTCTGAGCTATAATTAGCATACAATAAACTCCACATATTTAAATTACGCAATTGGATAAACGTTGGCATATGAATATGCCTATGAAACTATCAACATGATCAAGGTAAGGAATGTCTCCATGGCTCCCAAAGTTTCCTCTGCTCTTTCATCCTGGCTTCCTCTGCCCCCCTTCTTGTTGCTAGGCAAACTGTGATTGGCTTTCTGTGGGTATTTTAGCAGAGTTTTATGTAAATGAAGTATATGCTATACATGATATAGTAAGGATGAATCTCAAAATAATTATGCTGAGTGGAAAACAACCAAACAGAAAAGGCTATATTTTCAGTAGCTTTTCAATACAGAGAGTTTTGTGGCTCTGTTTATGCAGTTTTATCAAGAGAAGACCTTATAATTAGTTTGATAAACTTTGTCAGTTAATTTTGAAAAAAATAAAAATCTTTAATAATTTTACAAAGTTAGGGTCACCAGCAAAGCCCATCAACAATTCCCGGGGAATAAAAATAGAATCTGGGTAATAAAATAAAGTCTAACCTCTTTTTTTCCTTTGTGCTCAGTCTAGTTTCACTTGCTCTTAGCAGGCCACGCCGCGTGCAGAGGCCTCAAACCTGGCACTTCAGACCAGCGTTCCTGCTGCTAAACGGCCGAGCCAGCACCTCAACTCAGTGGGCCGTGTGCAGAGACGCTGCGAACAGCACTTATATCTGGAGCCTGGAGCAGCACAGCTGTGCCAGCCCAGCTAGAACTCTGCTCCATCCCAGGATGACAAGACCCGGGATAAATCAGCCCCACCCACGGAGAGCAGAGTGTGTGCGCTCCAGAGCACGAGCTCGCACCTCCTCATTCTTTGATCAAACGATAAAGCTTTGCTTCTGAACCGAACTCAGTCGCATTCTACTGGCATGAGTGACAGCAGGCAGAAAGACCCTTGTCAGGGACCAACGTGGCAGGGTCAGTAGTGAGGAAAAGGAATTATTATCTTAAACACAAGGGGTGAAATCAATAGGTTGAATTCCCCAATGTCTTCGATCTGATTAATTAAATCTCAGTAAGACTGCATAGTCTAATCGCCTTACTTAAAAAATAATAATCAAAACAACGAAATACTTTATGATTCAACTTTAGCCAAAAATCTCAGAAGGAAATAAATGAAAATTGAAAAGTCATGATGTCAATTTCTTTCTTTTTATGGGCAAGTATTAAACCTGACTTGCAAGAGTCTTAGTAAAAATCCTGCCAATGAAAAAAACCATTGAAAGCCTGGAAGAGCGATATTCTCTTTCACCTTGAGCAAACTATTCAAATATTATTTCTATGTTTTCATTGTAGATGCCTCATCTCTATTCAGTGATCTCAGATTTTTCCATGAGAATTCTGACCAAAATTCTCAAATTTTTAATGGCAAGCAAATCTACGCTCCTATATCATGTGTTTAGATCATTTTTAAGTGATTATAATAACTTTTCATTTTTCTTAGTGCCATGTCTCAATATATAGGTACCAAATGAAGACTAAATGACTGATTGCATGCGTGCGTGAAGTAATTAATTAATCCCCCTTGGATTCATCGCTTTTATAATTAATGTGTGATCTTAACCTAAAGAAGACCATATTATATCTCAACGTGTATCTCAGTCTGATGATGATCATAATTTCCAATCCTAAAACTTCCATATCTGCCTGGAAACATTGCTGGCTCTCTAATGAGCCTCCTTTTTCACATAACTAAGAAACTGATAGATTTCAAGACAAACTATCCTTCAACCATGAAGAACAAAGGTGAAGAGAAAGTCAGATTTGAGTTGTTACGTTTCCGTTTTAAAAAATCATTAACAGAGGACATCCAGTGTTCATGAGATATGGAATTGTACTGAATTCCAGATGGGCATGCTATCTAAGAAGAAAAGGTAGATGATAAAATGAATGTCAAATGATAAGAATTTCACCAGTTAAAGGGAAGGGCAAGCCAGGCCAAGGGAATAGCATGTACAAATAATGCATTTGCAAAGTTGACAACATTCTTGTGATTAGTGATACAATTCTTCTTGGACTTCTGTAAACCTTTGTAAAACTCTTTGTTAAAATTTCTTCAAGTTAGATTTATCTCACTAAAATTTAAAAAAACATTTTTATTAATCAGTTGATATGTCACTTCTTTAATAAAAGTAGATTCTTTCACCTAGAAATGCTGACAATATCCAACTGATCTTAGCCACCTTTGTCATTTGCTCCCTCCCTGCATTTAATCACATATGTTTGTAAAATTCCTTACTTGATTTTGTCCTGATGAGAGGAGATCCGTAAAAGTTCAACTCAAATAAGCAAACTTTTGGAAACTATATGGAGATAATTAAAGAGAGATTCATTTTCCTTTTGTTAAATTATTTACTATTTTTTAAACATCTTTATTGAAGTATAATTGCTTTACAATGGTGTGTTAGTTTCTACTGTATAACAAAGTGAATCAGCTATACATATACATACATACTCATATCTCCTCCCTCTTGCATCTCTCTCCCACCCTCCCTATCCCACCCCTCTAGGTGGAAACAAAGCACCAAGCAGATCTCCCTGTGCTATGCGGCTGCTTCCCACTAGCTATCTATTTTACATTTGGTAGTATATATATGTCCATGCTACTCTCTCACTTCATCCCAGCTTACCCTTCCCCCGCCATGTTCTCAAGTCCATGCTCTATGCCTGCATCTTCATTCCTGTCCTGCCCCTAGGTTCTTCAGAACATTTTTTTTTAATTCCATGTATATGTGTTAACACACGGTATTTATTTTTCTCTTCCTGACTTACTTCACTCTGTATGACAGTCTCTAGGTCCATCTACCTCACTACAAATAACTTAATTTTGTTTCTTTTTATGGCTGAGTAATATTCCATTGTATGTATATGCCACATCTTCTTTATCCACTCATCTGTTGATGGACACTTAGGTTGCTTCCATGTCCTGGCTATTGTAAATAGAGTTGCAATGAACATTGTGGTACATGACTCATTTTGAATTATGGTTTTCTTGAGGTATATGCCCAGTAGTGGGATTGCTGGGTTGTATGGTTCTATTTTTAGTTTTTTGAGGAACCTCCATACTGTTCTCCATAGTGGTTGTATCAATTTACATTCCCACCAACAGTGCAAGAGGGTTCCCTTTTCTCCACACCCTCTCCAGCATTTATTGCGTGTAGATTTTTTGATGATGGCCATTCTGACCGGTGTGAGGTAATACCTCATTGTAGTTTTGATTTGCATTTCTCTAATGATTAGTGATGTTAACTATCCTTTCATGTGTTTGTTGGCAATCTGTATATCTTCTTTGGAGAAATGTCTATTTAGGTCTTCTGCCCATTTTTGGATTGTGTTGTTTGTTTTCTTGATATTGAGCTGAATGAGCTGCTTCCATATTTTGGAGATTAATCCTTTGTCAGTTACTTCTTTTGCAAATAATTTCTCCCATTCTGAGGGCTGCCTTTTCATCTTGTTTATGGTTTCCTTTGCTGCACAAAAGCTTTAAGTTTTATTAGGTCCCATTTGTTTATTTTTGTTTTTATTTCCATTTCTCTCCGAAGTGGGTCAAAAAAAATCTTGCTATGATTTATGTCATGGAGTGTTCTGCCTGTATTTTCCTCTAAGAGTTTTATACTGTCTGGCCTTACATTTAGGTCTTTAATCCATATTGAGTTATTTTTGTGTATGGTGTTAAGGAGTGTTCTAATTTCATTATTTTATGGTCTTCTGCCCATTTTTGGATTGTGTTGTTTGTTTTCTTGATATTGAGCTGAATGAGCTGCTTCCATATTTTGGAGATTAATCCTTTGTCAGTTACTTCTTTTGCAAATAATTTCTCCCATTCTGAGGGCTGCCTTTTCATCTTGTTTATGGTTTCCTTTGCTGCACAAAAGCTTTAAGTTTTATTAGGTCCCATTTGTTTATTTTTGTTTTTATTTCCATTTCTCTAGGAGGTGGGTCAAAAAGGATCTTGCTATGATTTATGTCATGGAGTGTTCTGCCTGTATTTTCCTCTAAGAGTTTTATACTGTCTGGCCTTACATTTAGGTCTTTAATCCATATTGAGTTATTTTTGTGTATGGTGTTAAGGAGTGTTCTAATTTCATTATTTTATGTGTAGCTGTCCTGTTTTCCCAGCACCACTTATTGAAGAGGCTGTCTTTTCTCCATTGTATATTCTTGCCTCCTTTATCAAAGATAAGGTGACCATATGTGCATGGGTTTATCTCTGAGCTTTGTATCCTGTTCCACTGATCTATATTTCTGTTTTTGTGCCAGTACAATACTGTCTTGATAACTATAGCTTTGTAGTATAGTCTGAAGTCAGGGAGCCTGATTCCTCCAGCTCCGTTTTTCTTTCTCAAGATTTCTTTGACTCTTCAGGATCTTTTGTGTTTCCATACAAATTGTGAAATTTTTTGTTCTAGTTCTGTGAAAAATGCCATGGGTAGTTTAATAGGGATTGCATTGAATCTGTAGATTGCTTTGGGTAGTATAGTCATTTTCACAATGTTGATTCTTCCAATCCAAGAACATGGTATATCTCTCCATCAGTTAGGATCGTGTTTAATTTGTTTCGTTAGTGTCTTATAGTTTTCTGCATACAGGTCTTTTGTCTCCTTAGGTAGGTTTATTCCT
>NC_041228.1:61862814-61865392 GCF_002837175.3 Physeter macrocephalus | reverse complement strand
ATTCTTTTTATTTCTTTTTCTTCTCTGATTGCTGTGGCTAGAACTTCCAAAACTATGTTGAATAATAGTGGTGAGAGTGGGCAACCTTGTCTTGTTCCTGATCTTAGTGGAAATGGTTTCAGTTTTTCACCATTGAGAATGATGTTGGCTGTGGGTTTGTCATATATGGCCTTTATTATGTGGAGGTAAGTTCCCTCTATGCCTATTTTCTGAAGGGTTTTTTTTTTTTATCATAAATCGGTGTTGAATTTTGTCAAAAACTTTTTCTGCAGCTATTGAGATGATCATATGGTTTTTCTCCTTCAATTTGTTAGTATGGTGTATCACATTGATAGATTTGCATGTATTGAAGAATCCTTGCATTCCTGGGATAAACCCCACTTGGTCATGGTGTATGATCCTTTTAATGTGCTGCTGGGTTCTGTTTGCTAGTATTTTGTTGAGGATTTTTGCAACTATGTTCATCAGTGATATTGGCCTATAGGTTTCTTTTTTGTGGCATCTTTGTCTGGTTTTGGTATCAGGGTGATGGTGGCCTCATAGAATGAGTTTAGGAATCTTCCTCCCTCTGCTATATTTTGGAAGAGTTTGAGAAGGGCAGGTGTTAGCTCTTCTCTAAATGTTTGATAGAATTCGCCTGTGGAGCCATCTGTTCCTGCGTTTGTTTGTTGGAAGATTTTAAATCACAGTCTCAATTTCAGTGCTTGTGAGTTGTCTGTTTATATTTTCTATTTTTTCCTGGTTCAGTCGCGGAAGGTTGTGCTTTTCTAAGAATGTGTCCATTTCTTCCAGGCTGTCCATTTTACTGGAGTATAGTTGCTTGTAGTAATCTCTCATATCCTTTGCATTTCTGCAGTGTCAGTTGTTACTTCTCCTTTTCCATTTCTAGTTCTATTTATTTGAATCTTCTCTAGTTTTTTCTTGATGAGTCTGGCTAATGGTTTATCATTTTTGTTTATCTTTGTTTATCAAAGAACCAGCTTTTAGTTTTATTGATCTTTGCTATTATTTCCTTCATTTATTTTTCATTTATTTCTGATCTGATCTTTATGATTTCTTTCCTTTGGCTAACTTTGCGGGGGTTTTTTTTGTTTGTTTTGTTCTTCTTTCTCTAATTGCTTTAGGTGTAAGTTTAGGTTGTTTATTTGAGATGTTTCTTGTTTCTTAATGTAGGATTGTATTGGTGTAAACTTCCCTGTCAGAACTGCTTTTGCTGCATCCCATAGGTTTTGGGTCATCGTGCTTTCACTGTCATTTGTTTCTAGGTATTTTTTAAATTTCCTCTTTGATTTCTTCAGTGATCTCTTGGTTATTAAGTAGTGTATTGTTTAGCCTCCATGTGTTTGTATTCTTTACAGATTTTTGCCTGTAATTGATATCTATTCTCATAACGTTGTGTTCAGACCAGATACTGGGTATGCTTTCAGTTTTCTTAAATTTACCAAGGCTTGATTTGTGCCCCAACATATGATCTATCCCGGAGAATGTTCCATGAGCACTTGAGAAGAAAGTGCATTCTGTTGTTTCTGGATGGAATGCCCTATAAATATCAATTAAGTCCATCTTGTTTAATGTATCATTTAAAGCTTGTGTTTCCTTATTTATTTTCATTTTGAATGATCTGTCCGAGAAGTTGCTTTAGCATTTGTTGTAAAGCTGGTTTGGTGTTGCTGAATTCTCTTAGCTTTTGCTTATCTGTAAAGGTTTTAAGTTCTCTGTCAAATCTGAATGAGATCCTTTTGGGTAGAGTAATCTTGGCTGTAGGTTTTTCCCTTTCTATTGAGGTGCTCCTATGTTGGCTGCATAAATATTTACAGTTGTTATATCGTCTTCTTGGATTGATCCCTTGGATCATTATGTAGTGTCCTTCTTTGTCTCTTGTAACAGTCTTTATTTTAACGTCTATTTTTTCTGATATGAGAACTGCTACTCCAGCTTTCTTTTGATTTCCATTTGCATGGAATATCTTTTTCCATCCCCTCACTTTCAGTCTGTATGTGTCCCTAGGTCTGAAGTGGGTCTCTTGTAGACAGCATAGGTATGGGTCTTGTTTTTATATCCATTCAGCCAGTCTATGTCTTTTGGTGGAAGCATTTAACCCATTTATATTTAAGGTTGTTATCGATATGTATGTTCCTATTTCCATTTATTTAAGTGTTTTGGGTTTGTTATTGTAAGTCTTTTCCTTTTCTTGTGTTTCCTGCCTAGAGAAGTTGCTTTAGCATTTGTTGTAAAGCTGGTTTGGTGTTGCTGAATTCTCTTAGCTTTTGCTTATCTGTAAAGGTTTTAAGTTCTCTGTCAAATCTGAATGAGATCCTTTTGGGTAGAGTAATCTTGGCTGTAGGTTTTTCCCTTTCATCACTTTAAATATGTCCTGCCACTCCCTTCTGGCTTGTAGAGTTTCTGCTGAAAGATCAGCTATTAACCTTATGGGGATTCTCTTGTGTGTTATTTGTTACTTTTCCCTTCCTGCTTTTAATATTTTTTCCTTGTATTTAATTTTTGATAGTTTGATTAATATTTGTCTTGGCATGTTTCTCCTTGGATTTATCCTGTATGGGACTCTCTGTGCTTCCTG
>NC_041228.1:61768142-61862673 GCF_002837175.3 Physeter macrocephalus | reverse complement strand
TTACCTATTTTGGGAAGGTTTCCAATGATAATATCTTCAAATATTTTCTCAGTCCCTTTTCTTTCTCTTCTTCTTCTGGGACCCGTATAATTCAAATGTTGGTGCATTTAATGTGTCCCAGAAGTTTCTCAGATTGTCCTCAATTGTTTTCATTCCTTTTTCTTTATTCTGCTCTGTGGTAGTTATTTCCACTATTTTGTCTTCCAGGTCACTTATCCATTCTTCTGCCTCAGTTATTCTGCTATTGCTTCCTTCTAGAGAATTTTTAATTTCTTTTATTGTGTTGGTCATCGCTGTTTGTTTGCTCTTTGGTTCTTCTAGGTCCTTGTTAAACGTTTCTTGTATTTTCTCCATTCTATTTCCAAGATTTTGGCTCATCTTTACTCTCATTACTCTGAATTCTTTTTCAGGTAGACTGCCTTTTCCTCCTCATTTGTTTGGTCTGTTGGGTCTTTACCTTGCTCCTTCATCTGCTGTGTATCTCTCTGTCTTCTCATTTTGCTTAACGTATTGTGTTTGGGGTCTCCATTTAGTAGGCTGCTGGTTCATAGTTCCCATTGTTTTTGGTGTCTGTCTCCAGTGGCTAAGGTTGGTTCAGTGGGTTGTGTAGGCTTCCTGGTGGAGGGGACTGGTGCCTGTGTTCTGGTGGATGAGGCTGGATCTTGTCTTTCTGGCGGGCAGGACCATGTCTGGTGGTGTGTTTTGGGGTGTCTGTGATCTTATTATGATTTTAGGCAGACTCTCTGTAAATGGGTGGGGATGTGTTCCTGTCTTGCTAGTTGTTTGTCATGGGGTGTCCAGCACTGTAGCTTGCTGGTCGTTGAGTGGAGCTGGGTCTTAGCGTTGAGATGGAGATCTGTGGGAGAGCTTTCTCCGTTTGATATTATGTGGGGCTGGGAGGTCTCTGTTGGACCAATATCCTGACCTCGGCTCTCCCACCCCAGAGGCTGAAGCCTGACACCCGGCCAGAGCACCAAGACTCTGTCAGCCACACGGCTGAGAAAAAAGGGAGAGAAAGAAAGATAGAAAGAAAGAAAGGAAGAAAGAAAAAAGAAAGAAAGGAAGGAAGGAAGGAAGGAAGGAAGGAAGAAAAGAAGGAAGGAAAGAAGAATGAAAGAGAGAGAAAGAAAGAATAAAATTAAATTATTAAAATAGAAAAAAATTTTTAAGAATAAAAAATATAAAAGTAATTTTAAAAAGAGTGAAAGAAAGAGGAGAGCAACAAAACCAGAAAACAAATCCACCAATGATAACAAGCACTAAAAAGTATATATATTTTTTCCTTTTGTGTTAGTTTAGCTTCACTTGCTCACAGGGTGCAGTGTTGAGAGATTCATTATCATGGCTTTAAGAATTGTGTTGGAAACCAGAATGCGTGACAGGGCCAAGGATCATTTTTGCAAAATCTCTGTATTTGAGGTTCAGGAGGAAGGAGCAGGAGGGAGTCAGCATTCAGAATGTATGTAGAATTTGGGACCTACGGTGTGTTAAGTGGTTCGTTTGGAGTTTGTTTGACCACAGTGTTCATGTACCCTGGGTGAAAAACGTCAGGAGACTTAAGGTCAATGTTCAAACTCTCAGAGCACCAAAATTAAGACCCATGAACATTTAATTCCACTAGGAAGTTTATATATATGTGTGTGTGTGTGTGTGTGTGTGTGTGTGTGTGTGTGTGTATTCCCCACATGCAGACCATCCTAAAAAACATTAGGGTGCATTTTCTTACTGTGCTCTTTCCAGCTATGTGTTATTACTGTCCCTTGTAAATTCCCTGACTTTATTCTCAGCTTGCATCTTCTGACTTTCAGAATGTCCTTACCTCCTTCCTTAATCTATTTAATAACTGTCTGACTTCATGAGATCTAGTTTTCAAGTCCCACGTCTTCCAGGGCTTTTCTGGACCCCTGCAGCTTTCAGAGAGCTCTCAGCCTTCACTATCCTCTTCTCCAGCACCACTGTCTGTTCCCCTCAGTTCATCCTTTAAAGGTAGATTGCACTATAGCATCACGATTTATGGATCCATCATCTCCTCACCTAGATTGCACATTTTTGAATGGCAATGATAAATTAACTTACCTGTCTTTCATAAAATGTGGTTTCTATAATAGATCAAATCATTTGTTATATCCTCAATACATATTGGATGAATAAATGCATGAATGATAAAAGATCAGTTTTGAGCACCATCTCAGGGAAAAGCTACCACCTCAAGACAGGATTTTGCTTTTCTTTCTGGTATTGACACTTCTACTGGTCATGTCAAGGGTTGGAGTGGGGGAGGTGTTGTGATGGGACCCCTCTTCCCCAGAAAGAGCATTAAAGGCACCAGGAATGGAGCTACTGCAGTGTGGTAAAACATGGGATGGCAGGGGCAGAGGAATAGTGCCTGATCCCAAATGCCCAGACAGGTGTAGACCACAACTCCTCCTCTGCAGATGGAACGTAAGAGCAGCCTCACAGGAAAAATATAGAGTGGAGATAAAGAACAGGAGAATTCAGAAATAAAACTGGGCGGGGGCTTGAAGCCATACACCATAACTAGAGTCTGAATGGTTAACTCCTACAATTTCAGTAGGAATTAAGAAAGAAAAGTTATTTAGAAGTGTCTTGTCTTCGGTAACCAAAGCAGTTGTGCTATCCAATAGTTGTTAATATTTATTGAATACTTACTATGTCCCAAGGTTCTTAAGTATATTGTATATGTAGGTAATATTATATAATTACATTCATTTTAAGGACAAGAAATCTGAGGCACAGAGATATTAAGTCACTTGCTCAAGGTCAAACAGCTGGTAACTAGAAGAAGCAGCATGTGAACCCAGGTCAAAATAGAAAATCTGTTGCTGCGAATGTAGATTTAAGTTTTGTTAGACAGTTAATTACAAAAAACACAGTTTTGCTGACTAAATGGCAATTAGTTTGTAGCCCACTTTCCCCCCAAATCTTCAATACTGTTCTACCAGATTCCAAGATTAAATGTCAAACTATAAAAATAAGGATAGGCAACACTTGTGGCAGTTCGAATTCTGAGACTATCCAGACAATTTTTTTCAAATGTTTTGGGTTTGGCAAAGCCTCCTCACACATTTTGCCAAGTCTTTTTCTCCTTAATTTTTAAATCCCTGTATATTTCAAGTGAAATATAATACGTTTCTGATTCATTTACATTTAACTAATCAAAACTTTGGTAAGAGTTATCTTATGGCCAAAGCCCTTTTCCCCCTTGAGGAAATCATGTTTTACTGATATCTAACTGCATCCGATACACAAAGTTCAAGATGTCTTCTAACATTCAACAAAGCTAAAGTGGCTTCTAAACCTGGAAAACCAATCAACTACTAGGTTAATTTACAGGGGCATTGTTAGGGGAATTTATCAATGGATGATGGCCTTGTTTGAACCAGTGACCTATGGTGTATTTTGGTTATGTAATAATGAAAACAGTGATAAAAAGAAGTACATAAAAGCAGGATTTTCATACAAAACATTTGTGTACACATCTACCTGAATTGCAGTCAGTTGTAAGGTATCTTAACTATCCAAAATCAAACTCTTTAAAAAACTAACTAACTGATAAATAAGTAAATAAATCTTTAAATTGCCTAAAAATATGTAGAAAAGAGATGCATTTTTTTTTCGCACTTAGAGGCTCAACAATAATGTCAGGTTCTAAGTATTTAAAGTATTTTGATTTGATTGCTATCTTTCTTAATAATCAAAGAGATACCTCTCAGGTCCTTGTTAAAGTTGTCTTAGTCACCTAGTGAAAGGTCTCTTGTTTGCTTCCAACTTTTGGCAACTTTGAACAAAGCTGCTATAAACATTCATGTGGAGCTTCTTGTGAGGATAAGTTTTCAAATACCTAGGAGTGTGATTAATAGGTTTTATGCTAAGCATATGTTTACTTTTGTAAGAAACTGCCAAAATGTCTTCCAAAGTGCCTCCTTTACTTTGTAATAGTTATTTACCATATAAATGCCATCTTAAGTCACCTGTAGTATAGCAATTAGAAAATGCTCATTTTTGTCTTATTCATTCTTTGTGAATTGTACAATTATGTTTGCGTGTGTATGTCTGTGTGTGTGTGATAGTGTGTGTGTGATAGTGTGTGTCACAATGGTAGTGATGCAAGAACAGCTCCTCTCCCCCGCCCATCCACCTTTTCTCCTTCCCTGCACCACAGCTGGGAAATTAACATGAGTCTTAAATTCATTGCTTATAATTAGGGATGAGAAAGGATATGCGCTCTCACTCATAGCTGATTAATTCTCAATTTCATAGCTGCTTGATTTAATTTATGGTTACAAAATATATTATAATTCTTAAACTATTAATATTTTGTATGTTGTGCTTATTCAACATTTATTCAACAGCTGCTTATTCATTTTGTACAATATGTAAAACATTGTATATTTATTCACCCTTTGATTCATGAGATTAAATGCTAGGTTTTTTTGTGTGTGTGTGGTATGCGGGCCTCTCACTGCTGTGGCCTCTCCCGTTGCGGAGCACAGGCTCCGGACGCGCAGGCCCAGCGGCCATGGCTCACGGGCCCAGCCACTCCGCGGCACGTGGGATCCTCCCGGACCGGGGCATGAACCTGTGTCCCCTGCATCAGCAGGCGGACTCTCAACCACTGCGCCACCAGGGAAGCCCAAATGCTAGGTTTTTGTAGGACCATGTTAGTCACCTACAAAGCGAAAATAATAATTATCATAAGTAGGGATACAGTCTACTTTACCAACTCAAAATGTAGTATTTTATATCTGCAGAGTATAAGCATAGGTATACTGTAGTCCTATTTAACATAAGAACAAAAGAATTTCTGTTCTGGGCTTCATTCACTGTTCATACAATTTACCATGGGCTTTTTCAGTGGTGTTAAACACGTGGGAGGGTATGTGTTTTTTTTCTTGAAACTTTCTCCCCTCTTGCTCTGTTGTTTCTCTTCCTCTGGCCACTCATCTGTGACATTTGTTGGCCCCTCTTCCTCTGCCTGCTTTTTAAATATTGTGTTTCCCATATTTCCTGTCTTAGTAATTCTCGTATATCTCTCAAGATGATCTTATCCATGCCTCCAAAGTCTATTACACATTGAAGAATCACAAATTTATAAACTCTAGTTTCTCCTTCTTTGTCATCCTCTAGACTGGAATTCCATCTGCTTACTGAAAATTTGTCCCCGGAGGTCCTGAAAACAGCACACATTTAGCTGGTCTAAAACTGAACTCCACTCCATTATCTTCCACCAATAGCTACATTTTCCCTCCCTCCCTCTCTCCCTCCTTTTCTTCCCTTTCTTTCCTTCTTTTTTTGTTGAAATAGATACTTCATGCAACAAGTTAAAAACAAAGTACAATCAATACAAAGTAATTCCTCAGAGGCAACTGTTCTCAAGCAAATTATATATATATATATATATATATATGTCTGTTGTCAATTTTTAGCACAATTGAGAGCATATGCACAATGTTCTGCATCTTGTTTTTCTCATTTAACATATTTTGGAAATCAGTCCATGTCAATAAACACAGACCTGACTCATTGCTTTGAATGAATACAGCATGTACACATTTATGTGGGTAAACATAGCATAACCTATTGATGGACAATTTCATTTGTTTTTGATTTTTGTTACTGTAAAAATGCTAAAATTAATGATGAAATGCATGCTGTGCATGTATCTATAGGTTGAAATCATAGAAAGTAAAATTATTAGTCAAAGGGGAATCGCATTAAAAATTTTAATGGATATGGATTAATTTATCCCTAGTCCACATCCACATCCATACCCTGGTCAAAATATTTTTATCAATATTTTTCAGTTTTTGCATATTTGATTAGAGAAAAATGATATCCCAGCATAGATTAATTTTTATTTCTCATCTTGTGGGTGGTTTTTAACATTATTATTATTATTTATTTATTTATTTATTTTTTGCTGTACGCGGGCCTCTCACTGTTGTGGCCTCTCCCATTGTGGAGCACAGGCTCCGGACGCACAGGCTCAGCGGTCATGGCTCACGGGCCCAGCCGCTCTGCGGCATGTGGGATCTTCCCGGACTGGGGCACGAACCTGTGTCCCCTGCATCAGCAGGCGGGCTCTCAACCACTGCGCCACCAGGGAAACCCTTAACATTAATTTTAAATGGTTTCAAATGTCTACTTGTTTTCCTATTTTGTTATCATTTTTTTCTTCTACATTTGAATAACCTCTTTGTTTATTAAATGTATTAGCTTCTTGCCTGGAATAGCTATTAAAAACATCTTTTTCACAGTTTTTCATTTATCTTTTCCAATTGATTTGGCTTTTTCTTTTTTCGTGCAGGATTAGCTAAATTTTTATGAAATAAAAAGAATTTTTCTATACTTTAACAGCTTTAGTGCTAATGTTATACTGGATTTATGAAAAAAATGAAGGTTTTCCCTTTTTTGCAATACTCTGATATGGTGTAAATAATACTAAAGTTACATATTTTTAAAACTTTGGTAGGAGTTTTCTGCTTTTCTAGTTGGACTTGTTACTTTGTTGGGGGAGTGAGTCTTTAAATACTTTTCTGTAATTGTTGGTACCTTTCAATTCTCTTCTTCTTCTTGGGTAGTTTGGTAAAAACAAATTTTCACTTTAATTAGACTTTCAAATATAATTGCTTCACTTTGAGCAAGATGATATCTTATACATCTTTTAATTCCCAAGTGTCTGTGATTACTCACTCAGCATTTGTATTTTTTGTATTTGTGATATCTCTATTTATTTAGATGATCTATATTTTTAACATTCTTTGGCATTTTCAAAAACTGCTCTTGGTATCATTTTTATTGCGTTAAAATGCATTAATTCTATTTTTATCTTCACCTTTTGCTTCTGTGCTTTCGGTTGATTTTGTTATTTTCTCAATCCTTTAGCTGAATTTTTATTTATGTTTATGATTCTTTTATTAATGTGAATGATTAAAGCTATTAATTTTCTCTGATTTTGCTATATATGTTAGGTGTTGATATCTAGAGTTTTCATTATTGTCAAATTCTATACATTTTTTTACATAGTTTATTTCCACTTTGACATATTATTTAAGAAAACATTTTCTTTTAGATTTCCAGGTGGAAGGCTATGTATTGCCTATTTTATTTCATTTTGCTATTAAAGTCTATTTATGTTTTCTTATGGTTAGAAGAATATGCATACTATTTCTACGTTTTGAAAAAATAAAGATTTTCTTTATGACCAGTTTTTTTTTAATAATTTTTTTAAAAAAATATTTATTTTTGGCTGTGTTGGGTCTTCGTTTCTGTGCGAGGGCTTTCTCTAGTTGTGGCGAGCGGGGGCCAGTCTTCATCGTGGTGCACGGGCCTCTCACTGTCGCAGCCTCTCTTGTTGCGGAGCACAGGCTCCAGACGCGCAGGCTCAGTAGTTGCGGCTCACGGGCACAGTTGCCCCGCGGCATGTGGGATCCTCCTGGACCAGGGCTCGAACCCGCGTCCCCCGCATTGGCAGGCGGATTCTCAACCACTGCGCCACCAGGGAAGCCCTATGACCAGTTTTTAACAGTCTGTTTCATGTAACTGCTGAGTCAACTTTGAATTCTCCCCCAAATCCCCTTCTCTTTCCTTTAACCATGGGATACACAGGGGAATTAAAATGTGTCCTGAAATATCATAGGTGGAGTATCTGATGTGTGTGCCTTCATTTGTTCTTGCTGACCTTCAATACAGTGAAGATCTGCCAGCTAAACCGGAACGATTTGCCTTAGACTTTAGTGTCCTTAGGGCATTTTTATTGATATAACCGTATTCTTGCTATGGCCTCCACTTGTCAGATTCACATATATCATGACCTTCCTCATCCCCACGAGAGGGTGTAACTGAAAGTATTGTTTTACTTGAAATAGCTATACACACACACACACACACACATATACATATATATCTATGTACACATATATAACTGTATACATATATACACACATATATACATATATCTGTGTGTACATATATATCTGTATATATAGAGAGGTGTATATATATATATAAATGCATGGGTTCAGTGGTTTAGTAAAGAAAAATAAGGATCCATTTGACCTAAATAGAATAATTAACTGTTGATATCTTTGCCCTAAAAAAACACTAGTACTAGTAACCATGTACGATATTCACAGACAACTCCATACTGAGAATAAATGTGAGCTCTTAAATCCTTAAGAAATAAATTACCTTCAATCAGAGAAAAATAAAGAAAACTTCCAATAATTTACAAGAGAAAAGTGTTTTTTTCCGTGTGTATGCTGATTTTTAAGGAGAAACCTAGAGTTCAACATGCCTTCTGGGTGCCAGAGCTGCTGTCTGTGGGAGGTGTCCAGAGTGTGGGCTTAAAAGTTACAGCCTGTGCGAGCAAGTTGCAGGAAAAATGCTGGGGAATTGTAACACCCTTTGAACAAGAGGTGGAAGTAATTTTGAGGTCCAGCTGAGAAGAACTAAACTTTTATTCGGGAGATTAGAATGCATAACATATGGCCCCGAGAAGTAGGAGCTGTGGCAAGATTATGAACATTTGCAGCAGATGTACTAGGGATGGAGGCAACTGTGCAAGAAAGAGCGGTGCCGGCTGAGGCCAGGAAGGATATGCGAGGACCATAGAATGGACACGCTTCCTTTGGTGCCAGGACAATTCACAAGCCACCCCACCTAACTCTCTGCTTCCTTCCTAGGTATCCTGAACCTAGATCACTCCCTTCTGGTCTTCAGGGAAGGAGAAAAGGAAGCTGGAGACATCCTTGTAGAGTGTAAGTAGTTACCCAAAGGTGACTGAGATCTAACAGGGTCTGATTGAGTTACATTAAAATAGCAAGGTTACATTTTCTATTACAACTGAAATTGACATTTTATGAACAAAAGTAACTTCATTTAAGGAGAAATAAAGAAAATTAATTTTAGCTCATCCGACTTTCTGACTGTGCAAAGTATATGCCCACACCAACTCTCCAGGTGTGCCACCTACTTTGGAGAAACACATGTTCTATTGATTTTCTCAGATATCTGCAGCAGCAGAATTGTCTCTTCCACTTTTCCTAGGGTCAATTATATGGGTCACCAGTCTCTCAATTTCCCTTGTTAGAAAGCTTAGATTTATCCTAGAATATGTCCCTCATTCCCCACATCCAATTTTTCATGAAGTGTTACTGATTTTATCTCAGAAATATTTCCTGAATTGGATCTTTTTCTATTTCCACTGCCTCTGTGACCCTCATCATGTCTCAAAACTATTGCAACAGCTATTTATTATTCTATGTTCCAAAATTCCTTCTCTTTTCCAGTTTGGTGCCAGGTATCTTTCCAAAAAATGAATTTAATTTTCTTTCTCCTCTGTTTACAACTCAAGCTAGCTTCTTACTGACCACAGTATAAAGTTCCAACAACTTACCATGATACTCAAAGCCCATCACCACCTGCCCTATTGATGGTCTCCCCCTTCAACACTCTTTGTGTGATCCAGCCACAAGGAACTTCTCATTGTTCACTGTCTACAAAGTCTATTTTCATGACACCAGGGCTGATTATCCTCTGACTTCTACATGGCTAATTGTCTGCACTGTCCATTCCATTTACCTATTAGTTATAGTTATTTAGCTATAATAACTGTATGTGGAAGTTCTATAGACTTTTTAAAGTGAATTTTTATTTTTGTCAAATTTATTTTTATTAACATCATTTTATATGTAGGCATTTGATTAAAAAGTCAATCATTACTAAAAGGCTTATATTAAAGCAAAAAAAAACCCCAAATAGCATCCCCACAATCCTGCTCCCCAGAGGAACCCACTTTTAACTTTCTTTTCTTTTATTACTGCTATTTACTTCCATTTTTATATAACACTGAATAGTGACTTTCTTTCATGGAGCCACTACCCTTTACTGCACCATTACAAAATAATTATATCACGTTTTTTTTGTTAAATAAAATTCCAATACATCATTATTATAATGTGACTATTAAAAGTAAACAACAGAAAATATGTTATTATATTTTATTTCTTGTAAAATTACTCTGCTATTTTATTGTTTTAATTTTTGATGTACCTAAAATTAATTTTTTGAAAGATTATAAGAGGCTGTCAAATGCCCAGCAATTCAGTTTTTGAATAGTCACATCCATTTGATAATGCATTATTTCTTCTTCTTCGTTTTCTTCTTTCTCCTCCTTTTCCTCCTCTTTTGTTGAGTCCTTCCCTCACTCAGACCTTCATATTTCTGCTCTTTGGCTCAGAGTTCAATTCTATAATTCTTCACCGTTCTTTAACTCATCCATCTATCTGTATTCCATGGATCCCTCATTCTTGTTTTACTAGCCTGTTTTGTTGAAAAATTTATCCAAAAGCATCTTATGAGAGAACAAGAAATACATTTTTGATCTTCTGTATATTTTTTTCTGCAATTAATTTTTAAGTCTTTGATTCTTTTCAGCTTTATTGGGGTAATTTGCAGTATATTTAAAGTGTACAACTTGATGGTTTCATATACATATACTTTATGAAAGGCTTCCTATTGTTAGTGAACACATTCATCACCTCATATATTTACTTGTTTTTTTGTTTGTTTTTTGTTTTTGGTGAGAACACAAGTTCTGCTCTCAGCTAATTTCAACTTTACAGCATTGTTACATTAGATCCTCAGACCTTATTCATCTTACATCTCAGAGAGGTTGGTGAAAGTTTGTACCCTTTCACCAACCTCTCCCTATTTTTCTTGCTTCCCAGCCCGTGACAACCACTGTTCTATTCTGTTTCTATGAATTTAACTTTTTGTTTGTTTGTTTAGATTCCATATATAAGTGATACCATGCAGCATTTATCCTTCTCGGTCTGGCTTATTTCACTTAGCATAACATGCTCAAGGTCATCCACGTCGTCACAAAAGGCAGGATTTCCCTTTTTATGGCTGAATAATATTTCTCTCTCTCTTTCTATATATCTATATATATAGTATATATATATATATAGTGTATATATATATATATATATATATAAAACATATATTTTTATCCATTCATCTGTAGACCATCACATAAATCGTTTCCATACTTCTTTGGCTATTATGAATAATGCTGCAATGAACAAGAGAGTATAGATATTTCTTTGAGATAATGATTTCATTTCCTTGGATATATACCCAGAAGTGGGATTGCTGGATCATATGGTAGTCCTATTTTTAATTCTTTAATTTAGTTCTATTTTTAATGGCTTCAATAGTAACTGTACCACCTTACATTCCCAATGATAGTGTAAAAGTGTTTCTTTTTCTCCATGTCCTAGCCAGCATTTGCTATCTCTTATCTTTTTGATAACAGTTATCCTAATGTATGTGAGCTGATTTTTCATTGTGGTTTTGATTTGCAATTCTCTGATGATTGAGATAAGTACCTCTTCATGTACCTGTTGGCTATCTGTATGTCTTCTTTGGAAAAATGCCTATTCAGGTCCTCTGGCCATTTTTTAAAAATCAGATTTTTATAAATTTTGTTTTGGTTTGTTTTTGCTATTGAGTTGTATGAGTTCCTTGTATATAGGGTATTTACTCCTTAACAGATATATGGTTTGCAAATGTTTTCTCCCCTTCCATAGGTTGCCTTTTCATTTTATTGATGGTTTCTTTGCTGTGCAGAAGCTTTTTAGTTTGATGTAGTTCCACTTGTTTATTTTTGCTTTTGTTGCCTTTGCTTTGGGCATCAAGTCCAAAAAATTATTGCCAAGATTGATGCCAAGGAGCTTACTGTCCATGTTTTCTTCTAGGAATTTTACCAGTTTCTGGTTCATGTTCAAGTCTTTAATCCGTTTTGAGTTGATTTTTGTGTATGGTGTGAGATAGGGACCCAGTTTCATTCTTTTGCATGTGACTATCCAATTTTCCCAACATCATTTATTGCAGAAACTATCCTTTCCCCATTGTATGTTCTTGGTACTTTGTCGAAGATTAAGTGACCGTATATGCATGGGTTTATTTCTGGGCTCGCTATTGTTTTCCTTTGATCCAGTGTCGGTTTTTATGCCAATACCATACTATTTTTATTTTGATTACTATAGCTAGCTGTTACCCAAATACACTGGCTGCTTTTCCATATTTTTATATTTACTTAAGCTCCTTTATGTTTGTTTTTCCACATCTGGAATGTCTTAATTCCTTTCTTCCATTTGTTAAAATCTTATCCAGCCTTCAAGACAATTACACCTGCTACTTCAGTTCAGATGTCTGTCTTCATCTCCACCAACACTATATAACATCTCTCTCCTGCAATTTACCATAGTTTTTTGGCATATCTCGCTTAGCTTACTCCAGTTTATATTGTAATCATTTTTATACTCACCCTTTTGCCTTCAATGAGTTTATAAGCTTCAGAAATTCAAAATGATGGCCCATTTGGCATTCCACATATATTGATTTGAACCCAATCTGCTCAAAATAGGAAAATCAGGAAAATGCAAAAAGGTTCTAAGTTGCCACACTGCTCTTGGCTCACAAAGGACAGCTAAGCTAAAATAATGTAGCTGTTCCCTACCCTCACAATTCAAACAAAATGAACAAAATTACAGAATAGGTATTCAGATTGCCTAAGTTCAGAGATGTTCTCCAGGAAAGGGCCTTTGTAGGCTGAGACAGGTTAAGGTTTTTATGTGACTTTCTTTAGAGGGAGGGACCACCTATTACTTACTATTTGGGACAATAAAGAAAATATGTTTAATTTAGCTTGAGTGAAGGGTTTCTATTAGCCATGGCCAGAGAACATGGCTTTGGTTGATTAAAACAAGCTGGGTCATTAGGATTTGGTCGTAGAAAAAAAGAGTTCTTACCATTTATTAGTCGCTATGTAGCAGGTATCATGCTTCACACTTACGACACATCACTTAATTTAATTTTTAGAAGTCTGGAAAGCAATCCTTTAAAAAAGAGCAATTTTACTCATAAGGCCTCTATGTTATTATTATTGCATGTTTAAATTATTTAATTGTCCAGCTACAAAGACTGAAATTGTATTTCAATACAACACAGGACCAAATGGAATATCTGGGAAGTAAAACCAGGAAGAGTTTGAACATTTACGGCAATCAAGGTCCATAGATCTTCTATTCACAAGATCTTCTGTTCATAGATCTTCTACTCATATACCATTTCAAGCATTTGAGGGTCTAGGGAACATAGCAAAAATCCTAAGAAGCAAAAGTGGTCTTAGAAAAAAATACTGAGTGTTCTAATAGCCCTATACAATGAGGAGATAATGAGGCCAATTCAGGGTCCTTGAAAAACTGGGCCCAATCCCCACCTCCCAATCCTCTCACACCAATGGCATGGCTACAAGCAGGAGCTGGCAAATGAAGCCGGGATGCTGACTGTGAACATGGATTGCAAGGCTTTATTTTGCACATGAGTAGAGTTATTATTATATAACATCCAACCAGAGCACCATTCCTCAAGGTACTCTCCATTGAGAAAAAGTGTTACACTATTAAATGATTCTGGAAAATGCTCCACACTTTATCTCTAGCTTAGATATAAACACTGTACACTTAAAACCTAAGAAACTCTGCAATTTAACTTTGATTAACTCAGTTTCCCCAAACGGATTTCACCATGAAATCCTTCTTTCATGTAAACATTTTTTTTAAATTATAATATTTTTAATTGAAATATAGTTGATTTACAATATTATATTAGTCTCAGGTGTACAACACAGTGATTCTATATTTTTATAGATTATACTCCATTTAAAATTATTATAAAATGCTGCTGGAGCTTCCCTGGTGGCGCAGTGGTTGCGCGTCCGCCTGCCGATGCAGGGGAACCGGGTTCGCGCCCCGGTCCGGGAGGATCCCACGTGCCGCGGAGCGGCCGGGCCCGTGAGCCATGGCCGCTGAGCCTGCGCGTCCGGAGCCTGTGCTCCGCGGCGGGAGAGGCCACAGCGGTGAGAGGCCCACGTACCGCAAAAACAAAAACAAACAAACAAAAATGTTGCTTATGTTCCCTATGCTATACAATATATCCTTGTAACTTATTTTATTCATAGCAAATGGTACCTCTTAATCCCCTGTCTTTAACTTGGCCCTTCCCCCTCCCCTCTCCCCTCTCCCCACTGGTAACCACTGGTTTGTTCTCTTTATCTCCGTGTCTGTTTCTGTTTTGCTACATTTATCTGTTTGTTTTATTTTTGTAGATTCCACATATAAATGATAACATGAAACGTTTGTCTTTGTGTGGCTTACTTCACTAAGCATAATACTCTCTAGGTCTACCCGCGTTCGTGCAAATGCAGGATCTCATTCTTTTTGAGGCTGAGTAATATTCTATTGCATATATATACCACATCCTCTTAATCCATTCACCTGTTGATGGACGATTAGGTTGTTTCCGTGTCTTGGCTATTGTAAATAATGCTGCTATGAACATTGGGGTGCAGGTATCTTTTCAAATTAGCGTTTTTGTTTTTTTTCACATATATCCCTAGGAGTGGAATTGCTGGATCCTATGATGGTTCTATTTTTAGTTTTTTAAGGAACCTCCATACTGTTCTCCATAGTGGCTGCACCAATTTACATTCCCACCAACAGCGCACAAGACTTCCTTCTTCTCAACATCCTCGCCAACATTTATTTGCAAACAGTGGCTAAAGAAGTTTTAAACAAGCCAAACAACACATCAGGGCTTATAGCGGAAGTGAGGGCCTAAGGAATAAGAGAGACTTGGTGAAAGCAAAGTTGCCTACAAGTTCAGTAGAGAATGATTGGAAACTCGTTGGAGGAAACTAGGGTCCAGGAATGGAAATATCTTCCACCTCCAAGGTTGCTGAGGACACTGAATGGAGAAATACACTCAACCCTGAAACCAGAGTGTCAAAGTGATGTGTTTATACCCATAACGTAATTCCAGAGGTAGCTTCTGAGAGGGCCTGTGATTCATACCAGCTCCTGAAGCTATTTCAGTTTGTAGCCTCATCATCTTTGAGTGTCAACCAAGTCAAGTCAGTCAGTGAAAGAACTGGAACTAGAGGGCTTGTCTAGTGTCACTCAGGAAGCCTGATGCAACTTTTAAATTATTTTAGCACAGCAATTCTGTGCCCTTTAAGCCAGCGGATTTTTTTTTTATATATATTTCCTGTATTTCAATTTTTTTGCCTTTACTGATTTTACTAGTAAAATCCTATGAGAACTGCCGGTTTACCTGATAATGAAAAGGATTTTTTAAAAATAAACTGACCCTAGAAATACTGACGTGGGTGTTGGACATTGACTTACCACTTTGATTTCCCCCAAAACTAGTAGAGCCCTGGGATATTCTTGTGGTAAATCCTTTAGATCTGAATTATTTGGAAGAGTCTTCCTCCCACAGAGATTGGTTCCCTTTATGTTTCTCCCTAGTTGGTGGACGAAGTACACACTGATGTCCTCAGTTAAAAAGTATATAGCCATAGAATATTATTTCACACACACTGAGTGACTGAAAGTTTCTTACTACATTCCTACATGTTGTATCCTAATGATACAATTTCTTAACATGGAGTGTGTATTTTTAGTGCTAATCACACCTTAATGCACCACATGTATTTAAATAAGACTAAAATAGAGAAACATGTTTATTTCTCTGTCAATCTACGTCACAGTTTCTTTAAAAAAGTGCTCATACATTTGGAGGAAAGAATGGAGCTCCTTTTTAAGTAGAATAAGACTCTTGGAAAACTTATCCAATATAAGAAGTAAATAAAAAAAGAGTAACCCACACAACCTCCAATTTAAAACAAACTAGTTTGATTTCCAATATAGAATTCGTGTTCATATCTTTATTTAGGAGCATTACTGTTGTTTTTTTCCATTTGCTGTCCTCATAATTTGGTAGTTAACCTTCTTGTTTTTTAAAAAGAAGTTCTGCCAAAATATGCTGAGCAAGTTGTTTGTTTCTAAACCCCAAGAAATCAAAAGTAGCAAGTAAAATTTATTATTATGACATTCTAATTATGAGTGCATTTGTGTATTTTTCTTTTGATCTTTGAATCACTTTATGATTCTGGAGTTTAAATTTGTGAACTTGGGGGATAATAATCATTTAACTAAAGAGTAATGCTAACCCATGTTTATATATAAAGTTGTATAAATAAAGTTATCCCCCAACTTTTCAAAATAATATTAACAGTTTACATTTATGCTGTGTCAAGGCTTTCATATATATAAGTTCATCTGATTACCAAATAGCTTGCGATCCTACCAGGTCAAATACCGCCCCCGCCCCCAGGATTCTCACCCCTTTGGTTTATTTGTTTGCTTGTTTGTTTATCTTTTATAAATAAGGAAAATGAACCTTACAGATGGAAAATTATTTCTCCAGAGTCATATAAATATTAGGTGGTTGCTCCAGACCTAAAGGTAAAAAATGCATTCCTCTTTCCATGACACAAGGCTCCCTCTCAGTATATAAACAGTTTAACTCAGACTTGAAAAGAGTGAAATGAAAAATGTAACTGCTCCTTCCTACGCTGGTTATTAACCCAAAGAAATCTTCTGAATGGATGGCAGAAAGAAAATGAGTATCTCATCCTGTATTACAGGATGAGAAAGCAGTGAGATGGAATCGAGAGACTTTGGTGCTATTTCTTTCTCAACAAATCATTTCCATAGGAACCTACTGAGTGACCGCTGTGCACTCAGCTGTGTGTCACAGTCAGGATAGAAAGACAATATGATATGAACCTGGACTTGAGAAGATCATACTCTACAATTAAACACAATCCACATGTAGATAAATATCTGTGATAGCACGTGCTAAGTTCTTTACAAAGCAACAGCAGGACAGCTCTAGTTTTATGAGGTGTTATGGTCTGAATGTTTGTGTCCTCCTCACCAAATACATATGTTGAAATTCTAATTCACAAGATGATGGTATTAGGAGGTAGGTCT
Source organism: Physeter macrocephalus (assembly GCF_002837175.3). Taxonomy (NCBI): domain Eukaryota; kingdom Metazoa; phylum Chordata; class Mammalia; order Artiodactyla; family Physeteridae; genus Physeter; species Physeter macrocephalus. Next base: position 61,845,745 of record NC_041228.1, on the reverse strand, counting down.
TTGGGATGTGATTAGGTCCTAGGGTGGAGCCCTCATGAATGGGATTAGTGCTCTTATAAAAGAGACCCCACAGAGCTCTCTCGCTTTCCACCTTGTAAGGACATAGCCAGGAAGAGGACCCTGGCCAGGAACTGGACCAGCCAGCCACTTGATCTTGGACTTTCTAATCTCGAGAAATAAACCGTGAGAAATAAATGCTGCTATTTTAAGGAGTGTAGTTGGGGGACCCCTCACATATAGGACAAGATTTGAGCGGAGGAGCCATTCTGGGAGAGGGAACAGCTAGGGCCCACAGGCTGGAGAGTGTTATAAATTCCATGGTAAGAACATACTAATAACAGGATTCCAATGCATTTACTTTGCAGCTTAATAGTTGTATGTGTGTATAGATATAGGCATATTACAATACTGAATATAACTGCATAAGTTGTTTGATTATATATATTTTATTGTTATTTTACTGAGGTTTAATTGAAAATTAAATTGTAAGCTAAAGTGTAAATGTGATACGTACATGTTGTGAAAGGATTGCCTCCATTGAATTAATGCATCCATCGAATGATTAGAAATGATTCAAGTCCAAACAGGTGAATTTCTTTAATAAGTCAAATTCTTTACTTCTGTCTGATTTATTTTCAGCTAGCTGGGAAAGTAATTCCTTAAACTCCTGAGTCTATCTCAAATTGTGTTTATTGAGTGCTGAAGTAGGCTCTATTCTAGCTAATTTAAATCTTTAAGTAATACAGATGTCAGCTGGGATCACTCTCTTCTTTGAGACAAGCAATTAGTTTAAACTCCCCCATATTCCTTTGAGTGTTTGATCTCCCCCAACTCTAAGTAGCTTGTAATCTTTCTCCAAGTCAGTTCTTTCTCCAGCTTCCTGTCTCCCCCAAGGTTCCATTGTCAATTGTGTCTCATTTCATCCCATTAGCGGTACTTTCCCCGCCCCCCATGGCCAGATGTGGTTCCCAAGTGTTCCTTATGTTTGAGTTCCCCATACAACATTCACAGTAAGAATTTTCCTGCTCAGGAAAATTTATTTTGTTTTGGGGCAATACAATTACCTTTCATCACTTTGCAATTTCTTAGAAATACTCATCACTGGAATTGCTGCTTCCAGGTGTTTTCCCACAGATCTCCATAGCCCCCTACCTCTTAATCTAAACACTGTGTTCTGGCTCTCTGTCCTCTTGGTCCACACTCACCTCCTTTCTTCTGTATTCTCTTTCACTCCAAAATTTCCATTTATTTCCTTTGTGCAGAGAAGTTAAGCTTTCTGTTTGTTTTCCTCTCTGAAAATTGTCCCTTGAGTATTTTATATTCTTGCATCTATAGGTATAGATTAAATTATCTGGAAAGAAATTATACACTCCCATTTTCACTCTTAGTTTTGAATTTTATAAACCATTTTTCTCCCTGTACACTTACTATATCTCTTCAAAACAGGAAATTTGTTTTGTTTTACAGAGGAGAGGTCTGAAGCTTAAATAAGTACCTTGTTCAAAGCCACACAGTGCATTCCAGGTGTATCTGTTTTCAAGCTTTATGCCCTGTGTGAATTCAATCGCACCATATAGCAAGGCCAAGTAAAATAGGCAGCCTCCTTAGGACGCTGGAAGAGAATATGCTATCTTATTATTGTGCATCTGGAATATTTTGAGCAGGTCATGGCTAACATAAAAAAAACTTGACTCATTTTAGGGAAGTGTAGTTAATATAATAAAGTGGATGGAGGGTCCTCATGTATGTGATTATAGGTTTTTAAAAATAGGAGTCATTAAAGTACAAAAGTTACAGAGGTTCAGTAATATAATCCAAGACTGTAAAATTCAAAATCCTGTGAATAGTATGAACATTAACTTGCCCAAATTTGACCACTGTTTACTAAAATTCATATATGGGAGTTTAGATAAAGCATGAGAAGTTCTATTTATATCCAAGTTTAAGGAATACTATGTTATATGGCAAGGAATGACATTGATAGCCTCATTATTCCAGACAGTGCCATGGGATTTCACTGAAGCTTTTAAACCTTTGAAGTAGTTCTGAGTAAGATTTAACATCATGACATGCAACTCGACTCTTCCAGAACACATATCCAGAATGAATTTAATGATCTGATTTGTAATTTCATATACTTTTATATGTTACAATCAGATGAGAAATACCATTTTTGCAAGTTAAGTATTCTACTTTAATAGATATTTCAATATAGAAAAAAAGCTTCTGTGAATAGCTAACACATGAAGAAGTTTTTAATGCATTTTATATAACACCTGGTAGTGTTGACGGTAGGTAATTATTCTGAAGTTAATTCAGACATGAAATGAGAAGTGATTTCTAGTATCTTGTTATTTACTAGAATATCTTTAGGGTATGAAGTTGTCGTGGGTTATCCCATGCCAACAATTAAGCCAAGGCATCCTTTGAAGTAATTGATAAATCTCACACCTGAAATGCATTTTCTTTAAGTCAGAGACAGTATTAGGTATCTACTAATGCATAACAAATCATTACAAACTCAGTAACTTAAAGCAGCAGACAGTTGTTATCTTACAGTTTCTGTGGGTCAGGAGTCCAGGCATAGTTTATCTGCATTCTCTTTCAGGGTTTCTCACAGACTGCAAGCAAGTTATCAGTTAGGCTGTGGTCTCATATGAAAGCTTTACTAGGGAAAGATCTGCTTCCAAGCTCATGTGTTTATTGGCAGGATTCAGTTCCTTGAAAGTTGTTGACCTGGGGGCCTCAGTTCCTTGCTAGATGTTGGCTGTCAGCCATCCTGAGTTTCATATGGCTTCTCCGTATAGCAGCTTCCTTCATCAAAGCCAGCAAGGGAGACGGTCTGCTAGCAAGATGGAAGTTACCATCTTATGTCATCTAATCACCGAAGTGACTTTCTGCCACTTTTGCTATAGTCTGTTTGTTAGCAGCAAGTCCCTGGGCCAGTGCACACTCAAGAGGAGGAGATTACATGCTGGGATCGTTTGGGACCATCTTGGCATCTGGTCACCATGTAGGTACAATGAAAGATAGAACTTGCTTCCAGACAATTATGAGAGGAAAGGCATTTTACACTCTTCCTACTCTTTGGCAATAACTAGTTAAGGTTTATTTCTCAACATAAGTAAAATAATAATGTACTGTAAAATTAGAAAATAGAATTCGACATATCATAAGTGCCCAATAATTGTTGACTGTTTAGTTGGTTGTCTTTATATGTTATAATTCTGAGATTTTAGAGGTTATCTGGTGGGCCTGATAAAAGCCGTTTACCTCCTTTCATATTCTGTTTCAATGTCTTTTTGTTTTTGTTGTTGCTCTTGCTATTGTATCCTGCTAAAACTCACCTTGCAACTTTGATGAATTATCTTTTTGTGTCTTATTTGCTTAGTCTCTATAATTGTTAATTTATTTTTTTAAAAATACCTTTCTTATCCCATGGGAATATTAAAAAAAAAAGGATGAGATAATATATGTGAAATTACACTAAACTAAAAAACACTGAGACACTATATAAACTCAAAGATGTCCTAGAATATCATTAAAAGTACAAAAAAAGTAAGATATACTTGAAATCATTTAAAAAGTATGATGCTAGGGTATGGGATTAAGAGATACAAACCACTATGTATAAAATAGATAAGCAACAGGGATATATTGTACAGCACAGGGAATCATAGCCATTACCTTGCAATAACTTTCAATGGAGTAAAATCTGTAAAGTGCTGGAACATTATGTTGTATACCTGAAACTAATTTAATATTGTAAATCAACTATACTTCAATTTAAAAAAAAAAGGAAAAGAGTGTATTGATAGTAAACCTCAAATGCACACTGAGGGCTCTATTCTAATGTTGCTTACCTATGTATAGTTTAGCAAACAGAAGAGTGACCTTTAAAAGTGATATTTGAGAGGAGAAATACAAATTAACCATTGTGTGGTCATAAGAAGACAGTGTGCAACCGGGAGTTTACACCCACACTCTCACCACCACCACAGGGTACAAACGGGGCAGAAGCTCTTTGTGCTCTGCCTTTGGTCACTCTAGGGACAAATTCTATTAACAGCTTTGCCTTCACATGATGTGGGGTGGCAAATACTGAACGCCAACTTGTCCCGGGTAAGGCGTTTATTATGTCAACGTTCTAGTTAGCATCCACATGGAAGGTGCCTGTTATTGTTGGCTTAGCTGCCTCTGTAATCCTCACAGACCATTCGATTGAAGAGTACTGCTGATGGAGTGTATAGCAGTCTGTGGCTTTCTCTGAAAGGGTATATTAAAGCTGGATCCAGATTACAAATGTTTAACCTGGCAAATAGCACTATGACCTCTAAAACAAATATTGTGTCATTAATATAGCAGTGTCCACAGATGGGACTGGCAACCTAAAATGTGCTGTCTGTAAACATTTTCAAATTATATTTGAGGCCCTTAATTAACTCCATCAGGATTACAGATTGAAACAACTACCCAATCAGTATAAAAGGACAATTGAATAAAGATAGAGATGTGATTTTTTTCTATATATTATAAATTTTCTGGAGTCCATGGCTTTAGGTCAGATTTAATGTTAGTTGAAAATTATCTTTTTTTTTCTCCCTAAGGGGTCAAGTTTTTAACATGTCAGAGAAAAATAGAATTCAGAATAATTAAACCCATCATTGAATAATAGAGTAAGTTTAGATTTGAGAGTTAGTTACCTTAGAGCTCATCTCAAGCACCTCAACTTACAGATGAGAAAATTGAGATCCAACATGGCTAAGTGGCCCAGATACAAGTTGAACTAAAGAAGTACAATTGTACTATTATGCACAATAAACCATCTACGTATATATTAAAATTTTTCATCACGGACTTTGAAATCAATAGGTTGGAAATTTCTTTCCAGCAATGAACGTAAGTTGATGGTTGGTTTTTAACCTTGTGTTATCTAAAATTTTACTGAAGAAGTAAGTTAACATTATTGCGAAAACTAGGCATGGTGCTGAAAGTTTGTATTGCCTATAGACAAATATATGTATTTATTTTATGTTGCTCTTTGAGCTGAGATTGATGCCCTTGCTTTGATGATACCTCCACTGTTCAGAAGTGTGCTCTTCATTATGGTAAGATGGTTAAGAAAGTCCTCTGGTTTCTGGTAGTAGTTACTGATTTAATAACCTGGCATTATTTCCTAGTCTGACTTTTTATCTCCTGGACTATCCAAACTTGGCCTGTGTGTGCTGGGTTATTTGGTCTCCAGCTGCGGTTTCCTGGCCGACTTCAACTGTGGCCCAGAATGTGAAGTTGTGCTTCAGTGTTTCTTTAAACTGTGTTTCTTCTCTCTGACATCCCATCTTCCTTCCGTTTGATGACCCACTTTATTTTCACAACACAGTAGCCACCTGAATGTCTCCTGTCATCCATTATTCATAAATGGCTATGTCAACAGAATATGATTGCAGTGGGCTTGCTTCAACAATGTTTCCCAGTTTAAACTTCCCTCATCATTCATTCATTCATCATCCAGCCATTTAAAAAAAAGAAATGTTAATAAGGACCTACACATTCTCGATCAAAGAACAACCGGGTTTAAACATCAGTGGAAGTGAGCCATGGTTGGGGTGAGGGGAGAAGACCATTAGGTTGTCTAACAGGAAACACATAAACAGTCTCAATGCCTCACTCCTCTACATACGTCAACTTCTGGATTTCACACTGCTTCATCTCTTTTTTGAATCACTTTGAACAACAGTCATGTCAACATATTACCTCAAATGTTGTTGAAAAGGCAGTACTTGGAAGAAATGTATTCCAGAGAGATATGTTCCCTTCAGCTTCCCCCATGTTCTCTCTCTCTCTCTCTCAGTATCTACTTCTCAGTGTCTGGGTAAAGCAAAACAAACAGCCAAAGAACCAAACCCAAGCAAACAGACTACAAAACAACAATTTAAAGTCCCTGACTACAAGGAATTCTTTCTCCATGAAGAAAGAGAGACAGAAAGCTTGAGGCACAATTACACTACAAATGCACACACGAATGCACAGCAGCAAGGAGAAGGAAACTCTTAAAGAAAAAAAAGCGATAAGCTAAGTGCTGAACAGTAGGGTTTAACCACATATGAAACGAGTGAAGGGTCTTCCACGTAAAGATGAGCAAAGGCGTAGATGCGTGAAGTATGGTGTGCGTTTTGAGCACGTAGGTATTGCTAAAGATGACTGCATCGTGGATTAGTAGAAGTTTGGGCTGCAGAGGTGGGCAACCACCACAATAGCCTGCTTAGCAATGCTAAGCTGTTTGGATTATATCCTGAAAGCAAAGGGAAACTATCCAAGATTTGTAAACGTTATTTTCTGATTTTATAAATGTTCACATTTATAAACTATTTACTGTAGAAATGTTGGAAAATATAGAAAATTGTAAAGAGAGAAAATTGCTCATTATTCTACATCCAGAGAAAATTAAATTTTAAATCTATTTCCTCCTAGTATACTTTTCGTTTGTATTGTATATTGTATATATTACACTTATCATGACTTCAATCATTTTAAGACTTGCTTTATTCTCTTATGTGTTAGTATTTTACACTCCAGTAAATATCTGTTGAAACTTTAACTTTTAGCATTTTGATTTGGCTTCACTATAAAATTATTTCATTATCCAATTATTGTGGGTTGTTGTGTTGTTTCCAATATGTCATCATTACACATAAATATGACCCATACGTCACGTCAGGGCTTCCCTGCCTTTTAAGATCTCTGAGTGTACTCAGATGACTGCCAGTCCGTGGCCTGTGTAAGACTTAAACCCTCCAGGATTCCTGCAAATTCCTGAGATTCTTTTCCTCTGAGAGCAGTGATTCCGCAAATGAGGTCATTCAGGGTTCAGCGAGGTCAAAACTATTTTCATGGCAATTACTAAGAAATTATGTGCCTTTTACTTCTCATTGTCTCGTGAGGATAACAGTTGATTTTTCCAGGTGCTATATGACATGGGATGACAGCATCCTTCTGAAGGCTAATAGAATGTTTGCTTGTATAGTCTCCATTTTAAAATTTTTTCTGGTTTAATTTTGAATATGGTAAAGATGAATAGAAACAACACACAGAAACAATTGCCCATCAGGATCTTCACTACTTACTAAGTGTGTGAAGGGTCAAGAGACATAGTATGACAGGCACTATCTTAGTGCAACAAGGCATTTTTCCACAACAAGAAAATTCTGTGCATTATGGGTAAGTTTTATCCTTATATCCATATTAAGAATTAATATGGTTGTCAACTTTTAAAGAGTTTTCTCCCTACCACTACGTAACTAGTATTTTAGATGAAAATTCCCAATATTTTAACTTTGGATGTGAGTGAAGAATAGAGGAGGATTCATACTCATATTTCCTCATTAGAAAGTTAGTGGAAAAATGTTCTGAAAGTACATGCAGAAGGTCCAGTTAGGAGGCCGTTATGTGAACCAGGCTAGAAGGGATGAAGTGGCATCAGTGCGGTTGCAGTGGAGCAGGATAAATGAGGTGTATGAGTAAGATGTAATCCCATGCAGTTTTTTTTTTTTTTTAATTTTATTTTTTTTTAAATTAATTTATTTATTTTTGGCTGTGTTGGGTCTTCGTTGCTGTGCGCGGGCTTTCTCTAGTTGTGGCAAGCGGGGTCACTCTTCATCGCAGTGCGCGGGCCTCTCACTATCGCGGCCTCTCTCGTGGCGGAGCACAGGCTCCGGACGCGCAGGCTCAGTAATTGTGGCTCACGGGCCCAGTTGCTAGGCGGCATGTGGGATCTTCCCAGACCAGGGCGCGAACCCACGTCCCCTGCATTGGCAGGCAGATTCTCAACCACTGCGCCACCAGGGAAGCCCCCCATGCAGTTTTATTATCTTCATTTTACAGGTGAGAAAACAAGGGGGAAAGTGACATGTAATGGCCAAGGTAGAATTTGAAATGGAGCTTTTAACTCCAAGTCTCTTGTCCTTTCTACTGTACTCGTCAAGACCTCATCCTTGAGAAAATACATTTATTGTTGACATGGACACAAAGGTGAAGCAAATCTAATAACTCACTCTTCTCAGAGCCTTGTGAAGTTTGTTCGCTTTTCTACAACCTCCTGTAACATATTCACCTACTCATAAATGCTATCTATGTGGGTCAGTGAGTTTGATGTGGTTCTCATCCCCTCTCTCTCTCTTTCTTTCTCTCTCCTCTTCCCCCTTCTCTTTCTTTTTACTTATTTGTGCCCATGTAGCACAATTAAGTGATGGTCATAAGTGAAACACATTGGCTTGGCACGTATAATCTTCTGAAGATTTCTTTGAAATTTGTGTAACTACTTTGTTACACTACAGCTGTGCCTGCCCTCTCAGAACAATCCCTTGCAGAATAAAAGTGAGCACGTGTGGCTTCGTTTAGCACCTTTCTGTAGTAGTGCTAATTATGAGATCTGGCAACTCTGAGAGCTAGAGAGTCACCTCCAAATACTGGTTTGTGATTTCCAGGTTAGTGTAGATCCCTGTAGTGATATGGAAGCTATTGATCTGACTTGGCCTTTAAAAGAGAGAAAAAGATATTAGGTCACGTCCATAGACTACAAAGTGCTTGCCATCCCCACTGCCCTTTTTGGAGGAATGCCTTCCTCTGAAATCTTAATTCCCCAGTCATTGTTTCCATTTGATTATTTCAGTTTTTATTCCATATTCTTTTCCACTGAGCTATTAATATTCAGGGGAAAAACTGTGAACTGCTGTGTGCTTGTTCTGCATAGTGGACTAGAGTAAGTATGTTTCTATAAAGTATAATGGTTTTATGACGACCTTCATTAAATTTTATAATGTAGCATTATTATTTTTTTTATTTTTATTTTTTTTTTGTGGTATGCGGGCCTCTCACTGTTTTGGCCTCTCCCGTTGTGGAGCACAGGCTCCGGACGCACAGGCTCAGCGGCCATGGCTCACGGGCCCAGCCGCTCTGCGGCACGTGGGATCCTCCCGGACCGGGGCACGAACCCGCGTCCCCTGCATCGGCAGGCGGACTCTCAACCACTGCGCCACCAGGGAAGCCCAGCAGCATTATTAAGTACAGTTGAAATAGTCTAATTTGGGAAAGAAAGAATATACATTTAAAGGATCACAAAAGTCAAAAGAAGATTTCAGAGAAAGAGAAATATGTTTTGTTCTTGCTTAAGATATTCTATTCTTTCCAGGCTCTCTCATAATGAACATGTACATATGCTGAGAACATACATGTTGTCATATTTCTCAGCATGAATAATCATGGAAAGTATATATTCACCAACACTGGAAGCAAATGAAATTTAAAACTAAGGAGAAATAGCAGGGAAGTGAGAAAATTGGGAAGTTTTATATCTTATGACACTGTTAAACATATTGTCCATAAAGACTGTGTACATTATTGGAAAAAATCGAGACTGAGAACACAGAAGTAATTTTTTTTCATGGGGTAAATGCATTTATTCTTCTCTACAGCTCATCCTCCATTCTAAGAGTTCTGGATAATTTTCCAGAATTTTCTTCAGATAGATTTTCTATTTTAATAAAAGCACATTTTACCTCAGATCTGATAATTCATAGTCCAACTTCTTGTGTCCTAAGTGAGCATTTTATTAGTTTCAAGGTGAAATCTCATTTCCCGTGAGTGCTACCTTCAGAGACAAAACTGAAGACATAATAAATGTCAGAAACGCTATAGTTTAGAACAAAAGTCCACCTGGTCCAAGAGTATACAGTAGAACCAAAGAAGTATTGTAAGATAGTGAGCACTTTTCCTATCGTTCACCTGAAATATGGACTAATGTTACATAAACATTCTTAAATTTCCTTAGAATGTGTCTGATATCCAGGATAGTAGCAGAGAGGGCTTATGGAAGAGAAACTAAAACTGAGCTTGGATATCTCATCATGAGCTATAAATATGTATAATAATAAGATTATTTCAAGCATTACAATGATCCTTATCAGATTTTGAGCAAATATTTTAATGTTGCAATAATTTATAAAACATAAGTCTCCCAACTTTGTCTGGAAAAGAGGTTCATAGAAGTTCTGATGACTCCAGTTTGAGCTATACGCACACAGGCGCCAGCTCTGTGGGGAAAAAACCCTGGTCCAGGGGCAGAGGGGTCGAGATCACCCTCAGGGCTGTAGAACATACTATATATTTACTTCTTGTCTCCACGCTCGAAAATGTAAACATTGTTGGCAAGTACTTTATCTGCCTTGTCTACTGCTAGAGACCACCTCCTGGCACATAGTAGGCGCTCATGGTTATTTCTTAAAATAATAAAAACATTGATTTTCCCCTTAGTAGCTTAAACGCCTTGCTTCCCTACCTCCCTTCTACTGGCATGGTTTATTTTCATTTCATTAGCATGCTCTTCCCTTTCTACATTGTCAGTGCAAATCGGAAGCAGTAAATAGACACCTCACTTACTGGATGAACTATTTAGATCCCTCACAAGCATATTTTGTTTTCTGGATCATGAGAAATACTATTTTTCTGGAGAAGCTTCTAACAGAGGCCAGGACCATACCATTTCCTTCCACGTCTGTGGAGAAGAGTGTGTTTCCTCCTTGTGAAGGACATTCTCAGCACAGCCACGGGGACTTTGCAAAACTGTGACTCTCATGATGACTCCTGTGAGCTTGTTCTCCTTATCATGGAGCTTCTTCTGTAGGCCTTACCAAGCCCTGGAATTTTCCCACTGATCTCTCAACCCCAAACACAACTTGTTCCCTCTAGCTCCCTGTATACAAATTCTACTACTCCTTTAAATATTTTCATAAAACTTCTTATTTCAGGAAGTCTTTTCTGAGAGTCCCAGCGTCGATCATTTTTCAGTCATTTTACATGCCCCATGGCACTTTATTTGCACCTCTCAGATGGTATTTTCTCCTTTCAGTGATGTTATTTATGTGTATACCTCATAATCAACTAGAATCTGTAAGGGGAGAATGATGTTCCCTTATTTTTTGGTAAGTGAACAACATCCATGTTTTCATGGAGCTTAGATTCTGGCGGAGGATTTATAGTTAAGTAGACTAATAAATAAAGGTGTAAGAAAGAAATGTGACAGATACTGAGAAGTGCTCCACAGAGAATGAATATAAGGTGGCATGATAAAGAGTGACCTGTTGTAAGCGATCGCGGAGGTGGCATTTGAGCCTAGATCTGAATGACACAAATAAACCAGCTCTTGGCATACTCAGCAGCAGAGCCTTCCATGTAGAGGGGACACATCCCACCAGGCCTTCTACAGGAAAGCACTTGGTGACAAAGAAACTAAAGAAAAAGGCAGTGTGGCTGGTACACCTTAGATGAGGAGGAAGATGAAATCGTGTGAAATATGAGGATAACAGGGACCAGGTTATAAAGAGCTGTATAAGTCAAGGTAGGGAGTTTGCATTTTCTTCTAAGAGTGAAGTGAAGCAGCCCTAGGTTTCTACGTAGGGGGAAAATGTAATAAGATTTGTTTTCTTAATTTCCCTTTCTTTCTCCAGCCATCTCTTCCTCCTGTCTTCTTCTTCCATTCCCTTCTCTCCCCCTCCCTCTCCTTCCTCCTCCCTTCCTTCCTTCCTTTTCCCCTCTACCTCTCCTTCCCTTTCTCCCTCCTTCATTCCCGTCCTCCTATTATTTCTTTTTATCTGTTTGTTTATTTTTAAGCCTTCTGACTGCTCTAGAGACAATGGATCCTAGGAGGAGCCAGAGACCACCTGGGCGGAAGGCTGGTGGCTTCATCGTGCCTCTACCAGTTCCTGGCATAGAGCAGCCCTTAATGCAGTAAAACTATCGAAAGAGCAATAAGATGATCTTGTCACACACAACAGCACAGCAATGTTTGTCTTCTTTACTCACCATGGGTCCTTTTAGCTACAGCAAATGTTAAAAATGGTGTGCAACATGTGCTATTGTGTGTGTTTTCCTGCCACAAAATGCTCCAAAAGACATGGATTTTGGTCTGTTTGGTTTCACTGATCTATCCCAAGTGCCTGGGAAGGTTTGTGGCACAGAGTAGAGACTCAATAAATACTAATTGAATTAATGAAAATATTTTTAATCCTTTTCCCTTCTGAACCTTCTTTTCATTCACTTCTGACAACTTCTCTAATTTACCAAATGGGGCTGAAATGGGTACAAAGGGTGAGAAAACTTTTGGAACTGTTTCCTTGCTTCCTATGCCATAGGGACAGTCTCCAACAACTCTAGATCAAAGCTCTCAGTGTCCTTTGCCTTTGTGCACTAAGAGTTCTGTCAGTTTAGGTAGCAAACAAATGTGTCTAGTTTCCACAGTATTTGTTGGTTTTTATTTCAACTACCACGATTTTCTTTTTCTTCCTTAAGTTTTATTTTGACATTCTTTCTACAAATATCTCTCTTGTAGACATTTTCTGAGATTCTTAAACTTTTTTTTCTGCATTTCAGTTGAGGCCAGCGGCTTCAAAGAGACTTGATTAGTTTTATGTTTTCATTAGGAAGGTCTATCCAGAGGCAGTCATTACAGAGAAAAACCAAGGCTGTACATTGTTAATATGCTTCATTCTGTCTGGAGCTTTGTTAGAAAAGTTCCTGGTTCAATACTATAATTCTAACTTTAATCATCAGCAACTAGCAAAAGCATTTACCTTTAAGATGTTAGCAGCTAAAGGGATGTAGCTATAACGATGATTAGGGAATCAGATTATTCGAGGAAGTTCTGTATTTAAAGAAATTAACTTAAAAACAGTCTTATCTTAAAACAGCAACAACTTTAGTGCACCTATTGTGTGCAGGGTATTGTGTTCAAAATGAGTGTATATGCATATGAGTTTAACTTTAGTGAGCTTCCTTCTTTATACCTACCTTTTTTTAAAATTTAATTTTGTTTGCATATTACTACCTACAAATAGAAGATATTGCATCTTCATAGCAATTACAATTCCTTTAGGTAAATAGAACACACACACACACAATCTGCCTTTTAAAAAAAAAGGAAAAATATTGAAAATGAATGTTATCAAAGAGCAGAATAGAGAATTAAAATATGTGAAATGCAAGAAACCTGTCTGTAGAGAAATATTTCTTTAATTAAATTTCTGTACTTTGTGGAAATTGAAGATGTAATTATTCAGCCTTTTATGGTAAAATTAAGAGTTTAATCTGATGACAATCAGAAGAAGTAGATCATGGAGCTTCCCTGGTGGCGCAGCAGTTGAGAGTCCGCCTGCCGATGCAGGGGACGCGGGTTCGTGCCCCGGTCCGGGAGGATCCCACATGCCGCGGAGCCGCTGGGCCCGTGAGCCGTGGCCGCTGAGCCTGCGCGTCCGGAGCCTGTGCTCCGCAACGGGAGAGGCCACAGCAGTGAGAGGCCTGCGTACCGAAAAAAAAAAAAAAAAAAAAAAAAAAAGACGTAGATCAGGAAGCCACTGTCCAGGAGACCTGGTAAATAATAAGCCACATGGCTGCTACCGTGAGACTTGCTGGGAGCTCCAACTAGGGAGCAAATGAACAAAATCTGAGGGGCCTGAATACAAAGATCACAGGAAACCATATGGGAAGAGGCCTGGGCCATGCCAGGAAGGAGGCAGCTGTCTAAATCAGTAAGGCCAACAGACAGTTTTCTCCCAAACTAAGAGACAGGGTGGAGGTTACACAGGGTGTGCATACCTTAACCATGCAAAATAATGCCAAATTGTTTCCAAAGTGGTCGTCTAATTTGTACTCCCAAAAGTCATGCATGAGTTCCCATTGATCCACATTCTTACCAACACTTAATAGTGACAGATTCTCAATTATTTTTTCCAATCTGGAAGTGTATAAAAGCATTTCATTAACATTTTATTTGCATTCCCCTGATTATTCTACATCCTTTATTACTATTACTATTAGTCTGAGCTTCTTTTACTGTTTTTTTCATATGTGTGTCATAATGGTATTCTCCTATATTTTACATAAAAGTTTCTAAGATTTACCTTTCATATTTAAACCTTTGATCCCTTGACCCACATGTAATTTATATTTTTACTTACCTATTGAATTCCAGATTAAAATATCTCCAAGAATGAAACTTTCAAATTCAAAGGCAAAGTCAATAGCTCCTTATCAAATCTTCTAAATAATGCTTCAGTCATTTCTACATTATGTGTGCAAATTGGAATCACTCCCTGGCAGTGACAGGGAGCTCATTATTTCAACTATGATAAGATTCTTCCTGAAGATTACCTGATATCTATCTTTCTGTAATTCCCAACAATTGACTAGAAATTTTATTTTTGGAGACACCTCAACGAGATAGATTGCAATATATGCTGCTGACCCTTCATGCTTTTCTATGTCTACACCCTTGTACATCCCATCAAGGGATGGGAACTATTTTTCTATCCCTTACATCTGGGCTGGTCTTGTGACTCACTTTGACAAACAGAAAGCTCCAGAAGAGATAGTGTACCAAATCTGAGCCTTAACATCAAGAGGCTTTGCGTGCATTGGCCAGCTCTCTTGGGACCCTTGTAATGCCATTTGAAGAATCCCAAACTAGCATGCTAGAAGATTAGAGGCCACCTGAAGCTGAGATGAGTCACCTGAGCTGAGCTCATTCTAGACCACCAGTGCACAGCAGACCCAGTAGCTGATTATCAACACACCAGGAACTGCAGTGAGGATTACCTGAAACCAGGAGAACTGCCCATGTGAGACCAGCCTAAACTGACTGACAGAGCTAAATAAATTGTCGTTGTTTTAAGCCACTACCTTTTGAAGTGCCTTATTATGCAGCTATAGCTAACTGATAGGAAGAAAAATTTCCTTTCTATACAGCAATCCTTATGCCTGTGCTGTAAAAAATAATTCTATGGTGACTTGATTCAGAAAAATACCATTTAATTCAATAGCATTACCTTTCAAATTTGATGATAATCTGTATTTGTGTCATCATGAAAGTCTTTGAATGAATGATGTGATTGTCAACTATGAAATTCATGAATTGATGTCAAAATAAAATACCACAGTAACAATAAAAGTAAAATGGAGTTCCACAATTGAAGAATCAAAGAACACATTCAAAAGAAGTCACATTGAATTTATAAAACTATTTGAAGTAAAAGATTAGAAATGCAGTGATATATATGTAATTCTAAAACTAATCCTATGGAGTAGGTAAAACTATCATCACCCATTTTTACAGGAGTCAACCGAGGATTAAAGGGATTAAATTACGTATCAGTATAAAAGTTAACTGAGCTCAGAAGTGGGCAGAGCACAGAGTAAATCCCAGCTCTCTTGATTCCAAAGTCCATGATCTTTACTACTGTGCCAGAGGTTCTCAACCCTGGCTGCATATTGGAATCATCTGGGGAAGCTTTTCTAAATGCCAATTCCCAGACCCCTACCCAGAAAAATTAAATCAGTATCTCTGGGGGGGATCTATGGAGAAATAGGTTATTGTTGTTTTTGTTTTTAACTCTGTAAATGATTATAAAAATGAAAAGCTAGAGTTAAACTTCATTGCATCATGTTTTGCATTTACAATAAAATTGAGGCTAGATGGGCCTTCATGGCTTAACCTCTGCCCATCTCCAGACTCATCCTGCACCTCTTTTCCATCCATGGATTATTAATATTAACCAAATACAGCATCAATCTTTCAAGAAACATCCAGCTGTGAGATGGATTTATAATTCACACAAGGACCATTGAATCATGTTGATTCTACACTTGAATTTACCACAGACTTGCTTATGTAACCTCAAACAAGTCCTTTAATCCCACAAAGCCGCAGCATCTTCATGGACCCAGTAAGTTTGGAGCTATTTCTTATCCAAGACCTCACAGTATTTTGAAAACGTAATATGATTCTAAAGAGATTCTACAATTTACGAGAGTTTTTAATTGGCACTAGGCTAGCTGCCTACCACTGAAAGCAATCAAGTAAGAATTGAAGAATCAGTGATTTTTTTGTATTTCACTGCCATCTCTTGGATTTCAGTTGTATCCAAAATGTTTTAGGTTTTTCACATACAGATTAATTCACATTAAACAGTCCTGTGTACTTTGGAGATGCAGATATGTGCCCTTTTGAGTAAAGTGAGATATCCTTGTATTATCATCTGAGAAAAAGCTTATTGGAATGACTTAATATCTATTCAGGAAATATATCTAGGGAATTCCATTCTTATTATCTATAATAGTTATAAGTTCATTCACCATGAAGGACTAAGACCAAAATGATAGTATTATGAAAATTAAAAAAATACCAGCCAAGGATCTTCTAGCTCAAGATTGAACTGAAATGTGTTAATAAGGTATTCATATTTAAGTTATTAATAATTGACAGATTTGCCAATATTGGTGTATAGATTTTTATTAGGGAGGAAGATGTGAGTAGGAGTCAAGAAATATGAACATTGGAGGGGACCAAAATCTTGAGAAATCATTTTTTACAAACCTTAAATACAGTTTTTCATATGTGCTAGTGTATTTTAACAACCATCTTAAAACAATTGAGGGGCGTCATGCAGTGGCAACCTGGGGTCTCTGTCAGAAGACAAACCACAACAAATTCGTTTTTATTTTCTTGCTGCACAATTTCTGCAAAGTATGATACATTCTGAGAATAGAGAATGTATTCTTAATTGAAGATGTATTGTAGCTAGTACTCAGCAGCAACTTTCACCAGTATTTTATGAAAAAATTCGAACATTAATTGAAAGACTTTTTAGTGTGAACATTTGTTCATAACCTAGATTAATTAGTAATATTTTATTATACTTGCTTTATCACATATTCATCTCTTTACCTATCATTAATCTATCTCATTTTTCTCATTTTATTGATGCAGATATGAGTACACATTCCCCGAAATACTTTAGCATTCCTATCAGTTAGAGTTCAATATCAGTCAAAAATTATGTAAATTTTACCTACAAGATGCACAAATATTAAGGGAAAATGTGCTAAGTTTTGACAAATGTATATATCTGGGTAATCCTGTCCCCATCAAGATGCAGAGCATTATGATAATGTCAGAAGATTTCCTCACTCTCTTTCCCAGTCAATCCTCAATCTTTCCCTTGGAAACTACTCTTCTGACTTTTCCATATAAATTGTTTATGCATTTTTAGAATTTCATACAGAGACATATGACACGTACTCTTTTATGTATTACTTAGTTCACTCCGCGTGGTTTGGAGATTTACTTATGTTTGCTTTGTGTATCAGTATTTCATTTCCTTTTTACTGCTGAGTGCCATTCTATTGGATGACTATGGACACTGGTTGTTTCCAGTTGGAGGTTATTTTGACTAGAGCTGCTAAGAGCATGCTTTTATAAAACTTTGAAAAATGTGGTTTCATTTTTCTTGAGTAAATATCTAGGGGTAAAATTGCTGGGCTTTAGGGAGAAGTAATGTTAGTTTTATGAGAAACTGCCAGGTTTCCCCAAAGTGGTTGTGTCATCCTATATTCCTACCAACAATGTATGAGAGTTTCAGTTGCTCTAAAACATTGTCAACGGTTGGTATTGTCAGTCTTTTAAATTTTAGCCATTCTGGTTGGTGTACGATGGTATCTTGTGGTTTTAGCTGTAGTTTACTTAATAACTAATTATATTAAGCACTTACATGTTTGTTGGTTATTCATATATCTTCTTTTGTGAAGTGTGGTCTAATCCTTTACCCATTTTCAGTTGAGATATTTGTCTATTATTTAGTGCTAAATGTTTAAAATACTTATATATATATATATTTGATACAGTTTTGTCTGGCACATATTTTCTCCGCCAAATTATCTATTTATTTTCTCAACGATGTTTCTGATGAGCAGAAATTTTTTAATTTTGATAAAATCTAATTTTTCATCTTTTATTTTATTTTTATTGCCATGATCACTCTAAGTCCATATGTGCCCATAGACATATGGACTATGACCATACTGAATAAAAGTGGTGAATATCTACATAAACTACTTGGAATTCTGCACAGGAGATTTGTCACTTTTCCTCTGCTTATTAATTTATTAAATCATTTATTCATATAAGTATGTGTTCATGGATATTCATTTTATGTTTTGGGTTATAACCCATATAACCCATATGGGTATAATCCATATTTTTTTTGAGCACTTTCTTACTTTGTGGCATTATGGGATGCTCCAGCTCAGCTTGTATATTTCCTGTTCCAGTTGTAGAATCACCTACTTCTCCTAGGTGGCCTGATTCTTCTCATTGTGGGAATAGTAATAGAAACTAAGGCTGGGTACTAGGTATGATCATTGCTACTGGGGAGTTGTTGATTTTAGGCTCTTGCAGCTAACAGAGAAAGAAAATAAATATGTTTATATGCTAAATTGTTTACGTACACACATGCATAAATACTCATATATGTAAGTACCTATATCTGTATTAAAGTAAACATGAGTTTACACTGATGTCTGTAATTCTAATCCATGACCACATGGTTCATCCTAGCCTTCTCTCCTTGCTTATTTCTAATGTCCTTCTCCAACAGTGAGAAATCTGGCTCCAACAATCTGCCATCTAGTTGATTTTTAAATTCTGGTATACATGTACGACAGAATCAGAATCGTTAACCTATACCCCCATGGGAAACAACTTCATAAACTAAAGTACTTATGTTCTCTGAGTGCTTATGCACAGCTCTTTTTGCCTTTGGTCTTACAGAATCTACTCATTTCCAAAGTTACTTAGGTTATCAATTTTCCCCTCATCATTCCAGTAAGCTTGTTTCATACATATATAATATGGTTAGGTTCATAATCTGAATGTCTTCCTGGGATCCACCTTCTGAATACCTCATAAATTATTTTCTTAAATTTGTGTACATTAAAGTTCATTATTTGTCCTGTTAAGTTCTGTGGGTTTTGACAAGGGCATGATGTCTTATATTGGCCCTTGCACTATCATACAGAATCATTTGACCACCCTAAATGTGTCTTTTTTCTTTCTCCAATTTAACTTTTCCCTCCTTCTGCCAAACGCTAGCAACCATTGATACTTTTACTATTTCTATAATTTTTCTTTTCCAGAATATCATATAAGTGAGCTATACAGTGTGAAGCCTTTCAGACCACTTTCTTTCATTTAGCAATATGCACTTAAGGTTCCTCAATGCCTTTTCATCATTGAAAGATCATGTATTTTTATATCATTGTAAACTGTTCCATTATAGGACTGCCACAGTTTATCCATTTACCTATCAAAAGACATCTTGGGTGCTTCAAGTTTTTGGTGATTGTAAATAAATCTGCTATAAATATTCACATGCGGGGTTTTGGGTGAGCATGTTTTCGAATCAGTTGAGTAAATACCTAAGAGTGCAATTTCTAGTTCACATGATAAAAGTGGGTTTAATTTTGTAAGAAACTGATGATCTGTCTTCCAAAGTGGCTGCACCATTTTGCATTTCTGCTAACAATGAATGAGAGGTCCTATTACTCTACACCTTTGCCAACATGTGGTGTTGTCAGTATTTGGACTTTAGCCATCCTGGTAGGAAATATATCCACACACTAACTTGTACACAAATGTTCATTGCACAGTTATTCACAATATCCAAAAAGTGAAAACAACCCAAATGTCCTAAAACTGGTGAATGGATAAATAAAATGTAGTATATCCATTCCATAGAAGATTTTTGTGCATAAAAATGAAGTACTGATACTTACTATAACATGGATGAACCTTGAAAACTTTAAGCTAAGTGAAAGAGTCAGACAGAAAAGACCACATACTATATGATTCTATTCAAATGAAATGCCCCAGATAAGCAAAGCTATATGGACAGAAAGTATACTAGCAGTTGTCAGGGGATGGGAGGAGGAGGAAATTGGGAATGATTGTGAACAGTTACTAGTTTCTTTCTGGGGTGATGGAAATGTTATGAAACTAAATAGTGGTGAGGGTTGTACAACCGTGTGAATACAAAAAACAATGAATTGCACACATCAAAATGGTGAATATTGTGTTATCTGAATTTTATCTCAAATTTAAAAATTATATACCTACAATGCATGATAGTTAGATAGATAGATAGACATATAGATAGATAGATAGATAGATAGATAAGAGAAATACAAATTATAAACAAATTGCATACCACTATACTTCCACCAGAATGAATTCCTGGGAACTCTGATCCATTGCTGGTGGGAGGGTAAATTTGTTCATATCCTTGGAAAGCTCTGTCAGTGTTTACTCTCCATATCTGTAACTCTATCTATCTATATTTGTATGAATATATTACTATATATTAACATATATAAGAATGAGTCTAATAAAATATGTGCAAGATATTAAATGGAGGAATGTATAAAACTTCACTTAAGAACATAAAAGTGAAACTTGTGAGAGGAGACTCAGTACTACAAAGTACCAACTTTTTCAAGTTCATTCAACCCACATAAAAATACCAACAATTTTTCATGTACATTTAAAAACTGATTTTAAAATTCATATTGAAACAGATGACTAAAAATTGCCCTGAAAATATTGAAGAAGAAGAAAAAGAGATAGTAAGACATTAAAAGCAGTAGTAATTAAAGCAGTGTGATATTTGTGAAAGAAGAGGGAAATATACCAGTTGAACAGAAAAGAAGTTAATAACAGATTCATGCATATATATCAGAGATATATTGGAAAATAGTAGGGAGGTAAAAATGTATCAGTTTCTAGACATATTATATAACTTAGAAGGAAAAATAAAAATTTAGAAGGCTTAGCAAAATGTAGAAGAATTTGTTTATAACCTTGAATTACACTCCAAAAGCACAAACCATAAAGGAAAAGATTGATAAATGTATTTCTTCTCTACATATATACAATAAAGACACCATGAATTAAGTTTAAAACATGACAGAGCTAAAATATTTTCTGTATTTTTAAGCAGGCAAAGCATTGCTGTTTTAATATACATAAATAACTCCTAAACATCATTCATGAAAACACAAACTTCAATAAAACAATGCCAGAAGTCACATATGAATATACGCCCAACTTATTAGTAATTAAATTTTCAAAAATAAGGAAACAAGAAAGTCTGGCAATTCCAAATGTTGGTATTTTTGTGAGGAAAGAATGTATATATATATCGTCTATGTATACCTCAGATGCCTTAGGTGTGAGATGTTTCAATGAACCAAATGAACTGTTATTGATGGGAATATAAATTGTTAACCTCTTTGGATGTTAATCTGTTCAGCTATAGAAATGTTGAATACCCTAAAATAAAGCTACTCCGCTTCTAAGAGAGTATCCTGGAAAACAATCATTCCATGCCAGAAGAAATGACCATTGTTCTATTCCTTGTAAGAATAAAAGTCTGGAAATAATCTAAACGTCCATGATTGGAAGCAGGAAAGTGTATGGTTATTCCTGAAATGGGAAACGATATAGCAGTTAAAATGAATGAACTAGAGCTACAGGTATCAGCATGGAAAGATATTAAGGGTATAATATGTGAAAAAAAAGTTGGTCGCTCAAAGATATGTGCAATGCAGTACTAACTATGGAAAATTGTACATGACGAAATAACACTACATATTATATTTAGATTTATAAGTGGATAAATGACAAAAATCATGGATTCCAGGGACATGTGTTAGAATTGTGGTTACCCCTGAGGAACAAAGGAGAGTCATAGAGTTGGTGAGGCTGGAAAGAGAACTTTATAAGAGTTTTGTTCACTGTAGTGTATTTAGAAGTAAAAATATAAGGTTGTACATGTGAAACATATAATGTTATGAAGCAATGTTACCTCAATTAAAAAGATAAAATTAAAGAAAAAGGGAAGAAAAAAGGAATTATTATTTTAATAAAAGCAGTTTTAATTGCATAGTGAAGTAGTATTCTTTTTTCACTAGAAAAGAGTAAGCCATGAAATCAGAGGCAAAAGCACATTTTCACTGCTAATGAGAAATCTCACAAGGCTAACTAAGGTCACGTCTTTCAATAAGTTGAGTAACACAGGCAGATGAATAGACCAGCTATGGCTGAGGTGGAGAAAAGCAGCTGGCAGTTGTGAGAAACTGGAAGGACTCTGAAAACACCTTCATGAGTGACAGATCCTTGAATGGACAAGATAAGCCCTAAGCAGGAATCTGTGAAACTAGGTAGAGATAGTTAAAAAAATGCCCTGCTTGTTTGGAAAAAGAGAGTCAATTTATTTAGAAAATAAGTCTATTTGTCAATCCCATAACTCTATGCCTGTGTGTCAGAATAGGGCCTTTATTAACCATCTGGTTCTAATTTTTCTTGTGGGCTCAACTTTCTTGTTTCTCTCACTGAAGGCATCACAGATGACCCATAAGCCTAACAGCATATTGCTCTTTTTTATTAGCTTGCTGTGTCATGGAAACCGCCTTACAGAACCCATTCATCATGTGATTATAATAAACACATTTCTATGAAAGCAGATGGGGAACCACCAAGAGACAAAGGAGGTGTTTTGGTAGTAGGGAAATGAAAAAAACAGTATTCCAATCTCAATATCTCTCTGTCTCACTCTGTCTCTCTCTTTCTGTGTCAATGTCATCATTAGAACAGTTCATTCCTGTGAAATTCTGCAAAATAAAAAACTGATATCCTAGGACTTCAACATGACTATGAAAACTTGATAGTTCCCATTTAAGACAATGATTACTAAATGAAGGTAAAAAAAATAAATGTTATAAGTCATGTACACCATCCTGCT
Source organism: Physeter macrocephalus (assembly GCF_002837175.3). Taxonomy (NCBI): domain Eukaryota; kingdom Metazoa; phylum Chordata; class Mammalia; order Artiodactyla; family Physeteridae; genus Physeter; species Physeter macrocephalus. The sequence goes on along the minus strand of NC_041228.1, from coordinate 61,823,066 downwards.
GTTTAAAATTGAAATGGGAACTCGTAAAATTTCTGCCAAAGAAAATAACACTGGCATAAATGTTGTTTTTATACCTATGCTACTGCATGAATATCCTTCTGTAATTTTCAGATTATAAAATCTTTGTAAGGGACTCAGTGAATTCATAAATGTTTGCAAGAATGCCAAACAAGTTGGTTTGTCATGTCTGTAGCAAAAAACTGGGAATTATCTTTATTTGACTGGAGTTATCCAAGTAGTCAGGCTATCTTTGTATTTTTAGTCTCACCTCTTCTTTCAAAAGCCTTGGCCAGGACCTGATGAACGCACACCACTTCAGCTTGCTAAGCATCCTCCCCTTGGGATCAACCTTGCTTATGATGATTAAAAATTAGATTGTTTGCTCCTTTACAAATATGCACATGCTGGAGCCATCCACAATCCTTTATGTGTTTACTGGGCATGCTATCTGGATCACACTTAATACTGTAAAAAATGTCTTTGGTGTAATATGCTCACAGAGTTTAATTTTTGGTTCACTTATCCAGCTACATTTCTGCCTTGATAATCCCATCACATACGAATAGCACTGAATATCATCTACTAATAAGCCCAAAATTTGTACCACCATCCTAGAACTCTCTCCTGAACTTCTGATTTACTTATCCAACTGCTTTCACTTGGATGTGATGTCTGAAATTTAATGTTTCTGTAACTGAGTTCCTAATATTTCCCTCCAAACTGCTCTACCTTTCACTTTACCAATCTCAGTTGACTCCATCACTGAAGTTGTTCAGAACAGAAGCCATGGTATTCTTTGAGGCTCCTCTTTCTGACATATCCTACCTCCAAACCTCCAGGAAAATCTCATGACTCTACCATTGAAATATATCCAAAATCTGACCAATTCTCATCAACTGCACTGTTGCTAAACTTGTCCAAGCCATCATTTATCTAAGAACCGCAATCGTTTCCTACTGTATCCTCCAGCTTCTAGCCTTATCTACTTACAGTCTTTTTAAATACAGCCAACAGAGTAGACCTAAGCCACATCATGTTGCTTCTTTCAAAATATGGCATTGTCTCCTCATTCACTCAGGGTAAAGTCAAAATCTTAACAAGGGCTGACAGGGCCCTAATGATCTGGCCTCTCTCTCTCTTTTTTTTTTTTTAATTTTTATTTTATATTGGACTATAGTTGATTTGCAATGTTGTGTTAGTTTCAGGTGTACAGCAAAGTGATTCAGTTTTATATATATATATATATATATATATATATATATATATATATATATATATATATATATATTCTTTTTCAAATTCTTTTCCCATTTAGGTTATTACAGAATACTGAGCAGAGTTCCCTGGGCTATAATGTAGATCTGGCCTCTCTTTATTTCTCTTGCTCATCTGTTACTTCTTCCTCCTGATGGTGCTCCAGGCTCTTAGGACTTTTCCTCCAGTTTTTCCCAATGCCTAGAATCCCTTTTCCATAAATATCCATTCGATTAATCTTTTACCTCCTTAAATTCTTTGCTCAGATCTCATCTCCTCAATGAGGTCCACTTTATTCACCTATTTAATATTACAGCTTGCTCTTTGACATTTTCCTACCACTCTTCATTTCTTTAATGTGTGGTCCTCTTTAATCACTTTGCTTTTTTTTAAGAGTCATTCCCTCTGTTAGGTATATGTTTCACTCCCATTTCTCCTATCATCTGTTCTTACTTTTAGGTTCTCAGCTTGGATGTTACTTCCTCTTGTATCACTACCTCAAGACACAAGTTATTAGAGCATAGGAGATACTCAGCAAATATTTGCTGAATGATAAATGATTTAACATACGACTGCTCAGGTCATTTTTAAAGTTTACTTTGTATACAAAGCTGATGGTGTGGATATAAATTATGTTTGAATGCATAAATTGTGAAATTCTGTATAGTAGATGCTGGCACAATTTGCTCTTATTTTAGTCATCATTTTCTTTCAGAAAGATGTTGCAGTGTGGTAAATACATTTATGAACAGTACCAATTAATAATCAATACAGGTTATTTTCTTTGCATCATTACTTTTTCAGCAGGGTTTTTTTTAAGGAGGCTGTCTAAACTCAAAATATTTTCCTTTCCATATCATGATTCAAGATTATTATCCATGAACTAAAAAGCAAAATATTTGAAACACAAGCTGAGCTGTTTAGACCTTATCCACCAACATCAGCAATCATGGATACCATTAATTCAATAAGTAGAACGCTACCATGCAACAGAATATGTAGGGAATAAATGAGATACCCATGTAATTTGTCAAAATAGTGCCTTTACACTTAAGACTAGGATGGGGGAAAAGAAGTGGTGATACAAAAATAAAAGGAAAATTGTTCTTTTCTTTCTAAAAACCTGAATTCTTCATTTCTCTAACTTATTCAAAGTCTACAAAGCTCTCATGCTGATGCTGGAATCCCAAAAGCCTTGACCTAGGGTCGTGTTATATGATCTTTAAATGGTAGAATTCCTCTGGCCCTCATCCCTTCTCATTTGATAGACACACTGTATTTCCCACACATTAAGGTCTTTATCCTTGAACAATGCCATCTATTTCTGAAACTTCCGTTCTGTCTATATATGCTCATAACTGGGAACCAATCTGGTGAGAATACTTTGAGTTCCACATTTTTCATCTAACATTCTACTAATTGTCTTTAATTGGAAGTTTCATAGGCTTCTTAAACTCAAATGTTCAAAGTTCCTGACCTTCCCTTAACTTCAATAAATGTCTCCTCCAGAGTATCCTATCTCAGGAGATGAACCCTCAAGACATACTTTGTTCCTATCAGAAGTCTAGGAGTCATCTTTTACATTTCCCTCTCTTCCCCATCAAGTTATTCATTACTATGCCTGGTGAATTCTTCCTCTAAAATATATAATGAATCCAATACTCTCTCCATCTCTCCAGCTACAACTAGTCACTATTCAAGGTGAGTTCAAATCCTCATCTTTCACCTAGACTTCTTTCCTCTTCTCCTTATGTGTCTCTTGAATTCACTCTATACTCTGCAGCCAAAATAATCTTTTAAAAATCCAATCCTGTTTACCTCAAATCCTTCCAAGGACTTCCCCCAGTTCTTAAGATAAAGGGGAAAAAACTCTAAATATGGAAAATCAGTATTTCTTTATTTGTGTCTACCTCAATTATATATTTGTTATATTAATCATCTCCCTTCCATTGACAGACTAAATTCTACTTATCTTTTGATCCAAACTTTGACGTCACTTCTTCAGGGAACCACTACCTTACACTCCAAAGTAGGTTTGTTTCCCATGTTATATATTCTCATATCTTCCTATAATTATCCTTTATATTGGTCTTCACACCTGCACTAAATATTTATGTAACGATTTAGCTGGTAAGAACATGGAAAATAATTTATTACTGATCACTAGTGCTTAACATGTGTTAGGCACTCAGGGAAATTTGTAGAATTAAAAAAAAAAAAGAATCATTAGATGGATTCTACCTTTGGCATTGTCTTTAAAAGTAATTTCCCCAGTATGAAATATTAAGTATTATTTTTACTGCCTTTATGATCTCTTTAACTAATTTGGAATATATTTTGATATGTCATGTAAAGTTAGGAATTGACCTTATTAATTTACTTTTTGCAAATGAATACCTTTTATTGAAAAACTAGAACTTTCTCCTCTGATTTACCCTGCTCTTTTCATCACAAAACTAAAAGAGGCATCATTCTCAGACTTTACAATTACTTTAGTGTTGGGGTTTAAAATATATTTTTGTTCTGTTCTTCGGTTGTTTAGAATATTGTAGCTCTGTATATATCCTAACATCTGATATAGCAACTTTAAAAAAATTTTCTAACATATTTATTCTTTCAGGTGACTTCTAGAATAATATCACAAAATTTAAATAATCACAAGATTTTTCTGAAAATTACATTAAATTTATAGTTTAATTTAGGTGAAGTAGATCTACTGACTATACTGTATATGCATGTATAGAAAAACGTTTCCCCATTCATTCAAGGTTTCTCTCATGCTTTTTATTTTCTTGAATGATTTTGATGGTTTATTCCTATAAGCATCATGGATTTTTAATTTTTTCTTTTTATGTGTATTACTAAACGTTTTCCATTGTATACTTTTACTGATTATTACTGTTGTATAAGAAAAATTTGGATTTTGTGTAATCATTTTACAACTGATAGTTTTACTGAACTCCTATAATTTCTAATAACTTTTCAATAGATTCTTTTACTCTTTTTATATGAGGTAATCAGTAAATTATTATAACTTTTCCTACCTTTTAACAATAATTTTACCATTTCTGAAATGATGGTTGAAAAAAGTGATAGAAAGCAGCCTTGGTTTGTTTTTTCATAAAGGCAGTGCTATGCATTTATCAAACCTCATTTCCTTATCCTCTTCAGTACACAGCTAGCTGTATTTTCCATCCTCCTTTGTGGTCAGGTAGTACCATATAATTGAATGGGATGTGTGCAGAAGTAATGTACATCACTCCCAAGCCTGCTTCCTAAACATTTTCTAAGTGATCTTCCTTACCTTTTCTCTTTTCCCATCTGAACTTAGAGGCCGAAAGTTCCCATTCCTTAGTGGATGTTGAAGTCAAAAAAAGGAGGAGTCTGATTCTTGAGTCATCACTTAGAAGACAGCTGCCCAGCAGAGCTGCCAGACTGAGAACTCTCATATTGAAAAGTTACATGAGAAACTTTATTGGGTAAGCCACTAAATTTGGGGCTTGTTTGTTACAGTAATTACCTTATCCTGGTTATTACACTTATTTTTAATAGGAATGACACTAATCCAAACTCCTAAACAATCGTGGCGGTTCTAAATCATCCTTTAATTTGTATTATATTAATAATTCTATAAATCTAAAATCATTCTGAACATCTAGGAAATAACTTTTGAAATGTATCAAGATTATCATACAATTTTTTTCAACTGTCTTTTTGTAATGAATTATATTCAAAGATTATACAATGTTCAATCAAAGTGGGTTCTTAAAACTTTCCAGGCCATACTGAACAATTATGTTAATTTGTGAATTCGATTTGCTAAATTTCACTTTTGATTTTGAGTCTCAAAAAATCACTTGTTAATCTATTGCTTTTAATTTTTCCATTTTTCCCTTCTTTCCTTTCTTTTCCTTTATATATATTTTTAGGTATTTTTATAATGTTTTCTCAAGGTTCTCTTAGCTTTGTACACAGCTTCAGAAATTCTTTTTCTATTTTCTGTGGATAATTTTAAATAGAATATTAGTATTTATTGCATGGACATTTGAAAGAATTTTACATTAAAGTCATCCTGACCCAGTGTTTTTTGAGAACATGGAGTGGTAGTATTTGGCAACTATCTCAGTTTTTCTCATGGTCACTTTACTATTCAAATATTTTACCTCTGGTCAATTTTAGACATTCATGATTCCTCTGAAAATTATCTGTTTTTGTAACTAACATTTTTATTTATCAATTCTACTGTTTTTTCTTCAATTTGTGGATTTATAACTTGAAATCAAAGCAATTCCTTTGCCAGGTCTCCATGACATGCACAAAATCATTAAAAACAACATATTCAAACTAAAACTTTTTAGACTTCTTTTTCCTAAATGAGGCAATCATTAAGTAGTATTCACTTGGACATTTCTCATAACAAGCTGACTCCTACTCTCTTTTTCTCATCCCTCAAGGTGAGGCAATAATAAACAAAACTTGAAAAATTTCCTAATCACTGTTGCAGCAAAAAAAACAACTAGAATTACATTTCTCATCAAGATGAGAGAATTGGTGTCCACAGAAGAGAACCAAATCTGAAAACCAAACACTCACCAGCTGAGTAGATGTTCAATAAATATTTGCTAATAAGTGAATGAACGGGGGCCTCAATCACTATTGCCCATACCTCCTTGGATATTTCTGCAGGCTGGTTAAAAATTGAAAAAGAAAGTAGTCTCCATTTGGTAAATTTCAAATTATATTAAAAAATGACAAAACATGGTTGTTAAAGAATATGCAAGTTCTATAACTGAAGATCAGCTCAGATGGCAAGGGTCCACTCTTTCATTCTGTCCTAAATTTAGGAATTATTAAATAATAATCTATTTACTTAATATTTTTCCAATTATTAAATGTGGTCTACATATATTTATTGATAATATTTTGTTGCTTTAAAATATAGCTTTTCAAAATATCTCCAGCCTAATAAATATACCCTATTCTAAGAAGCTGGGAATAGGCCAGTAGCCTAAGGGAGGAAAATGTTCTAAAATTTTAAACTAGTAATCCCTTTTTACATGTTGGAACTATGTTATTTAAACATAGTTTGGAAAATTAAGTGATTAGAGATATCAGCTTGAAGAATGAAGCACAAGTCTTCAAAGTTTGTAAGAACACGCTTTTCAAGAACACACTTTTCATTCACACAATTCCATCATTTAACACCTGTGAGGTAAGCAAAGGGTGACAATTTAATGTAAGGAAATGTAATATTTGTAGCACAAAGAAATCTATTGTCTCAACCTTTCTTGCCAAGGGCATGCCTTTGTAATACTTCAAACATGCATACTGATTCTGATTGGGATCACAGTGGTGAAGAGATTGTGAGTCCATAGGTGCCAGTTGACATACCATGTCAATGGTTGACTTCCAATTCTTCTCATTACTATCACTTAGCCTAGAACATGCAAGTGTGCCTTTTATTGACAAAACAGAGTGTGCCAAGACTAACTTTCTCTCCATGCACTGAAGTAAAGTTGGGCTACCTTAGGGTCTGTGTAGAGGGGAGCAGTTCTCAATGTAACAGGGTCAAAGTGTTACAGAAAGTGGGATCTGGTTGCTTGCCACTCAAAAGCCAATGAAGAAGCAAGGTTGGTGGAAAGTTTGCTTTATTTCAGATGCTGGCAACCAGAGGGGAGGGTGGACTCCTGTCCAAAGGCTGACTCCCCCCTACTGACAATCAGTGGGCAAGAGCTTTTATAGATGGAGTGAGGGGGTTACATGCAGAAACAGCACAGTCAGATCTGACAGTCGTCTTGAAATTAGTCCTGCAGTGGTCTGATCAGCGTCATCCTGATTGTTTTAAGTACAGTTAGTCTTTAGTTCCAGGGTCAGTTTGTTCCCATTTCTTTGAGGCCAGATCTCAGAATTGTGGCAGCTTATGTCATGGCTACAGTCTGGTCATCATTAGTTAACTTCTTCTACTTGGTGAGGGTTTCAGTATCTATAAGACAGCTCACAGGATATGGTTCAGAATATTATGTATAGCCCTTGAGGAGGAACTAAAGGGCCTTGACTGCTTAATGACTCAACTATTATTGTTTGGTCTCGTTTGACTGTTTTCCTTTGTTTCTGCATTTTCTCCCTTCTCTGATTAAACTTATTCTTTGGCTAAAGTTTTTCTACAGACAAAAGGCAGGCTGAGGACATGTGGGGCAAGGACCAGAGGGTCCTGCTCTATTTCAAAAGTGTTCTTGCTCTTTTCTTTCCTCACAAAGAGAAAGAAAGAGAGAGAGCGAGAGAGAGAATATTCCATACATGTATGTAAGTTAATATCCAATTTTAATATATGGTTTGGCAATGGTGAGATAGAACCCGGTCCCTGTGCTTCTGAAAAAAAAAAATACTCAGCATATCTCCTACTGTAAATTTCATGCTTCTTTTGTCAGAAAGGTAAAGCATTACTCTAGTGACTGCCTGTAAATTTGTGGGTTTAATTCCATAGTTCAAAATGCTTAAGTTTTACTTAAATGTACACATTCTCAAAATATATTCCCTGAAAGTGACAATTAATTTAAGAAAGGACAACAAATCGGCTTTGGAAATATGTGTACTTTGAAGAGCAAGGATGAGACAATTATGGATGAGAGCATATGATCTTGGCTTGAAGTTGTGTGCAGTGTACACAATGATTTGAACAGTGAGTAAAAGATATTACCGTCTGTATTTATACTGATCATGAATGAAAGGGAGCCCTTCCAGATTCTTTGCTAGTTAAATGATGAATAAGTATATCTAAGTGCAGGATTCATTTGTTTACTTAAAAATTAAAACTATAACAATTTTTTGAGGTTAATGATGTATAGACAGTTCTAGAAATCATTTATACTCTATCTCCTTTTATTTGGTCCTTCTAAAGAATTGAAATAAATTTCGACGGAAGTTTATCTTTAGGGGCTTCATGCCGGATAAAGCTACATTTTTAAAATCTCGTGAAAAAAGTTGAGCTCATAGGAGCAGAGAGTAGAAAGGTGGTTACCAGGAGCTGAGGGAGTGGGGGCTGGGGTAAAGGCAAATGAGAAAATGTTGGTCAAAGGGTACAAAGTCGCAATTATGCAGGGCAAACCTAGAGGTCTAATGTACAGGCATGATGACTATACTTAATAATACTACACTGAACACTGGATATATGCTAAGAAAGTAGATTTCAGATGCACTCATCACAGAAAAATGGTAAATAATATGAGGAGATGATATTTTAATTAGCTTGGCCATGGTAATCATTTCACCATGTATATGTATACCAAATCATCATATTGTACACTTTATATATACAATTTTTATTAAAAATATACAAATAAATTTTAAAAAAACACACAATTTAAAAAAATAATAAAATCCCTTGAGAATTGACTGGCCAAAATATATTTCAAGTCTACACCAGCAGCTAAAATTTTGTCTTGTTCTAAGTAAACATTGGAACTCTTAATTTCACCCGTTAATTACAAAACAACCTGTTTGGAAAATCATTGTTTCTAGTACCTCTTTATCTGCTTTTCTAAGATTTTGATATCATTTCAAAATGCAGGTCTCATTTGGGGTACTTTCTTTTCTGTCATTAGACAGCTTTGAGACAGGAAGCCATTGTACCTCTCTTTTTGTTGATTTCCTCAAGTCTGAATTCAAAATGTCAATAGCTTCACTAACTCACGGCTATTTTAAAAAGGCAGTTATTACGGAATAGTTTTAGATTTACAGAAAAGTTGCAAAGATAGTAGATAGAATACCCATATACCCTTCTCTCAGCTTCCCATAATGGTGACAATTTTACATAACCATGGCACATTTCTCAAAACTTAGAAATTATCATTGATATAATACTACTAAGTAAACTACAGCCCTTATTTTCATTTCACCAGTTTTTTCTCTAATATATTTTTCCTGTTCCAGGATCTTATTGAGGATACTACAGTACGTTTACTTATGATATCTCCTTACTCTCCTCTGATCTGTGACAATTTCAGTCTTTTCTTTTTTTATGATTTTGAGAGTTTTGAAGAGTACTGGTCAAGTATTTTGTAGGTTATCTCCAGGTTTGTGTTTGTCTGACGTTTTCTCACAATTAAGTGGTATTATAGGTTTGGGAGACAGATACTACAGGGATGAAGTGTCCTTCTCCTTATGTCTTATCAGGGGTACAGGGTGTCAACATGGTGTCTCTTTGGTGCTGTTACTTTTGATCACTTTGTTAAAGTGATGTCTGCCAGGTTTCTCCACCAAGTTACTATTTTTCCCTTTACATATTCAATTCTTTAGAATAAAGTCACTAATTCCAACTCACACTCAAGATGAGAGGAGTTGAGCTCCACCTCCTGGTGAGAATTCTCTCCTGGAGGTGTGACTATCTAAATATTTTATTTGGAATTCTTCTGTAAGGCACATTTTCTCTTCCTTCTCCATTTATTTATGTATTCAGTGATTTGTTTATAGCATTGCAGGATTGTGGATATTTATTTTATTCTTTGGGCTATAACTCAATAGTATCATTATGTTTTTGCTCAAATCATCTCATCTTTGGTAATTGGGAGCTTTTCCACATTGGCTTCTGTGTCCTTCTGACATGCCCCCATATGTATTTTGTTGCTGTTGTTCTGAAGTTCTTTGAGGGGAATGCTTTCTTACTTTCTGGTAAAACAAACACTCCAAATTCATCTTACACTTTACCATACATCAGTCTTTGATTCACCATTTCTCTAAGAAGCCCTGGCTCTTTTCATTCGACTATGTGATTTAGAAAAAAAGATCTATGATTTAAGATATTTCTTAAAAATTTGATTTAAGAACAGGTTTCCATTTTTTTTAAGTACACCTGCAACTTATATAATACTGTACATCAACAGTATCTCAATAAAAAAATTGTGATGACAGTACAAAACTTCCCTATATTCCTCATTTAATTTCTCATGTTAACATCTTATATTAGTATGGTGCATTTGTTACAATCAATGAACAAATATTGATACACTATTAATAATTAAAACCTATACTTAAGTCTGATTTTCTGCGTTTTAACCTAATCTCCTTTTTCTATTCCTAAATCCCATTATATTTAGCATCCTGTCTTCTTAGGTTCCTACTTAGGCTGTGACAGTTTCTCTCAAACTGTCCTTAATTTCAATGACATCGACAGATTTTAGGAGTACTGGTCAGGTCTTTTGTAGAATATCCTTATTTAAGATTTGCCTGATGTTTTTCTCATGATTAGACAGGGGTTATGTGATTTGGTGGGGTGGGGGGGAAGACCACAGAGGTAAAGTGTCATTTGCATCACATCTTATCAAGGGTACATACACTCACTCAACATGATTTATCATTGCCGAGGTTGACCTTGATCACGTGACTGAAGTAGTGTTCGTCAGGTTTCTCCACTGCAAAGTTACTCTTTTTATACTTCATTCTGTATGGTACAATTTGGAAGATAGTCACTAGGCACAAGTTCATATTCAAGGAATGGGGAGTTATGTTCTCCCTTTTTGAGGGTAGATTATCACAGATAGTATTTTTAATTCTTCTGCAAGAGACATTGTCTATTCTCCCCCATTTATTTATTTACTCAAGTATTTACATCAGTGTGGACTCATGGATACTTATTTATATGTTCAGTTCTATCAAGATCTGTGTTATTTTCTTGCTCAAATTGCTCTAGCTTTGGGCAAGAAAAAAAAAGATTTTACTATATTCCAGTGAATAATAACAAACACATTCAGAATTTAAAAATAAGTCCCCTTAAATGAACTATCCTCAATAATAATGAGCTACTATTGGTTGTGTCTGTCTATAAGTCAGGCACTGTAGTAAATACTTGAAGCATAATTTTAATCCTAAAAACACTACTAGGCGTCTTCATGATGAGTTAATAAGGGCCAGCTTACTCATCTCTCATTATGTACATGTTCAGATTCACTAGCTAACTGAGACATGTTTCAAAGCTTGTTGTGAAAAGAAAAATCATTTAGTTAGGTTTTATAGATTTCTTTTTATGAAACCAAATTGATAGCTGGGGAATTTCACATCAAGTTTTTTGCTAATATTGTCCTTTTTTTAGTTTTGAGGTTAACAACTAAAACTTTATGTAAGTTGCTGTGTCATGATCATACCAAATATAGGTATTTAAAATTTAAACAAAATGGGGATAAAATTACTTTAACAAGTGGAAAAGAAATTTCATATAATCTAGCAGTTCACTAGCCCAATTTGCAGGACAATCTTCCACTTTAAAGATCTTTTTTCAGATTATGTGTATCTTTCAAATGTCTTGCTAGATTTTCACATAGATGAAAAATCTGTTTATGATTATCTGAACTAGCACTTTCTTTTTAGTAAAACACAGAATATTCTTGTACCATTCTAGTATACACTGAATTTTCCAGGGACGTGACTACTATATAAAATGAGGGAAGGTTTTGATCAGAACTTAACGAAGACTTATCTTTTTTACCATGTTTTTGTGTGAATTAATAGCTTGTTTCCTTTTATTGCCAGTGAGTATCCCATATCATTTAAGAGTAACTTGAAAATTTAAAGATTAAAAAATAAATGTGATATTCTCATTATAACAGCAATGAGAAATAAAAGGAAAATAATTTATAATGAAATTATGCCTATCTATCCATAAAAATTCTTGAGTTGAATACACTGGGAGATGAAATGAAGTAATCTGATGATTGTTGAACATATTTATAATAAAATACTTGGAATGAAAAGAATTAAGACAATCAGAAGAAATAGGAAAGTGTTAGGACAAATAGTAACAAATCAGTGAGTAATAATAAGAGAAAGATGGAAATAACCTTAACTGAAGTAAGAATATTGTGCCAAGAAAAGTTACTGACTGTTGAATGAGAGACATAAGGAAGCATGATTGATATTCCTGTAAATAAGCTGAACTTTATTTTAAAATGTAGCATCAAACTAACTCTTGATATGATGTTAGAAATGTCTGCCATTTCAAAAGAAGTGTTTGTCATACAAACAGCCTTTTGATACGTAAAATAGAAAATGTTTTTTTCCTATCTAAAATTACACCATATGTCAAGGCAAGCATTAAGTCTCTAGTTCTCAAAAATAACCTGAAAACGCTACCTTCAGTATTTGATAGGAAACAGATATCAGGTTGTAACAAGGACAAAACAATAAAAGATTCTATATCCAAGTGGTATCTCAATCCTCTGCAGACTATATAAGAATATGATTAAAAAACAATAGGTAAGACAAAAATAAATTCAGTTTTTAAATATGAAATTTCAACAAAATAAATTACTTACCTTTGTGCTATAATAAATGTAAAATATTTAGTATTTTACTTTACTTTACTTATTTTAAAATATTTATTAACAATGCTATGGTATTTTTAAACATTTATTAACTTCATTAATAACGAATTAATAATAATGAAATCATTAATAATGAAATCTACATGAAATCTTTGCATTTTCCATGTCTCTGATAACTTAAGATTTCATTCACATAAAGAAAGGAGTCTGAAATCACCTCTATGATACATACTTAAGTTTCATTACTTTTGCTGTAACTGCACTATTCAGTGAAAGATTCTTCAGCTACTGTCCAACTGAAAAAGCCATAATAATTATTCTTCTCTCCAAAAACCGTGTTCATGAACGCCTTCACTAGATTCAAATGTTTGGTAATTCAACTTTGCTCTCAAGGTCATCTTTTATTTTCAATTAATTCTTTCTTCAAAAGTTGGCTAGTGCATTCCATCTTTATTTCAAATTAATTAATATACCAATCTCCAATATTAAATTCATAAGAATTTTTAAGTCCAAGCAGCATATCTATTTAATAGCCACCAAATAAGTACAAGTTATTTATATATATATGTATATAATCTAACTATCTCAAAAGACAAACACGATGAAAGCTCTAGGTCAGCAAGGAAACTTTTAAAGTAACTTTAATTTCTTGATAAACCAGATAATTCTATTCACTTTAATGAAATCTAGTGCACATGATTACAGATTTAGAGGAAACTGAACTTTTTAAATGCATAAAAACCTTTGCCATACCATTTAATATTTTAATTCTGATGTTTAATTTTTATGGAATCAAAAATTAACAATAATATCAAATATTTACCAAAAACTATAAAAGAAACATAGGAATTATATCTCTGGTGTTTCTCTCCAACATGGTATAATAACCTCGCTTACAATTGTAATATTAAATTTTCTCCAGCAGTGCATGGCTCCTGACAGCGTTATCATCTGTGCTATTCTGTAATTGTCAACGAGAACTTTATTCTTTTAATGAGTTTCTTTTTAATACTCCAGTTAACTGTGTTTACAATTTTCAAACTTTTCCTTAAAATCTTAGAAGTGTGACATATTTTTGCCAACTTTAAAACTGTTTCTTTGTAGAATGTTTATTTAATTTTGACGGTTTTCTTCGTTTCATTAGGAAAAAAAATGTTTTGACAGAGTAGGGACACTGTGAACGGTTCATCTGCGAGCTAACTTCACTTTCAAGTATTCAGTTGAGTGTTTTCTTTACCACAGTTTTATATTTGACAATTGAAAATAACGGCTAAAGACACACATATGTATATATACACATACATACACACAAACACATATATATATTTGAAATTCATATTCCTTTCTTCTTGTCTTTCTCCCCTTTCCCCTTCGCCTCGCTCTTCTCCCCTGTCTCTTTCTCCTCCCCCTCCACCTTCTCCTCCTCCTTCTCCGTGGTTGTCTAGTATCACTGGCCAAGGGCCACACCAGGCCACAAACATCTTCCCCACTCCCCCAACAAACCTTGAAACGAAATAATTCCCCAAACGCAAAACTCTAACAAATTTCAAGAATGGTCCTCTAGAGGGCGCCAGCTTTCTCACTACTTTAGAACAAGGTTGCAGAAAACAACGGGATTTTACAAAATAAGACGTCGCTTTCTCAGAAGTTCTTTATTCTGCTGACTCTGGGATGGTCACTTTGATTACCTTTCCCCAAGGTTCTGGTCTCCTGCCATGCTGCCTGGGCTTTCTCTTATTATTCTCTCAGTTTCCTTATTTCTCAGCATACAGCCCACTTCCAATCTGGTGCTTCCTTGCACACTAACTCCTCGGGGCTACGGCTTTTCCTCCTTCGAAGGAGTCTCTCAAGGTATTCCCTGAATGACTCTTCCCTCTTTATACTAGGTGGTAAAGTAATCATTTATCTTTTCTCCTGCATTACACGTTTTTTAGACTTTTTAATAACTAGGAAAGGGACTAACAACCATTGACAGCCTTGATTCTCTGGAAAAAAAAAAAAAACTTACAAATTCCAAATCAATGATTTACAAATTGACTTTAGACACCATCCATTCAGAAATAAATGACTCTCAGTAATGACCAAGTGGAATAAGACAGAGGAAGAAGAAAATAACAAAATTTTATTTTCATCATTTGTACCATTTGCCTGGTTTGCTTTCCTTTGATTGTAACATGTTCTGTCACCTGATCCCCACCCCCTAATCTGCCCTGCTGAGCAAGAGGCAAAATTAAACAAACAAAAACCTCAGAGGAAAGTGAGTCTTCATAGAGTACCTTCTTTGGGACCTCCTTATAAATTGAGCCGAAAAGCATATTTCTGCTTCAGTGGGTTCCTCCCTCCACCCCAATACAGTGCTTACCAGACATCTCAAATTTCAATCTGAATAGGAATTATATGCAAGAGTAGTGGCCAGGGAATACTTGCAGTGTTTTTAGGGTGAAAAAAATTCACTACTTACCAAAGGCAAAAAAAAACTTAACTTTAGCCCTCCGAGATCCTATTTTAAATCTATCATCTAAGGTCTTAGCTTGGGAACTCTTCTAATTAATCGTAATCTATTTTAAATAGTTTATAGTAACATTTATTTCTCTCAAAGATTAAAACTACCCTAAACCAAATGCCACATGTTCAACATTTTATGTTTGAAATACACTGACTTACCAGAAGAGGGAACCATCTATCTAGTCTCTAAATGCTTCATCTGTCTACCTTTCTAGAATTTGTATAAGCATGAAAGCTTTGAAACCTCACTACAGTTGTACGTGAACGTGTTTGGTATTTTACATTTTATTCCGTATTTAAAGAAAAGGTAAGAAAAATTAGAGTTTCTAAATTGTATTAAGAAACTGCGATACATTTTGAGAACAAAGCACTTTTCAATTACCTCCCTTTTGTGAAGAAACTAAATAAGTTATTGTTAAAATTAAGATGGAACCATAGAAGAAAGAGAATGTCAAAAGATAGTTTAATGGCCTTAAAGTAGTTGTTGCTCATCATTTCTTTTTTCCACTGCCCGGATGCGATTTTTATTATTTATCCATTAACAGATTAAGCAATGTTGGACCATGTTTTTGCTATTTACTTCTTGTTTTTACAGTATCTTAAAAGTATAACAAAAATATAATGGATTAATGGCTGATATAAACTTATTTTGGACTAGCCATTCAAAGATTAGAAGAAAGGGATGATATCAGATATAAGTTTTCCCTTATTTTTTCACTTTTCATTGCCAGTTATAATATTCAACATTTTGTCTTAGATGACCTTGTCCAAAAAGGTGTCAACAATTATTTTTCAACTTGAATGATGAGGAAAATATTTATTTCAGATGGTTTGCTTCATACCTAGACTGTTGTCCCTGGTAGATAAGATGCCTTTGAGATTAAATTTATCTGTGTATGTCCTTAAAATAAGGAATTGCCTGACAATGTTACGTATTAGAATTACGGAAAACATATGAAATATAGAATCATGGATATACAGGAGTAACATAAACTGCACCTGTTATATTTAAATACAGACCTGAGTTTTTCAGAGGCTCTACTCTATTGAGGAAAGGTGAATTTTGGTGACTTGATATCATGGATAAACTATCAACCTAAGGCCTGTGAACCAGGAAGAACTAATCTCCCCTTTATAGCTGTTCATGAGGCTCCTCTGTCCACAGGAATATGCTTTGCCATATTGCTGAATCTGTTCTTCAGTGTCTCTTTTGAGCAAAAAGGCTCTCCTCCACTCATTCAGTCCTGGGAGAGAGCCTTGGGAAGAATGGATGCGATCCAAGGGTGTTACTGGAATTAGAGCTCCACAGGGCCAGGTTAGTGTGAGCATGGCTGTGGTTTGGTTTTAAGGGTTTTTTATTTTATTTTTTTAGTTGCCTTTTGAAGCTGTCCCCATCTGAACCTCCAGTTCCCTCTTCCTCGTGGCCTAGATGGAAAGGCAATAAGCTGAATTTCACATTAAGCCCTGTTTTCTTCTATGCCAAATATGCCCTCTGGTTAAACAGCCTATAGGTTATGTCACTCCAGGAGGGTAACCTAGGCAGGCAATGATTCTTTGAACTGCCACGGTTCCATGTAGCACATGGAAAGAAATATTAATGGTGACCCAACAGTCAATCGAATTCACACATGTTACATTCATAGCTGCCCTTCAGCGTGCAGTTTAGTAACACAGAGCTTTCACAGTGCCAGTCAGATCTTTCTAGTCTCAGTGTTGAAGCATCTTCCTAATACATTATCGTGGGGTAATGAAATTCTCTCCAAAGATAATAAAAGCCGTTTCTGTCAGGCTAAGTTACTTTAAACATCAATGAAATGCCATTTGGAGTCTAATTTCTTTAACAGTAGAAGAGCATGAGCTTCGGTGGGAAGGTGGGGCTCTTTTCTACAATCTCCACTGGGGAGGAAACTTGAAATTCTGGCCAGTTTTCAGGGAGGCTTGATAACTAAGATTATTACAATGCCAACAGGAACTCACAGGACAGGGAGGGAAGCTCCTCCTCTCCCCAGCCCTTTATTACCAACTTCCTGGCTTTGAACTCCCTTGGCATGTCTTAGTGGGTGGAGGGTAAACTGAGCAGAGGCAGGTTAGCTGGAGTGGATGCAGATCAAGCTTCAGGGTCCATCGTCTGCACGGGCCTTTGCCGCACCTCCGAAAAGGCACTAGCAATATGTTCACGGGGTATTGTGTTTTTGTAAAATTTGCAAAAGCTTGTATTTTGATGAGTTAAGAACTCACCTCGATCACACTTTACCTCCTGCAGGGTGAGGTTCACCTGCATCATAGGTTTTTTAATATTCCACACATAAGCAACCTCACGTGCTACTTGTCTTTCTCTGCGGGACCCAACCCACTCAGCGTGGTAACCTCCAGGTCTACCCATGCTGCCGCAAATGGCATCATACCTTTTTTTTTTTTTAACACCTTTATTGGAGTATAATTGCTTTACAATGGTCTGTTAGTTTTTGGACTAGCCATTCAAAGATTAGAAGAAAGGGATGATATCAGATATAAGTTTTCCCTTATTTTTTCACTTTTCATTGCCAGTTATAATATTCAACATTTTGTCTTAGATGACCTTGTCCAAAAAGGTGTCAACAATTATTTTTCAACTTGAATGATGAGGAAAATATTTATTTCAGATGGTTTGCTTCATACCTAGACTGTTGTCCCTGGTAGATAAGATGCCTTTGAGATTAAATTTATCTGTGTATGTCCTTAAAATAAGGAATTGCCTGACAATGTTACGTATTAGAATTACGGAAAACATATGAAATATAGAATCATGGATATACAGGAGTAACATAAACTGCACCTGTTATATTTAAATACAGACCTGAGTTTTTCAGAGGCTCTACTCTATTGAGGAAAGGTGAATTTTGGTGACTTGATATCATGGATAAACTATCAACCTAAGGCCTGTGAACCAGGAAGAACTAATCTCCCCTTTATAGCTGTTCATGGGGCTCCTCTGTCCACAGGAATATGCTTTGCCATATTGCTGAATCTGTTCTTCAGTGTCTCTTTTGAGCAAAAAGGCTCTCCTCCACTCATTCAGTCCTGGGAGAGAGCCTTGGGAAGAATGGATGCGATCCAAGGGTGTTACTGGAATTAGAGCTCCACAGGGCCAGGTTAGTGTGAGCATGGCTGTGGTTTGGTTTTAAGGGTTTTTTATTTTATTTTTTTAGTTGCCTTTTGAAGCTGTCCCCATCTGAACCTCCAGTTCCCTCTTCCTCGTGGCCTAGATGGAAAGGCAATAAGCTGAATTTCACATTAAGCCCTGTTTTCTTCTATGCCAAATATGCCCTCTGGTTAAACAGCCTATAGGTTATGTCACTCCAGGAGGGTAACCTAGGCAGGCAATGATTCTTTGAACTGCCACGGTTCCATGTAGCACATGGAAAGAAATATTAATGGTGACCCAACAGTCAATCGAATTCACACATGTTACATTCATAGCTGCCCTTCAGCGTGCAGTTTAGTAACACAGAGCTTTCACAGTGCCAGTCAGATCTTTCTAGTCTCAGTGTTGAAGCATCTTCCTAATACATTATCGTGGGGTAATGAAATTCTCTCCAAAGATAATAAAAGCCGTTTCTGTCAGGCTAAGTTACTTTAAACATCAATGAAATGCCATTTGGAGTCTAATTTCTTTAACAGTAGAAGAGCATGAGCTTCGGTGGGAAGGTGGGGCTCTTTTCTACAATCTCCACTGGGGAGGAAACTTGAAATTCTGGCCAGTTTTCAGGGAGGCTTGATAACTAAGATTATTACAATGCCAACAGGAACTCACAGGACAGGGAGGGAAGCTCCTCCTCTCCCCAGCCCTTTATTACCAACTTCCTGGCTTTGAACTCCCTTGGCATGTCTTAGTGGGTGGAGGGTAAACTGAGCAGAGGCAGGTTAGCTGGAGTGGATGCAGATCAAGCTTCAGGGTCCACCGTCTGCACGGGCCTTTGCCGCACCTCCGAAAAGGCACTAGCAATATGTTCACGGGGTATTGTGTTTTTGTAAAATTTGCAAAAGCTTGTATTTTGATGAGTTAAGAACTCACCTCGATCACACTTTACCTCCTGCAGGGTGAGGTTCACCTGCATCATAGGTTTTTTAATATTCCACACATAAGCAACCTCACGTGCTACTTGTCTTTCTCTGCGGGACCCAACCCACTCAGCGTGGTAACCTCCAGGTCTACCCATGCTGCCGCAAATGGCATCATACCTTTTTTTTTTTTTAACACCTTTATTGGAGTATAATTGCTTTACAATGGTCTGTTAGTTTCTGCTTTATAACACAGCGAATCAGTTATACATATACATATGTTCCCACATCTCCTCCCTCTTGCGTCTCCCTCCCTCCCACCCTCCCTATCCCACCCCTCTAGGTGGTCACAAAGCGCCGAGCATTCCCTTCTGCCTAATGGCTGAGCAATGTTCTGTTGTGTATATGCACCACATCCCCTCCATCCATGCATCTGCTGATGGACATCTAGGTTGCTCATCATCTAGGGTGATGTTGAAATGGCCCCAGGGAGTGTTGGGTAAGGAGAACTTGAGTTGAGCAGTTATCCATCTAGCTTAGTACAGGCAGGGTAGATTTGTGTAGCTCAGGATCTCTTCTAGATATAGTTGTTATTGCTAGCTGTCTGTATTGGAAATGGCTTCTTTGATCAACCATGCTGGAGGAAGGACTAAATATCTTTCGATTATGTCTTTAGGAAATATTGAAAGATTGCTGTCATATGAAGGGGCAATCAAAGACTATGCATCCAGTGACTAAAAGATTATGTATTGAAGGGTTTCATGTAGTAATTGATAAATACATCATGATATTTTCCTAGATTTTGTGATATTAGTGTTTGTTAGCTTTTTTTAAGTTGCATTTTGCTGCCTTCTACTTTATTTTCTCATTTTAAAGAAAATATGCAACATTGAATTATTTTCTTTCAGGATTTTGTTATCCTTTTCTTAAAGAGGGTCTTGATATTTGTCTAAGCTGATACCTTTGTCACAAGAGCTGACTCGGGCCCTTGCTCAGAGTACAGGTGGACTCCTGACTATAGCTGGTGAACTAGCTGCTTCCTGTCAGAACCTGGACATCTTTTACCAAGCGTCTTTTCATAGCTAAGTCATGTTTTCCTGCCCACAACTTTATAGACTGCATTCTCTCCAATCAGGAGTAGGCAAGAAGTAAAGCAAATAAGTGCCTGATATGCATATTCTTCTGGTCTTGTTTTTGCTTCTCTCTCTGGGACCCTAAGAGGCTCCCTGCAAGACATCCTAGTGTGCTTCTACTTCCTTTCCATTAGAACGAGTATTAATAACAAACCCATATATGTCAGCCTGGGATCCTCTACTCCTTTGTAGGGTAACTCATTTACAGGAACTTCTATAGAGAGCTGCCAGTTCTGGTTGGCTTCTAGGTTCCTGTGTGGACCAGTCAACATCCCCAGCAACAAGCATTTATTGAATGCTTAGCAAGTGCATACACTGTGCTAGGCCGTGGGGACGTGGGGACGTGGGGATTGCTAATTCCTAATCAGAAATTGTTCCTTATTCTAAAGGACTTTGTCCATCCCTTAGTACTGATAAAGTTCATTGTATTTAGCATCACATTAGACTCTCACAACTCTTTGCAATAGGTGGATCTTTTTTTAGAGATGGATAAACTAAGATTCAGAGAGCCTCAGAGAGCTTCTGCGACTCTTCTGAGTTCACGCTGCTCAAAGATGGCAGCGCTTGGACTGGACTTCTTTGTCTGGACTCCACACCACGCCTTTCCGCTGTGCCACAGATGTTGCCTACAAGTGTGTCCCCTGGCTCCCTGTTAGTTGGTAGAACGCCTTGCCAAAATAAGTTTGGAACATATCAGATCTGGGTTCTAATTATGGCTCCCCCCAATTGCTAGCTATGAGTCGGTTAACATCCTCTAGTTTCTGTTTTATTGTATGTTAAGTAGAATAATAATTATCTCAACTTGCTGAGAGCATTTATAGAGATACTAAGAACATGAGTTCTGGGATATGACTGCTAAAGGACAGAGGTCAGGAGGCTGCAGAAAGCACAAAATCTACCAACTACCATCTTGACTCATATCTCTGTCTCTCTCTGTTTCCCTCTCTGTCTTTCCTTCTCTCTGTCTCTCTCTTTCAATTTAGAAGGTAACAGACACATGCAAACAAACCTTCTTTGGAACTGTATTCCCTGATTACATTCTCCTAACATCATTCCTAAAGGCAACCTCTACTCTAAGCTGGTATATGTCATTCCCATGCATGTTTTATAATTTCTTTATCCATATTTAAATTTGTATCAGTAATGGTAGGTACTCGGCAGAGTTTCCGGCATAAAGTAAGTCCCAATATTGTCAGTATAACAGTCCCTCTTTTTCTGCATCCTGGTCAGATATTAATATTGTCAATATGATGGTTTAAAACTGGTATTTATTATTTTAATTTGCATTTTCCTCATTACTAATGAGGTAATAAAATTCATAAGTTTATTATCCACTCAATTTTTAAATTCTGTTCCTCGGTCATTTTCTCTGGTTGGGTGGTTTGTGTTTTTATTAATAATTTTTGAGTTTCTTTCCTTATTCTGAACACAAATCTGTCGGGTATATAAGTTACAATTACCTTCTTTGAATCTGTGGTTTGTTTTTAAAATTTTTAAATGTTCTTTTATCACACCAAAGCTATTAGTTATTATCATAATTAACTGCATCAAGTTTTCTTTTGGGTATTGTGTTTTTTCTATTTCGTTTAAGAAATTCTTTCCTCACCTGGTATTAAAAAAGCTATTTCACTTATATTTATTCTACAAGTTTCAAGACCCCCTCATGTCTTTAATAAAACTGATATTGTTTTTGTTTGTGATATGAAATAAGTATAGAATTTCATTTTTTCACAATGAAAATGATTTTTCACAGTGCAGTTTATTGAATGATCCAGTCCCACTTCTTTATAATACCACACTTGCTATATACCAAGTTTCCAAATAGGTGTGGTTTTATTGTGTTCTAACCCATTGGTCAAACAGTCAATCCCTGAACCAGAAAGCATTTTTAATGACAGGTAGAAAAGACTTTGTTAATAGCATGTAACTAACAAGAGGCTCTGTAGCCAACCACGTGGACAGCATTCGCTACTTTTCCTTTAGGCCACACTTAGAGATCTTTAGCTTCCTCACTTCCATTGTGCACAAATCATCATGGGTTGCTATTTATACAGATCGGCTCCTTGTCAACTTAGTGAATGACTTCTTGACTTACTGACCACTCTAATGGGTATTTAAATCCTTTAAAAAGACACATGACAAGGATCCAGCTGAGCTTCCACATTACTAATCCTGCTGCGCACTTATGGATGTGATCCCTGAAAAAAAAAAAAAAGATGAACTTGGAGAGATAGAATGGTAGAAAATCTACTGGAAGTGTTCCTTTTTAAAACGAATTCCACCAAGCTTTGCCAACCATGCTGCTCCAACATGTGGTAGTAAGCATTGATTTTTCTAAAACCTCATCTTTTTGTGTCTTGACCAAAAGAGAAAAGCTCACTCAAGTTATCTCCTTTGGGTCATGACTAGAATTATTTGCTACTTTTTCCAAGATACAAAATTCCAAAATCTTTTGAATTTGCAGCTAGAATCATTTCACTTCTTCAAGGATTGTTAGAGAGTTAGTGTCTGTGCAGATGTACTTTATCATGCTTTGGGCTCAGAAATTAAAAAGAATATGATTTTGCTATATGGAAAGAATTGAAATCCTCATACATTCATGAAATTTTTACCCTCATAAACTAGGCTTCAGTAAAAAAACAGTTAAAATATATCTGAAAACCTTCCACCTAGATAGAGTAATAAAGTGGAAACCATTGGCTCCAGTTTTAGAGTCAGACAGTTCAACCATCAATCTCATTAAAAACTGTATTTCCTAGTGATGTTTCCCTGCCTTCTCTTTATACTATGAGCACCTGTGGCAGGTGAGTTGTCTGGTTTTGATATTCGTCAGAAGGCCATCACTCAGAGTGAAGTAAGTCAGAAAGAGAAAAACAAATACCGTAGGCTAACACATATATATGGAATCTAAGAAAGAAAAAAAAAAAAGATCATGAAGAGCCTAGGGGTAAGATGGGAATAAAGACACAGACCTACTAGAGAATGGACTTGAGGATATGGGGAGGGGGAAGGGTAAGCTGTGACGAAGTGAGAGAGTGGCATGGACATATATACACGACCAAACGTAAAATAGACAGCTAGTGGGAAGCAGCCGCATGGCACAGGGAGATCAGCTCGGTGCTTTGTGACCACCTAGAGGGGTGGGATAGGGAGGGGGGGGAGGGAGGGAGACACAAGAGGGAAGAGATATGGGAACATATGTATATGTATAACTGATTCACTTTGTTATAAAGCAGAAACTAACACACCATTGTAAAGCAATTATACTCCGATAAAGATGTTAAAAAATACATAATGTAAATAAAACTGTTAAATGTGGGAAAAAAAAAAAAAGGCCATCACTGTCAAGGCATGCCTGAGAATCTCATCTGATGCAGCTTTGAGGACCAATACTTAGATTTCATCCTATTAGTGTAATAATTCCATTAGAAGCTCAATCAAGTGGAAGGTGCACTGGTGAGAGTTCTAACCATTCAAATTTTACACAGAATAAAAACAATGTTGATCGACTGGATTTTATTTGTAAACGTATTCCCCTTTTAGAAAAGGGATACTTCATCTGTAAAAAATGACAAGGTATAGGAAATGTCCATGTGTGCTGAGTCCTCCATTCTTTTGAACTCATTCTTATACATCAGTTAAACTATGACTCTATCAGACTTGAATCCAGAAGAAAAGATTATTACTTGTTCTAGAAATCTGGAAATAGCTATGAACTAAAAAGAAAATAGTCTTAGTAAAGTTGACAAAATAGGGGGAAATATTATCTCAGAATACGGAACCAATGTTGTTAGTTGTTCTTAGCAGGCATGATGGCCTTTGAGTTTGCCATATTTAAGTAAACGAGTATAATAATGAAATGAAATCTTGAACCCTTTTGTCTTCTGAGATATTATCTCCAGTGGTTAAACCTCAAGCCTAGACTGACCTTCGGCTTCCAGTCTTTTCTCATAGTCATGAAAGACATGATTCTTACATTTGAGAACAGACCAAATTATGGCATTTTCCTGGCAGAAAACTCTTTTTAAGTTAGTGAATTTTAATTTTTAAAAATTGACAAAGTTTTGCCAATAATTTGGCTTAGTAAATGTATATGCATAAACAGTAGTGAATGGTTATTTCTTTTACTTTTCAGCAAACACAAGTAAAGAAAATTAATATGCTTTTTAATATATCATTAGGGCAGTAATAGTTTGAATTACTCATTTTTATAATCACCCAAAGGTATTTACCATTGTATAATAAAACACATGGGTAAGTGAAAACTAAACTAATGAATAAAATACATTTCAGGGGTTTGTTGAACCTCTCTGTAGGTATTTTCATGATGTTGATTACCAATGGAAAGCAACCAAAGTCATGTAGACTTACGAATCAGTAAGTCATAATTACTGAGTATTCATGAAATGCCAAGACAGAGCTACTTCTGTTTAAGGATATTATATTGTCCCTTAGACAGCCACAGTAGTACAGTGACGCCAGGGTTATGCCACAAAATGAAGATCAATAGCAAGGTATATTTTACCAAGTTAAATAGCGAAAAAAATTCCCCCCAAAATGATTCTTAACTAAATGCATGTTTAAAATATAAACATAATAATATTAAAAGTAAAATGGAACTTCACAAAAAGAAGTTGTCTTTTAAAAGAGATAGTAAAAAAGGGAATAGTGGATAGAATTGTAAAAAAGGCAAACAGTGAAAGAAAGGGTATATAGTATAACTTTGAATTATTTTTACTCGTGTTTGCATCCCTTTAATTCTGTTCCTATCCTTTGGTTTAACAAAGCAAGCCAAGGGTAGACTTAAAACAAATTGTGAGAAGCCAAAAGTGAAACAGGAAACCTGGTCTGATAAAGCAAAGGCAATTTGTTCAACATGTGGGAGCAGTGCTTCATCTTATTAATAGATGGTCTGTGAGCTGAATTGTTACTAACAGATAAGCTATTAATTTAAAATAGAAATTGAATCCGTCTTATGGGATTTGCAGAAGTAACGTTTTTTTCTTACATATTCCTTTCCAGGTGTTCTTCTTGTAACTACAGGCAATCTTAATTTTCAAATATTCCAAATGTATAATTAAAATTACAGTTTCAGCTCACATTTAACGTATTAAATCTTGAATAAACTTGGAGAGGCTGCTACTTTGGCAAAACGAGAAACGTGTCTTGAATTCTTCTGATTCCTTCTTCAGCCGCCCTGCCTGCCATCTGGACAACAGCCATTCTTCACATCTCAAAACATGCACACCTACTTCTTCCTTCCTGGCACAAGCATGACCCTGCTTTTCAGGACATAACTTCCTTTATATAATACTGTTGAGGGCAGAAAGCCTTTGTACCTCATTTTCCCTTTTCCAGTGTCAAGAAATATGCCTTACCTTGTATTTGAGCCTATACACTTCCTGTTGTTCATTTCTTCATTCAAGGGAACATACATTTTTCCACCATCAGTCCCTTCCAAACTCAAGAATCCCACTCAGGATTGAAACAGTCTTTCAAGGCTGTTTTTCTATCATGGACAAAACTATGATATTTAAAATATATATAACATTATTATTTCTTGGAGTTGACTGAAACAGAAATTTACCTAGCAAATTTTTAAGTCCAGAAATTACTTAGAGAAGTGATACGATTTTTCAAAGGAAGAGCAATCTCACACTCTAGATAATTATGGAATATCATGATACAACATTTCATCCTTATTTACTCCTACTGGTTAGATCATGTAGACACCACTACTTATGTGTATTTGTTATTTTGTTAAGATACATCAATCAGCATTTTGCCAAGGCTCACAAAAATGTTCTCAAATGTTAAAAGTGACAGATGAGGGTATTTAGCCATGAACAAAATTTAGAAACTTCAAAACAAAATGCTTGGCACACATGTTTTCTATTAGTCTGCTACTTCTTAACTCCTGTTCCCTACTTCCAATTTTTGCATTTTCTAAAGATTCTTTACTTGCACTGGAAAGAGAAAGAAGCAGTGGAGTGGGGCAGGAGTGGTGGCAGAGAGAGAGATGTCATGGTAAGCACATTAGCTCTCAGGAAAAGATTTACCATCAAACGCTGCGCAGGTCACCTTATCTTTCTGAACGTCAGTAATATGTGTTTCACAGGGTCGTTATAATGTTGATATGTTAAATATAAAAGTATGTATCAGTCAGTCTTTTGTTGTGATAGTTTTGTGAAGCACTCAACATTAAAATCTTGGGGGTTATAGAAATATTTGTTGAGCGTTTAGGGATCTGACAAGTTGGCTCTGGCCTCAGCTGGATCCCAGGGTTTGGATTGGTTCAGTCCTACCTAAACTAAAGGAGCAATGGCCACCTGGCCATACTCTCCTCATGACAGAAGGCAGAAACTCCAAGAAGATGCCTCCAAAAGTCTTAGCTTTTACTCATAAAAGTATGAGTCTGTTGAGCAAAGCAAGTCACATGGCCAAGGTCAAAGTCAATGGTAAGAGAAAGATTTGTAGGCAAATACAGTTGACCCTTGAACAACTTGGGGCTTAAGGCCCCCCAACCCCACTTCACACCGTCAAAAATCCTTGTGTAACTTTCCAGTCGGCCCTTCCAATCCACAATTCAACCAACCCTCATTGTGTGGTATGTAATACTTATTTTTTGAAAAAAGCTGTGTATAAGTAGACTGGCACTTATTGTTTAGGGTCAACTGTAATTCAATATCACACCAGCTGGAATATGTGTGTTTTCAATGAATGTTTAAAACATAATGAAAACCCACTTCCATTTTTATACCTGAAATGTCACATTTTTATACCTAAACTCTAGAAAGTATATATGAAATTAAATCCTCCTTATTATAAGCTTCTTCTGAATATAGTTTGCTACGTATTTCTTTTATATAAAAGAGTTTATATTTTAAAAGATCCGAATATCTGGATCATCAGTGTAATTAACCCTTCCACTTTAAGAATAACGTCTTCTCAAGTCTAAAAAACATGTTCTTACTCTCAACCTTGGTTTTCTTTCCATGTTTTAGCGTCTATGGAAATCTAAGAATATAGCTAGAACACTTCTGTATAAGGACAATTAGGACAATTTCTTGAAAGAGTTAGGATTTGCGATGAAAACTTGAAAGGAAGGGGCAGAGAGGTACATGCAGCAATTGAGGATGATGATATAATTTGGGGAAGAATTGGGGCAAAGAGCACAAGGGCAGGAATATTCAGGAGGCAGTGAAAGGCCAAGAGTTAGTACCCCAGTTCAGGGAAGAGCACAAAGCAAGACAGGACCAGAATACCTTCTGTGAACAGTGCAGTTACACAGTATTGAGGTTATGAATGTTTCAGGTCTGTTTGTGAACGCTGTTTATTTAAGTATATTTCCTATTTGTCCATGTGCTCTGTTTATTATTTATAAAGTTATTATTTACAAAAACCGGTATTTGGTAGTTATTTCAATTTCTTTTCTTTTAATTCCAAAGCATTTCGAAAATCTCTGTTAATTCTTGTGCTTATTCTAGCAGAATACCTAAAGGGAACATATAGCAAGTAAACAGTGGCACATATTCTTCCATATTTGCAGTGTGTTTCCCAACAACTTACCTAACTAAAATTAAATTTTCTTAATCTCTCTCGTCATCTAGTGAAATAATGCTTAACATTCAATTACGATCTACACATTGACATATATAATTTTTATATTTTATAATTATATAAAAATCATTTAATTGTGGATGGTGTATTTGCAGAAAAAACATCAGGGATTTTCTTTTTTCCACTTTTGTTAAATATGGTTCCTTAAAATTGCCATTAAAAGTGGGCTGCAGGGTTTTTGCCAACTATTTCTTCATGGGTTAGCTAATGGTAGTTGAGAAAGTTTTTATCCTCCTTTTATTAGGATGAAAAGCCTGTCTCTGACATTAATGCTGTAGATGAAAGAGTAGATACTTTTCCTTTTATCATGCCTGCCTTTCAACAGCCTTTCCCAGTAAACCTGAAAGGCAACCTCTAACCCAGGCACATTGTGAAGCACTTCTGCAGATCTAGAAAGAGAAGTGATCATCAAAAGATGAAGCTGCAGCCAGAGTCCTCACGCCACCCTGAATGTACTTCAGAGACACTTCTTCAATTTAAAACGTTTCTAGCATTGCCTACTGTTGTGGATATTCTGATTTACAGAAATTAAAATATAATATTTCAACCGGGATGGAGTTTTTTTATATCAATGAATAGCTCTTTTCAGTTTTGCATCTACAGCTCCTGCTGTAATCTGCAATGCTGCAGGTATTAACAATACACACGTGCCAGATCTTCATAAAAAGACATGCAAAATAAACCTTCAATAGATAAAACATAGTAGAACATCAATCAAATAGAGCAATGTTCTGAAATATACTTTTTTTTAAAGTTTTTTTTATCGTGGTAAAAGTCACATAATATAAAACATACTATTTTAACCATATTTAACTGTACAGTTCAGTGGCACTAAATACATTCACATTGTTGTGCAACTCTCACCATCATCCATCTCCAGCATTTTTCACCTTCCTAAACTGACCCTCTGTCCCCATTAAACACTAGCTCCCCATTCCCCCCTCCAGACCTCCCCCATGCCCTGGCCCCTGGCATCTACCAATGTACTTTCTGACTCTATGAATTTGACTATTCTAGGTATCTCGTATAAGTGGAATCAAATATATTTTTAATAAATATTTGACATCTCTTTACTTTAGGAAACACCATTTTCCTATGAATTTAGAAATGATACATTGAAAAGAATAAGTGGTTTAGAAGTGGATTGCATTCTTTTTTCAAAAAGAAAAGTTTACACACATAAACTTTGTCAATAAATGGCATAGGGCTGTACTCCTCAAACTTTTCCACTGAAGAACCACTGATGGTAGCGGGTCTGGAGATTTTGTAGAGAACAGTTATGCCATGCCTGGTTTTCATTTTAAAATTAATCTGAATTGCCTGTCTGCTTTATAGATCATTTATGACATAAATGTCAAATGTTTGTTTCAATATAAGATAATCTCTCTCAAAAGAAAAATATCTAGGTGAAAGTCATCTCCAGCATGATGTGGAGCTTTGTGTGCATAGTGGATTCTTGTGCCCCTGCCTACCAGCTTGTACATCCAGGGACATGTGTGTACTTTTCTGGTCAATAAGTATATTCCAAAAATCCAAATTCAGTTGTTCATTTAACAAATATTGTAAGTAATACAGAGGTCACGTAAACATGATCTCTTTTCTCAAGGAGGTTTTAGCATTGTTGGAGAGCTAAGAAAATATAAGACTAGCCATAATTTATATAATAGAAATTGATAAGATTTAGAGGAAAATAAAATAGAGAAAATGGTTGACTGAATCAGTGATTTTCTTTGTGGAGAATGGTTAGAGTGTGAATATTCAGAAGAGAATGAATGGAAGAAATTTCAACCAGTGAGAACTTTACCAAGACAGGCACAGAAGCATGCACAGAAATTACTGAACGTGTTTTTTTCAAATGCGTAGAAGCAGTATTGGTGGTAGTAGATAACTTAAAAATGAATCGTTGCATTTAGTGATTGCAGATCAGTCAAACTTCAAATGGATGACAAAATAGGCCCTCTGCAAATCTAAAAAGAAGCTTAAAATAATTCCTTTACATCAGGAGACAGACTAAGGACTTTTCAGGTTATGGCATCAACATGGATCTCAGCACCTGCATTTCTAAATAATCTGATTAAAGCATAGTAACTCTAGATTAAAGAACAAAGACATTTTTCTATCCCTTAATTTTGAAATTTACCTCTTTTCCAGAACAAATTCACAAAGAGTTTTATAGTGATGCTTGTAAGATATGCAGGCTTTTAACATAATCTCTGAAATCTTTCTATAAAAACTCAGTTACTCCCTTGTCATAACATAAAAACCCATTCCAGATGGATCAAAGACCTTACTGTAAAACGTAAAATAATAAAGCTAGAAGATAACATAGGAGATTTTTCTTCATGACTTTGGGATAGGCAAATATTTATCCAACAGGTCTTACACATCACTAACCATAAAGGAAAAGATTGAAAAATTGATCTTCATTAAAATTAGGACATTCTGTTCAAGAGACATGATTAACAGAGTGAAAAGGCAAAAAAATGAAAGGAACAAGAAATTTATAATATACTTTACATTTAAAAAGGACATGTTCACAACACTTACAAAAGATTCTTACAATTCAATAAGAAAAAGGTATACAACTCAATTTACCTACTTAAATTGTATATAAGTATATGTGAGTATCCAGAAGTTCTACTCCAAGCTATACAGCCAATAAAAAAGGTGTGAATATGTGTACAAAAAGGCACGTACAGGAATGTCCTTAGCAGCATTAAGTCCTAAACAGGACTATTAAAATTCAACAACAGAATGGGTAGAAAAATTGTAGAAGGCTCATAAAAAATAAATAAAAGAACAAAGTATTGCTACGTACAACAACATGGATGAATCTTGCGGACATACTGAATGAAAGAAACAAGACACAAAAGAAGCCAGACAGTGAAATTCTCTACTGTATGATTCCATGCACATAAAGATTAAAACTAATTTTTGGATAAGAAATTAGAATATTACTTACCTTTGGGGAGAATGCACCAAGAAGGAGGCACAAAGGAAACTTTTAGGAGATGGTTATGTTCTCTATCTGGATCCGAGTGGTTTTCACACAGTGTGTTAACTTTGTAAAATTTCATTGAGCTGTACACTTAAGATTTTTGCACTTTAATGCATGTATGTTACATTTCAAAAATAAGGTTATAATAATTGATTGCACACTTGTAGTTAGAGTAGAAAGACTTATGTGTGACTATCTTGAGGCAGAGACAAATGGCTGCTTTGGAGAAAAATGGAAACTGTGTTCTACTGTAAACAGAACTGGATACTTTATCAGCTGTGAGAGGAAAATTCACTAAGCACTGCCAGAAACATTATAGATTGTTTTTATCACGTGTATGGCCAGTTATTTCTATCTTCTCCTTAAAAGTTAAACTCTTATACTGCACAATACTTTGATTAAAGCCCATTGAGTTTATAAAATAGCAACTATAAATCCTCTACTTTGGTTCTCATAATAATAATTTTTAACTCTTATTGGGTACTTTCTGTTTATCTGATTTAAGTGCTTCCATGTATTTACTAATCTTAATACACAAAGTGAAAAAGTGAGATAGTTACTGTTATTATTTTCTTTAAAGGGAAAAGGATCCAGGGCTGGTAGAGGCCAAGTAGCATAATCAAGGTCCAAGGACTAGTGACACGTCATGAAACTAACTCGGGCATCTTAATTTAAAATTACATGCTTTAAAACATTGTACTACACTGATTCCACCTCACGAAACAACACAAATTCTATTCTTACATCCTCCAATGGAGGATGGACTTACTAACAATATGGTGATAGAACAGTCAGTGTGCCTCAGTTTGAGATTGAGGTTTGGGGTCATGAAACTTATACAGTGGGTGAAATACCCAGAGATGAATATATACCCGATTTTGCAATCATGGGGATAGAAAAAACACATAAGAATATACTTAAAGATAATTCCTGGGGCTTCCCTGGTGGCGCAGCGGTTGAGAATCTGCCTGCCAATGCAGGGGACACGGGTTCCAGCCCTGGTCTGCGAAGATCCCACATTCCGCAGAGCAACTAGGCCCGCGAGCCACAACTACTGAGCATGCGCGTCTGGAGCCTGTGCTCCGCCACAAGAGAGGCCGCGATGGTGAGAGGCCCGCGCACCGCGATGAAGAGTGGCCCCCGCTTGCCGCAACTAGAGAAAGCCCTCGCACAGAAACGAAAGACCCAACACCGCAAAAATAAATAAATAAATTAATAAACTCCTACCCCCAGCATCTTAAAAAAAAAAAAGGATAATTCCTAAGTATGCACATGAGCAGAACATAATAGCAGCAGCAGCGTGGAGAAAACATGACATTGCCAGAGGAAGGTATCTTCTTTGTAGAAATGTATCTATTAGAATGCTTTGAGCTGCAGGTAACTGAATTCCCAAGTCAGTGTGGCTTAAACAATACATTTACTGCTTGTTATGGCTAGAAAAACGGAGGCTAGGTGTTCAATGATTGTTCAGTGTCAGGGAGACGCAGGCACTATGTGCCTTTCTGCTCAGCCAAGATGATAAGTCGGTCTTCGGGCTTGTCCCTCTTTGCACAACAACAGGTGCATCTTTCAGTTTCACAAACTGATACATCAGTGCCTGAAGGGACATTTCCTCTTTTTGCATCTCTTTTTATTACAAAAGAAAACCCTTGAAAACCCTCTCTTCACCCCCAAGCAGATTTCTTCCTTTTTTTCAGTAGCCGAGGTTGCAAGGCAAGCCCACGCTAAGTCAATTACTGGTAGCAGGGATGGAGTGTGATGATTGCCTTTGACCAGTCCACATTCACCTCCTAAGGATGCCAGTTTGACAGGATGTGAGAGGGCGAACACCCCCAGTAAATTGGAGGCTATGGGCGTGGAAGAAAGGGGGTAGGAGGCTGGTTTTGGGTTAGGCAACCAACAGTGTCTGCCACAAGAAAGTAGTAATGCTAAAAACGACTGTGGCTTTATAAGTAACAGCCTTAGCCACAAACCAAAGTGCCCCTTTTACATGAATGCTGTGACATTTTCTTCTGTCTACACACAGGTTTCTCAACAACAAATTAAAAAGTGAACACTATCATCTTTGAGTATTCCAGAATATTGTGTTTGATTACTCTTGAAAATGACATTTGCAGCATAGATATTAAATCAGACATGACACGATGTATTATTGAAGTGTTAATACTTAATATTGTGAATGTTTAATTATTTTATAGAAAAATATGACCTGCAGTACCAAATTGGAAGCAGATAGAAACACTGAGACAAGGAATACAACCTTTTTTTTTTTTTCCTTACCTGGAGAAAGTTTGGAATCAAAACCTTAAAACCAAATCTAATTTTCTTTAATGTAAGCCTTTAGGTGTCTGATTTGTAAATTGTGTGGAAGGGTTTATAATAGAAACATTCAAGAGTCAGTGCATTTAACTTCATTTCTTAGCATCTTAATTCCCTCTTCACAACTTGAATTCTCTTTGAAAATGTTTCAAGTAATGTTATTACTTTTAAGTGTTTTTTATTTGATACTCAGTATACTTTTCAATGCCACATTAAAATGGCAGTATATAAACGTGTTTTTCATCCAATGTGACAAATGATAGTTCTTTTACCACATACTTTGGGGTCTTCCATCAGTTTCCAGGAAGGAAAACCAACGCATGAGAGCTATAAGTAACTATCTGAAAAGTGCAAATGTTAAGTCTTTTTTTGTGCTTAAGCTGCTACAAAATTGCAAAATTACACCTTCTATGAAAGTGGTATGTGCACCAAAACTTTTCACCTTCTGTGCCCTTCTGATAGGTCATGTTTCCTTTTTGTCTCTTTTCTATATTGTGAGACCAAGGAAGGTCTCATGTTCACCAGGGGCTTAGATTTGAATTTTCTGATCTGATAAAGTGTAATTGGGTGGTGTGGAAAGAGACAGGCAGCAACTTGGGATGATTTGGGAATTACTATCAGAATGTTTTACTTTCTTTGACCATAGGCCATAGACGCTAGCATTTAGAGAAAAAATAATTGAGTTCATGGCTCACTACAGAAGGGAAGCAAAGGTAAGTAAATTAAATAAATGCTTAATAAGAAACATACCTGTAGAAGAGCACCACAGTAATTAGGGTGAGCCTTTGTGAATTTAAAATTAGTAATTTTCCTACTTCCAAGTATAGCGTGAACAACAGCGAAACTGACTCAGTTCACTATCAGTTCTAGGTTTGGATTTTGGGTTTTTTTTTTTTTTTTTTGTGGTACGCGGGCCTCTCACTGCTGTGGCCTCTCGCGTTGCGGAGCACAGGCTCCGGACGCGCAGGCCCAGCGGCCACGGCTCACGGGCCCAGCCGCTCCGCGGCATGTGGGATCTTCCCGGACCGGGGCACGAACCCGTGTCCCCTGCATCGGCAGGCGGACTCTCAACCACTGCGCCACCAGGGAAGCCCTAGGTTTGGATTTTGAATTCCTGTCAAGGTAGCGCTGATAAATTAACTGAGGCTACCCTTCATATCAACTCCATAAATGATTACACCATTAGAAAAAAAAAAAAAGTTCTGTGGTCACCTTAGGACCCGAATACAACGCATTTTATGCATGAAGTGGAGCTCTCAACTGTCAGGTAATCCTGAGTCACAGATCACCCACCATTCTATGAAACCTCTTCCCCATTTGGTCACCATCATCAAGGTTTTAACGGAGCCAAAAAGAACAACTTCCCAATTCTAGACAGTGGGTCTTGATAATGGAAGTGATGCCCTGGAGAAAATAAAAGGAAAAGACGTCTGCTCCCCAGCCTACCTTCTCCCCAGTCCCTTCTTTCCGCCCCAGTTCTCCTTCTGAGTCTCCAAAACCCAACGTGTTAACCCCACCTGCACCCTCTCCGCAGGCCCTCTGGGGGGCAGCTCCTTTTCTGTAAGGGTTGTTAGAGCCATTTTAGCATCGAGTCAGGAAGGAACTAGGAGAAGGATCTCTGAAAGCAGGGGAGCTGTGAGGGGCGGGAGGACTTGGGGACCTCCTTGCATACGCCTCCCACAGGGTCCAGACCTTCCACGCCCGGGTCCCTGAAGCCCAAAGCACACGCACAAAGGCCAAGTGTCCCGGCTTCGCTGGGCCGGGGAGTGAGGGGCGTGGGGAGAAGCAGGGCGGCCTCTCGTCGCTCCCGCCGCGGGCCCCCGTCCAGGGCCGGGCAGAGGTGGGGTGGGCGAGGAGGGGGAGCTCACGTCACGTGCGCGCGCGCTGGGACCGCAATAAATGCCCGGGAGCTCGAGGAAGCGGCGGAAGCGCTCGGCGCCTGGCTCTGCGCGGGGCGGCTGCACCGAGCGCGGGAGCGAGGTCGTCTCCAGCCTTCGCCGCCCAGCCCGACCCGGGTCCCAGCCCCTCGCGCCGACTGATAAGGCTCCGAGAAGCTCGGGCGCCCACCCTGGCGAGCTAACCGGGCAGCCGCCGTTCCGCCCCAGCCTCAGGCTCTTAACTTTGGAGCACTTTTTGCCTGCTCCTCCTTCCAGGTCCAGGGAGGAGCCGCGGAGGCCGGGGCCGACGTCCCGCTGCAGGCAGCGCCCCCGTCGCCCGAGGACGCGCCGTGCCCGGGTCCTGCCCGAACCGGGCTGTCTATGTGCAGTCGTGCGTGCTGGCTGCGGGAAGCCGGCCGTCTTGTTCGGCTCAGCCCTCGTAGGGAACTTCACGCTGGAGAGGTAAGGGCATTTCTTAAACCGCAGCGCTGAATCGTCAGGCTCCCGCCTTCTCCTATCTACTTTTGGCTTCTTAAACTCTACTTAAAAAAAAAAAAAAAAATCAACGTGCAGAGAATGGTCGGTCACAGAGGGTGGGTGGGCTGCTCGGAAGGCAGCCACGATGGAGATTTGTGGGAGCTCCTTCTGCTGAGTTTGTGAGTTTCACCTCCTCCCGTCGCGCCCTTTCGTTTGGGTTAAGTGAACAGTGCGCGCCTGCGGAGGGTGGGAGGAGAGGCTGTGAAGCTGCCCGCGTACTGTTGGCTTTATCGGGTGCGGGCCACAGGTTAGGCACACACTTTCTAGGAAATAATGATTTTCTTCTTGACCTGTGGCTGTATAAGAAGAGACTTCCTCCAGCGACCGTAACTATTCACTCGCATTCATTCAGGGGTCCCTCTAGAAGTACCCATGGATATATGTGTGAATAACAGTTTGTACTTCTTTACAACATTCACCCTCAGTTTCATAATTTCGTTGACATTATGAACCAGAGATGGGACACTTGAGATAAAATAATACCTTAAAACAGAGAGGGAAATGTGAACCTCTGGATTGATTGATAAAACATTCTAGGGACATCATACCCTTTGCAGGCTGTATGTAATATCTCGCCATTTAAAGCTTTGTAATTCAGAAATTATTTTCAAGCTTTCGCTCCTCTCGGTTACTCTTGCCATTTATTTTTGGCGTCATGCACATTATCTTGGAAAACATTGCTGTCTATTTTGTGGAAACAATTGTGAAAAGTCCTCTGGAGGAAAAATGGATGGGAGAAGATTTATTTCAAAAAGTGCATGTCCATTTGCTGGCATTATATAAACAAATCAAACTGGCTCCATCCCTTTGTAACCGTTGGATTATTTTTGTTATTAGAAAATTAATATCTGCCGGGATTTTCACCCTAATTACACTGCACGTCCTTATAGCCAGACGGAGTGGAAGAACCTTTCTTGGAGCTTTTCCCGGGGACATCCTGAGATCGTTCATTATGAAGTGTACTGCGCGGGAGTGGCTCAGAGTTACCACAGTGCTATTCATGGCCGGAGCAATTCCAGCCATGGTGGTTCCTAATGCCACTTTATTGGACAAACTTTTGGAAAAGTACATGGATGAGGATGGTGAGTGGTGGATGGCAAAGCAAAGAGGGAAAAGGGCCATCACGGACAATGACATGCAGAGTATCCTGGACCTTCATAACAAGTTACGAAGTCAGGTGTATCCAGCAGCGTCTAATATGGAGTATATGGTAAGAAAAATTTTCAAATGGTATGTACATAGAAATGTTTAATAATGGTTAAATTCCATGGTTAAATTCCGTCATGCTAGTATTTAATCTTTTACTATTTGTCCTCTATAAAATTTCAAAAAAAAAAAAGATTTTCTTCAAGAGTATCTTCTTCTGCATACTCTTTTATTAGTGCTCCTTTCATTCTAAGAGCTCTTTGAATTTCAGAGTAGAATTAAATACCTTTAGGTCTAATGTTCCTACTGAGTACTTTAAATTCTACTCTTAGGAGAAAGATTCCTATCCTGAAAGTGCTGATAGTTGGTGTATTTGCTTTTAAGTGACTTAGTAGAATAATTGTTTCCTAATTCCTAACCGATGGAATCTTCTTATGAATGGTGGATCTGAAAAAAATCAAGGATCAATAATTTGAAGATGCTTTCCAGATGGCTGATATACATATATGGATAGATAGGTAGATAGATATAGATATATGTCATTTCTTTTTTTTTCTAGAAAATAGTATTTTTATTAACTGTCTAATGCCCCCATATTACCATTTTTCCCTACATTTTTTTTGAATTTTATTTTATTATGCATGTCCATTTGCTGGCATTATATAAACAAATCAAACTGGCTCCATCCCTTTGTAACCGTTGGATTATTTTTGTTATTAGAAAATTAATATCTGCCGGGATTTTCACCCTAATTACACTGCACGTCCTTATAGCCAGACGGAGTGGAAGAACCTTTCTTGGAGCTTTTCCCGGGGACATCCTGAGATCGTTCATTATGAAGTGTACTGCGCGGGAGTGGCTCAGAGTTACCACAGTGCTATTCATGGCCGGAGCAATTCCAGCCATGGTGGTTCCTAATGCCACTTTATTGGACAAACTTTTGGAAAAGTACATGGATGAGGATGGTGAGTGGTGGATGGCAAAGCAAAGAGGGAAAAGGGCCATCACGGACAATGACATGCAGAGTATCCTGGACCTTCATAACAAGTTACGAAGTCAGGTGTATCCAGCAGCGTCTAATATGGAGTATATGGTAAGAAAAATTTTCAAATGGTATGTACATAGAAATGTTTAATAATGGTTAAATTCCATGGTTAAATTCCGTCATGCTAGTATTTAATCTTTTACTATTTGTCCTCTATAAAATTTCAAAAAAAAAAAAGATTTTCTTCAAGAGTATCTTCTTCTGCATACTCTTTTATTAGTGCTCCTTTCATTCTAAGAGCTCTTTGAATTTCAGAGTAGAATTAAATACCTTTAGGTCTAATGTTCCTACTGAGTACTTTAAATTCTACTCTTAGGAGAAAGATTCCTATCCTGAAAGTGCTGATAGTTGGTGTATTTGCTTTTAAGTGACTTAGTAGAATAATTGTTTCCTAATTCCTAACCGATGGAATCTTCTTATGAATGGTGGATCTGAAAAAAATCAAGGATCAATAATTTGAAGATGCTTTCCAGATGGCTGATATACATATATGGATAGATAGGTAGATAGATATAGATATATGTCATTTCTTTTTTTTTCTAGAAAATAGTATTTTTATTAACTGTCTAATGCCCCCATATTACCATTTTTCCCTACATTTTTTTTGAATTTTATTTTATTATTTTTTTATACAGCAGGTTGTTATTAATTATCCATTTTATACATATTAGTGTATATATATATCAATCCCAATCTCCCAGTTCATCACACCACCACCACACCACCCCCCGATTTTCCCCGCTTTGGTGTCCATACGTTTGTTCTCTACATCTGTGTCTCTATTTCTGCCTTGCAAACTATATCATTTCTAATGGGCCGTTGTTTCTTAGAAGTATGTAAATGACATATTGTAAAGTGTACATTTCTGTGGCTGCTTTATGTTAAGGAATACATTGGCAATGGCTTTTTTTTTTTTCTTCTGGATTTGTTTGTGAAGTTTGACGTGTGAAAATAAGCCTGGGTGAAGGATTAAATAAAAATATGTGACTTATCCTTAATAACCTTATATTCACTCTGAGAGAAAATTAGCAAGTTGGGGAAACAAAATTACTTTTTAAAGACTATTAGTTCTTACTCTTGTAAGACTATAACTCATTAATATTAGCATACTTCATACCCTAAATATTTAGAAAAATTTTCAAAAATCTATAGTACGTGCATGAATTAGGAATGCACTAGCAAAGGCTGATAATAATCATTGGTGACAGCAAACTTAAGGAACAGTGGTGCTAACATTTCTCCTTTGGACACATTGCAGGGTGCAGTTAATTTTAATACATTCTGGTTTTTACTTTTTTTTTTGCACTTACATTAGTTTTGATAGGTATTCTCTATTTAGGTAACTTTCACGAAACATGGAAATTCTAAGGTAACGTTACACATTACAAAATATTTCATTATATTATTTTAACTTTTTCTAGAAAAATATTTTACCCTAAAGAAAGTAGGTAGCACTCAAGAGAACTCATCAGAGATTAAGAATCAGGGCCCAAACATCAGGCCATCAGGGTTTAAATTCTGGCACTGATACTAGCTAGGAGGCTGTGGGCAGCTTATAAATTTCCCTCTACTTCAGTTTCTTCATGTCTAGCACACGCACTCACCTCAGAGGGTTGTTGCGAGGATTATGTGAGGAATGAGATGACCTGTGTAAAGTTTAGCTCGTTATCAGGCGTATTGCAATTACAAGGTCCCAGTAAATGTTACTAAGACATATAACCAATTTTATGTCTCCTTATACTGTTTAAATAGAATATCTGAGGAAATTGTTCGCTCTTTTCAAAATTCTGTGCACGATATGACATCTGTAATGTCTCACATTTCTGATTTTTGTGTATTTTAAAGTGTTTGTTCAGAGTACAAAATTCTATGACTTCTTTATCTGTGAGCTTTCAAACAGAAAGGGCCAATTATGGAGCTTTTCCAAGTAGGCCACTGTATGCTTATTCCATGTGGATAGGTATTCAGTTGCTTTTTATTTAAAATAAGGAAGAACTTGAGAGTTTAAACCCACAAAAAGAAATCTGAGAATATTTGTGTGTGTTTTAAGTAATATGGAAATAATGAAAGAACATTCTGTGACTTGTTTTCATGTCTGACTTCCAAAGAAAATAACTGCCTATTGTATGATGTCTGGTCTACGATGTTTATATGAGTTTCTTTTCAGTTTCACTGGTTTCATTCTGTCCTTGAAATGTAGATTCAGAAACCAGCCAGGGTTTATGTTGTGTTGCCCTTAGATACTGTTAGTACTGGAACTATGTCCTGGCCAATAACTGGGCTGCAGAGGAGTTTATTTCCCAGTGGTAGTACTGGAACACATTTTCTAGAAAACATATTTATGGGAAAGTCTAAATGAACAATACTATTTTATTTGAAATACTGTTGGTTTATATCTTACATATTAATAATGGAAGTACAGATGTAGATCAACCCGTGAAAACAAAATTTGTTCAAATAGTTGTTTAAAGTGTATTTATTTTGATAAAACAAAACTGAAAACTAACGAAAGAGCCACTTCCTGTAAAATCTGCAATGCCCTATGGTAAGTGCCACCACTTTTGGCCACTTACACTCTATGTGTCATATTATGTTAAAAATTTTCATAGCCAGTTACCTTATTTACATTTGGTGCTTATTTTAGTCTACTCTTTGTGCTTGAACTCCAGCAGCCAAGTCACATCCACATTTATTAACATCACAACGCTACCCATACTCTAATGCTCATTTAATAGGGTTAAAAATGGCTTCTGCAAGGCCAGCTCTTCCCTTGAAGAGCTTATAGGCTGATTGAGAAGAAAGAATAGACATAGTTGAAAATTTTCAAGTGAGCAAGGACACAGAGTTCTTTGTTCACGTGTATGAATAATGCCAAGGGAGCACAGAATAATGGAGAATAATTTAGGAATATTCCTAAGCGAGAGAGTTAATCAATGGGGAAGATGAGGTTTATGGTGTTCCTGGAAGGTGATCAGGACCACAAATTGTGGCCAAGAGTGGAGGCCATTTCTCAGTTAGAATGGA
Organism: Physeter macrocephalus; assembly: GCF_002837175.3. Taxonomy (NCBI): domain Eukaryota; kingdom Metazoa; phylum Chordata; class Mammalia; order Artiodactyla; family Physeteridae; genus Physeter; species Physeter macrocephalus. The sequence continues at coordinate 61,782,255 of NC_041228.1, read as the reverse complement.
GTAAGTGGCAGGCTGGTTGTAGGAAACTAGAAGCAGAATGGGTTGATGAAAGCAAAGCCCTGTGGCAGAATCAGGAAGGGGAGAAACGAGTTGTTAATTATAGAAACCAGTGAACTTAAGGAGAGACGTTACCAGCATTTAACTTAGGATACATTGAAAAACGGGGGCTTTTAGGTCATCAAATGAAGCTGTTACTGAAGAGGCAATGGATTTTTGAGGAAACAGCACTGGCGCTGGACCTAGGTTCTCGTGTTGTCTCTGCTGCTTACTGGTATGTGAAGTCTGGCGGTCAGCAATCATTCTGGGCATTGCTTTTCTCATCGGTAAAATCGATGTAGGAGTATAAAATCCACAGGCTGCAATGAGGTAAGAGATTTGATCCTGTTGAGCATAGTCTTAGTTTTCTTCAAGCCTTTCCTTTCCAGGGGTTTTGACCCCATCACTTGGTTCTTTTATTTTTCTGGTTATTTCTTCAGCATATTCTTGTTTGCTGTTCATCTCTTAAAACTTTACTTTTGGCCCCAACGGTTTTACTTTCGGCCTTCTCCCTTCCGACAGGACCTTATCTACTCCTTTGACTTGAAATACCATCCGTATGTATATTGATGGCTCTGTAGTTGACACTCCATCCAACAGTCCTCTTTGAGCATTGTTTTCCTATTTCCTGCTGCCCACTGGGTCCTCTCCATGTAATTTGACTCCCCAGTTACTTCAAGTTTAAGATTTCTAAAAAGCAAATGAGCTGCTTTTGTTCCATCCTTGCCCACGGTCCTACTTTTCTCCCTGGATGTCATGGACATCGGCTTAGTCCTCTAAACAGAAGACAAACAAACAAGAAGCAGAAAATTGGGCACATCCTCAGCTCCTGCCTTGCTCTCATTGCCCCTACCCACTTCCACGTAAAATTCACGCACAAACATAAATACACAGTTACTTGCCAGATTCTCCAGATTCTGTCTCAGAAATGTCTTTTGAATCCATGCCTTCTGTTTCATCCTAACGGATGCTCGTGGTCTCCCCCTCCTCCACCGCCCCTGTGATGGGTACCGCAGCTTCCCCTGCAATGGACTGTACCGTCTAGTCCTACTTTATTTCTACTTTAGTCCTCCTTCCTCCCTGTTACTCAGTCTGTCTTTTCCCTCAGACAAATCTCTGGTGGTCACTCAGCTGCCCAAAGCTTCTGTGAACTTCTGGCTGCTCGCAAGCTAAAGCCCACCTTGAATAACTTACAAAAGGTCTAGCCCAATATGCCCCACAGCCTCAACTCCCTTGCGTATCTTTGAATCTGTGTTCACACTTAAAATATACACTGTTCTTAGAGATGATGGTGTTCCTCATGTCTCTGTGCCTCTTTGCTAGTTCAGTTTCTTCTGTGCCCGGAATGCCTGTGCATCCTGTCTCCTCCTGACAAATTCCAGACTGCCCTCAGACTCTGTCTTCTGTAAAGCTTCCTCTGATGCGCTCATTCACCTGCCCCACTCCTTCTGTGCTCCTAAAGGATTTTATTCAAGCCTATTTATAGTACTGAAATTTTGTTGAAATTCGATATATACGTGTCTATTTTCCTTTCCAAGACTGAATTCCTAGAAGGGTAAGGATGTACCCTACTTATATTTATAACCCTGTGCCTGATGGCAAAGAAGTACTCAGTAAATATGTGTTGACTGAACATTGCCGAGTGATAGTAAATATGTGTTGAGTAAAGGGAGGGATGGAAGAATAGGTAAGATTCTATATGAGATAAATATGAAAGACAGGTAAGAAAGGGGAATTAAAATAATAAAAGTTCTGGAAGGTAGGATATCACCAACACCAGAGATAGTGACATGGAAACCGGAAATACCAGAGTTGAAGGAATAAATAATTCAGGATTTTTTTTCTATTTTTAAAAATATTCATGCTATACTAAAAATCGTCCTGTAATATAGAGCTGCTGAGATAATATTCAAATGCTCTGGAACTTAAATAATAAATTAATTTAAAGTAATTTAATGAATTTAAATAATAAATTAATAATAATTTAATTTAATAATTAAATTAGTGAGTATTTACTCCTTCTAACAACTTTTTAATAGAACCTCTAAAACTTATTGATTGGCTAAAATCCAAAATAGCTCACTGTGATAGAAAGCGTACCTAAGTCTAGAATGTATTTTTGCAACATAAGGACACGTTACCTAAAAATGACATGTGTCATTATATCATGCTAATTATATAAGCCATTTTCCACTATTATAACTATTTCCATGTCTTTTAGAGAACTGTTTTTTTTTAAATTTTATTTTATTTACTTTTTATACAGCAGCTTCTTATTAGTTATCTATTTTATACATATTAGTGTATATATGTCAATCCCAGTCTCCCAGTTTATCACACCACCACCATCCCCCCGTTGACAGATACTCTGCTGGGAGGGTTGATGGCTGTGTCTGCTTGCTCTCACTTCACATATGGTGAGACTAGGGGCAGAAACTTTGCACAGCATTTTTCCAGATGTAGAACAAAATATATCTGGATATTTATCCTTTTGCGGGGCAACCAGAGGCTCCAAGCCAAATAGCCAGTGGTACTTGCAGTCCATGGTACATATTGATGCAAACGATGGCTTAGTTCCAGTTGTCACATATACTCTTTATATGGTCATGCTTAACACTGGAAATCAAGATATTTTGCTTCTGTGCTTCAGTACAGCAGACAATTCCAGAAACTGGACAGGGGGTAACCTAGTTTGCTGAACAGGGTGATGCTAGTCTGAGTTCTGCCCTATTTCTGACTAACTGTAGCATGAATCCAAGCCTGAAAAAGTGATTTTTAGCTTGTGAGTTGCTCTCACAAAACAACTCTCATAACGTCACATTTTCTGACATTATTTGCCACCAATGACATATATCAAGAATAAATGCAAAGAGTGAAATGATGGCATCATAACTTATTTACCCCAAGCTCAGTGTCTACACATTTCTTATCTTGCTAAAAGTGGCAGGAATTCACTATCAGTAAGGTTTTATTGCAACTCTTGATTCCTAAAACAATGGTTTTTCTCTCTGTATGCTGGCACTTGCCTGGTAGTTTTCAAAAGTTAAATATTTGCATCTCTTAATGATGTACAGTGTAATCCATATGCACTTAAAGGTACATGAAATATCTTTCTTGCTTCAAAGAATGTTATTCTTATTTAAAGTTTTTAAAGTTTATTCTATATTTAAAATAACATTTAATTTTCTTAAAGTGTTTTTATTTTACTTCACTAATGTTTACTTCACTAATGTTGTTTAGATACAACAAAGCTATGTTTTGTTTTAGTTTATTCGTCTACTGAATTTAAAAGTTTTCACAACCTTAATTTGATACATAGTTGTGTGTTTTTTTGTTTGTTTGTTTTTTTAAAGACATTGACACTTTAAATTAATGTAGTTTCCTTTTTGGAAGTTCCACTGTAGATGGAAGTACCTATAGGAAGAGAGTGACATTGTAGCTCAGTTCTACTGAATTTAGTAGTGGCATGGAAGTACCTATAGGAAGAGAGTGACATTGTAGCTCAGTTCTACTGAATTTAAGAGTGACATTGTAGCTCAGTTCTACTACCCTGGAGTTCTGGGAGATTAAGATTCCTCATTAAATGTAAGCAGCAAATCTAGGATCTTAGAAAGGCAAGAGACGACAAGCAGTTTCATTAGGAGAGTGGAACACCCAGAGCCAGAAAAGTGTCACAAAATTTTGAATTTGTTATTGTTGTTTATTCCTTCATTCAACAGGTATTAGGAATTTATCAAATGCCAGGCACTGTCTAGGACCCAGCAGTAACATAACAAACATTCTTCCTTTACTGGAATAGGTGTAAAGATCTTCATATCCCAGCTCAGCAAGGGGGCCCATGTGGCTGACACAGAGTGAGTGTGGAAGTAATGCAGAAAATGAGGTCAGAGCTTTATTTGAGGAGAAGAGATACACGTCATTGTAGTCATTTTAAAGACTCACTCACTCTGAGTCTGAGTGACAAGCCATTTGAGCCATTTGAACAGAGGAATATCATTATCTTACTTATACTTACTCAGAATCGATTTGGTTTGTTGAGAACAGACTTTAAAGTGGTGGGAGGTGGGCAATGGTGTGAGCAGGGATTCAAGGCTATTGCAATAGTCATTCCAGCAATTGATGGTGGCTAGGAGTGGGATGGTAGCCTTGAAGGTGAAGAGATGGCATGGTGTGAATCCACACTGAAACTCCTTTGTAGTCATGACATCAATATCGATAAATTCAAGGAAGCCTTGTTGCAAGACTAGTGCAATCGGCTTGGCCAGCCAGGCAGCCAATAGGCTGGGAGTTACTGCATCTGGTGCGAGGTCTAAACCCACCCAAACCCTGGCTGTGGTTTTTGAAAACTGGTGGCAGTTTCCATTCTGGTTTAAATATCGATGGGGAACTTTCAACTTGTATTGACTTCAGAGTGGTTACAGAGATTCTAGAAATCAGCAGGTTACTGATACCCATTTTGCCAACCCAATTCCAAGAGATCAGAGGAGGTGGAAGCAAACTCTGCCTCCTTGCTTCCCAGGATAAAGGTGTTTGCTGTTTCTCCACGTGGTCTGCCCTCACCTCCAGTCTATTCTCCCACTCCCCCTAAAAACAAGAGAAGGTGAGAACTTTAGCAGAACAGGACAGTGGCCCAGTTCCTGTTCATTAAGTACTAGTTGCATCATCATGGAGTATGTTGTTGGGATTTTATTCCATCTTGGAGGTAACACAGACAGATTTTGAATGTGGGGTGTGGCTGTACCCCACATCCAAAATCTGATTTTGCCTGAGGAACTGGAAGTATTGGCGTTACCATTTTTTAAGATAGGGAAGAATGTGGATAGACCAGCTTTTGGTAGAGAAAGCTGGAGCTCAATTTTGGATAGATGAAATTTAAGGTGTCCCTTAAATATCCAAGAGAGTTTGTCATGTATGCAATTAGATATATGTAGTCTAATCTGGACCATACAGTTAGGATTCATCAGAATTTAGATGGTATTTAAAGCCAGTAGAAGAGATGAGATCATCAAGGGAATGAGTACAGAAAAAAGAAATGTTCAAGAAGTGAGCCCTCGACATACTTTACAGTGTAGACGTAGGGAAGGGGAGGAGGGGCAGCAAAGGGAATTGAGGACTAGGAAGAAAACCAGGGAAGCAAGATGTCCTGAAAGCCAAATGAAGAAAGGCAGAAAGAATTATCAACTCTGTTAAATGTTGCTTATAAAGACCAAGTAAAATGAGGACCCTTGAATTTTGAGATATGGAGGCCACACTGGAGGTCTGATAAAGCAGTTTGGGGGCTTCCCTGGTGGTGCAGTGGTTGAGAGTCTGCCTGCCGATGCAGGGGACGCGGGTTCGTGCCCCGGTCCGGGAAGATCCCACATGCCGCGGAGCGGCTGGGCCCGTGAGCCATGGCCGCTGAGCCTGCGCGTCCGGAGCCTGTGCTCCGCAGCGAGAGAGGCCGCAACAGAGAGAGGCCCGCGTAACACAAAAACAAAACAAAACAAAACAAAACAGTTTGGGTGGCAACATAGTGGTCCTAGGATGGTTCAAGGAAGAATGGATGGGAGAAATGAGCAAGCTTGTTCACCCACTCATTCATCAAACATGAACCATCTCCTATGGGCCAGGTGGGCTCTGCAACCTTAACTCTCTTCTAACCAAAAGTTTTAACTTAGTTTTAGAAGAGGTAGTTTAGTTAGGGAACATATCCCAAACTTATAATTATGGTCAGTAGGAAAATGCAGTTTCTTTGCTTAATTGTTTTTGTAGTTACCTTTACTGAATGCCTTCATTAAAAGCAAACATGGTCATTTATAGTCATTTATAATCACAACTAAGAGTGACATTTAGTTCAAGAACATTCTTTGCTACTGTTCAGCTTTGTTCTTTCACATACTTCCTTTAGGAATTTATACAACCACGTAATTGTACACGATTTAAAATTTAAATTCTCATATTTTTGATGATTTTTACTAATTGAATTAAAGTTTATGAAACTAGCATAAATTTATGCTCGTTTTATATGTTATTATGTATTTTATATATACATATATATATATAAAACATAAAACATTTAGTTCATTGGAAGAAAATGTGAAAATTCAAGTGGTAATGACTTGTCTGGTGAAGGTATTACAGTAAGTATGCTTAATAACCCTTTCCTTATTTTTCTAAGTATTTGTTGTCTTCATAATTTCAAGAAGTTATAGAAAGGCATTTATAATTGATTAAAACAATTTGTTATTCTCATTGATAAATTTGTGATTAAAAAAACATTTAATTCAACAACTACTGATTGAGCATTTTTGTGCCAGCCACTGTTTTTTTGTGTGTGTGTGTGGTACGCGGGCCTCTCACTGTTGTGGCCTCTCCCGTTGCGGAGCACAGGCTCCGGACGCGCAGGCTCAGTGGCCATGGCTCACGGGCCCAGCCGCTCCGCGGCATGTGGGATCTTCCCGGACCGGGGCACGAACCCGTGTCCCCTGCATCGGCAGGAGGATTCTCAACCACTGCGCCACCAGGGAAGCCCCAGCCACTGTTTTTTGATGCTGAAGCATACATTAGTGTATAAAAGGTTCAACAAGCTAACGAAAATAAGCAAAGTGAGATGATAGAGAATGATAAAGGTGGAGCTAACATGTTAAACAGTTGCGGAAGACCTCTCTGAGTTAGTGGCCTTTGAGCCCTGGGTGAAGGATTAAATAAAAATATGTGACTTATCCTTAATAACCTTATATTCACTCTGAGAGAAAATTAGCAAGTTGGGGAAACAAAATTACTTTTTAAAGACTATTAGTTCTTACTCTTGTAAGACTATAACTCATTAATATTAGCATACTTCATACCCTAAATATTTAGAAAAATTTTCAAAAATCTATAGTACGTGCATGAATTAGGAATGCACTAGCAAAGGCTGATAATAATCATTGGTGACAGCAAACTTAAGGAACAGTGGTGCTAACATTTCTCCTTTGGACACATTGCAGGGTGCAGTTAATTTTAATACATTCTGGTTTTTACTTTTTTTTTTGCACTTACATTAGTTTTGATAGGTATTCTCTATTTAGGTAACTTTCACGAAACATGGAAATTCTAAGGTAACGTTACACATTACAAAATATTTCATTATATTATTTTAACTTTTTCTAGAAAAATATTTTACCCTAAAGAAAGTAGGTAGCACTCAAGAGAACTCATCAGAGATTAAGAATCAGGGCCCAAACATCAGGCCATCAGGGTTTAAATTCTGGCACTGATACTAGCTAGGAGGCTGTGGGCAGCTTATAAATTTCCCTCTACTTCAGTTTCTTCATGTCTAGCACACGCACTCACCTCAGAGGGTTGTTGCGAGGATTATGTGAGGAATGAGATGACCTGTGTAAAGTTTAGCTCGTTATCAGGCGTATTGCAATTACAAGGTCCCAGTAAATGTTACTAAGACATATAACCAATTTTATGTCTCCTTATACTGTTTAAATAGAATATCTGAGGAAATTGTTCGCTCTTTTCAAAATTCTGTGCACGATATGACATCTGTAATGTCTCACATTTCTGATTTTTGTGTATTTTAAAGTGTTTGTTCAGAGTACAAAATTCTATGACTTCTTTATCTGTGAGCTTTCAAACAGAAAGGGCCAATTATGGAGCTTTTCCAAGTAGGCCACTGTATGCTTATTCCATGTGGATAGGTATTCAGTTGCTTTTTATTTAAAATAAGGAAGAACTTGAGAGTTTAAACCCACAAAAAGAAATCTGAGAATATTTGTGTGTGTTTTAAGTAATATGGAAATAATGAAAGAACATTCTGTGACTTGTTTTCATGTCTGACTTCCAAAGAAAATAACTGCCTATTGTATGATGTCTGGTCTACGATGTTTATATGAGTTTCTTTTCAGTTTCACTGGTTTCATTCTGTCCTTGAAATGTAGATTCAGAAACCAGCCAGGGTTTATGTTGTGTTGCCCTTAGATACTGTTAGTACTGGAACTATGTCCTGGCCAATAACTGGGCTGCAGAGGAGTTTATTTCCCAGTGGTAGTACTGGAACACATTTTCTAGAAAACATATTTATGGGAAAGTCTAAATGAACAATACTATTTTATTTGAAATACTGTTGGTTTATATCTTACATATTAATAATGGAAGTACAGATGTAGATCAACCCGTGAAAACAAAATTTGTTCAAATAGTTGTTTAAAGTGTATTTATTTTGATAAAACAAAACTGAAAACTAACGAAAGAGCCACTTCCTGTAAAATCTGCAATGCCCTATGGTAAGTGCCACCACTTTTGGCCACTTACACTCTATGTGTCATATTATGTTAAAAATTTTCATAGCCAGTTACCTTATTTACATTTGGTGCTTATTTTAGTCTACTCTTTGTGCTTGAACTCCAGCAGCCAAGTCACATCCACATTTATTAACATCACAACGCTACCCATACTCTAATGCTCATTTAATAGGGTTAAAAATGGCTTCTGCAAGGCCAGCTCTTCCCTTGAAGAGCTTATAGGCTGATTGAGAAGAAAGAATAGACATAGTTGAAAATTTTCAAGTGAGCAAGGACACAGAGTTCTTTGTTCACGTGTATGAATAATGCCAAGGGAGCACAGAATAATGGAGAATAATTTAGGAATATTCCTAAGCGAGAGAGTTAATCAATGGGGAAGATGAGGTTTATGGTGTTCCTGGAAGGTGATCAGGACCACAAATTGTGGCCAAGAGTGGAGGCCATTTCTCAGTTAGAATGGAGTAAGTGGCAGGCTGGTTGTAGGAAACTAGAAGCAGAATGGGTTGATGAAAGCAAAGCCCTGTGGCAGAATCAGGAAGGGGAGAAACGAGTTGTTAATTATAGAAACCAGTGAACTTAAGGAGAGACGTTACCAGCATTTAACTTAGGATACATTGAAAAACGGGGGCTTTTAGGTCATCAAATGAAGCTGTTACTGAAGAGGCAATGGATTTTTGAGGAAACAGCACTGGCGCTGGACCTAGGTTCTCGTGTTGTCTCTGCTGCTTACTGGTATGTGAAGTCTGGCGGTCAGCAATCATTCTGGGCATTGCTTTTCTCATCGGTAAAATCGATGTAGGAGTATAAAATCCACAGGCTGCAATGAGGTAAGAGATTTGATCCTGTTGAGCATAGTCTTAGTTTTCTTCAAGCCTTTCCTTTCCAGGGGTTTTGACCCCATCACTTGGTTCTTTTATTTTTCTGGTTATTTCTTCAGCATATTCTTGTTTGCTGTTCATCTCTTAAAACTTTACTTTTGGCCCCAACGGTTTTACTTTCGGCCTTCTCCCTTCCGACAGGACCTTATCTACTCCTTTGACTTGAAATACCATCCGTATGTATATTGATGGCTCTGTAGTTGACACTCCATCCAACAGTCCTCTTTGAGCATTGTTTTCCTATTTCCTGCTGCCCACTGGGTCCTCTCCATGTAATTTGACTCCCCAGTTACTTCAAGTTTAAGATTTCTAAAAAGCAAATGAGCTGCTTTTGTTCCATCCTTGCCCACGGTCCTACTTTTCTCCCTGGATGTCATGGACATCGGCTTAGTCCTCTAAACAGAAGACAAACAAACAAGAAGCAGAAAATTGGGCACATCCTCAGCTCCTGCCTTGCTCTCATTGCCCCTACCCACTTCCACGTAAAATTCACGCACAAACATAAATACACAGTTACTTGCCAGATTCTCCAGATTCTGTCTCAGAAATGTCTTTTGAATCCATGCCTTCTGTTTCATCCTAACGGATGCTCGTGGTCTCCCCCTCCTCCACCGCCCCTGTGATGGGTACCGCAGCTTCCCCTGCAATGGACTGTACCGTCTAGTCCTACTTTATTTCTACTTTAGTCCTCCTTCCTCCCTGTTACTCAGTCTGTCTTTTCCCTCAGACAAATCTCTGGTGGTCACTCAGCTGCCCAAAGCTTCTGTGAACTTCTGGCTGCTCGCAAGCTAAAGCCCACCTTGAATAACTTACAAAAGGTCTAGCCCAATATGCCCCACAGCCTCAACTCCCTTGCGTATCTTTGAATCTGTGTTCACACTTAAAATATACACTGTTCTTAGAGATGATGGTGTTCCTCATGTCTCTGTGCCTCTTTGCTAGTTCAGTTTCTTCTGTGCCCGGAATGCCTGTGCATCCTGTCTCCTCCTGACAAATTCCAGACTGCCCTCAGACTCTGTCTTCTGTAAAGCTTCCTCTGATGCGCTCATTCACCTGCCCCACTCCTTCTGTGCTCCTAAAGGATTTTATTCAAGCCTATTTATAGTACTGAAATTTTGTTGAAATTCGATATATACGTGTCTATTTTCCTTTCCAAGACTGAATTCCTAGAAGGGTAAGGATGTACCCTACTTATATTTATAACCCTGTGCCTGATGGCAAAGAAGTACTCAGTAAATATGTGTTGACTGAACATTGCCGAGTGATAGTAAATATGTGTTGAGTAAAGGGAGGGATGGAAGAATAGGTAAGATTCTATATGAGATAAATATGAAAGACAGGTAAGAAAGGGGAATTAAAATAATAAAAGTTCTGGAAGGTAGGATATCACCAACACCAGAGATAGTGACATGGAAACCGGAAATACCAGAGTTGAAGGAATAAATAATTCAGGATTTTTTTTCTATTTTTAAAAATATTCATGCTATACTAAAAATCGTCCTGTAATATAGAGCTGCTGAGATAATATTCAAATGCTCTGGAACTTAAATAATAAATTAATTTAAAGTAATTTAATGAATTTAAATAATAAATTAATAATAATTTAATTTAATAATTAAATTAGTGAGTATTTACTCCTTCTAACAACTTTTTAATAGAACCTCTAAAACTTATTGATTGGCTAAAATCCAAAATAGCTCACTGTGATAGAAAGCGTACCTAAGTCTAGAATGTATTTTTGCAACATAAGGACACGTTACCTAAAAATGACATGTGTCATTATATCATGCTAATTATATAAGCCATTTTCCACTATTATAACTATTTCCATGTCTTTTAGAGAACTGTTTTTTTTTAAATTTTATTTTATTTACTTTTTATACAGCAGCTTCTTATTAGTTATCTATTTTATACATATTAGTGTATATATGTCAATCCCAGTCTCCCAGTTTATCACACCACCACCATCCCCCCGTTGACAGATACTCTGCTGGGAGGGTTGATGGCTGTGTCTGCTTGCTCTCACTTCACATATGGTGAGACTAGGGGCAGAAACTTTGCACAGCATTTTTCCAGATGTAGAACAAAATATATCTGGATATTTATCCTTTTGCGGGGCAACCAGAGGCTCCAAGCCAAATAGCCAGTGGTACTTGCAGTCCATGGTACATATTGATGCAAACGATGGCTTAGTTCCAGTTGTCACATATACTCTTTATATGGTCATGCTTAACACTGGAAATCAAGATATTTTGCTTCTGTGCTTCAGTACAGCAGACAATTCCAGAAACTGGACAGGGGGTAACCTAGTTTGCTGAACAGGGTGATGCTAGTCTGAGTTCTGCCCTATTTCTGACTAACTGTAGCATGAATCCAAGCCTGAAAAAGTGATTTTTAGCTTGTGAGTTGCTCTCACAAAACAACTCTCATAACGTCACATTTTCTGACATTATTTGCCACCAATGACATATATCAAGAATAAATGCAAAGAGTGAAATGATGGCATCATAACTTATTTACCCCAAGCTCAGTGTCTACACATTTCTTATCTTGCTAAAAGTGGCAGGAATTCACTATCAGTAAGGTTTTATTGCAACTCTTGATTCCTAAAACAATGGTTTTTCTCTCTGTATGCTGGCACTTGCCTGGTAGTTTTCAAAAGTTAAATATTTGCATCTCTTAATGATGTACAGTGTAATCCATATGCACTTAAAGGTACATGAAATATCTTTCTTGCTTCAAAGAATGTTATTCTTATTTAAAGTTTTTAAAGTTTATTCTATATTTAAAATAACATTTAATTTTCTTAAAGTGTTTTTATTTTACTTCACTAATGTTTACTTCACTAATGTTGTTTAGATACAACAAAGCTATGTTTTGTTTTAGTTTATTCGTCTACTGAATTTAAAAGTTTTCACAACCTTAATTTGATACATAGTTGTGTGTTTTTTTGTTTGTTTGTTTTTTTAAAGACATTGACACTTTAAATTAATGTAGTTTCCTTTTTGGAAGTTCCACTGTAGATGGAAGTACCTATAGGAAGAGAGTGACATTGTAGCTCAGTTCTACTGAATTTAGTAGTGACATTGTAGCTCAGTTCTACTACCCTGGAGTTCTGGGAGATTAAGATTCCTCATTAAATGTAAGCAGCAAATCTAGGATCTTAGAAAGGCAAGAGACGACAAGCAGTTTCATTAGGAGAGTGGAACACCCAGAGCCAGAAAAGTGTCACAAAATTTTGAATTTGTTATTGTTGTTTATTCCTTCATTCAACAGGTATTAGGAATTTATCAAATGCCAGGCACTGTCTAGGACCCAGCAGTAACATAACAAACATTCTTCCTTTACTGGAATAGGTGTAAAGATCTTCATATCCCAGCTCAGCAAGGGGGCCCATGTGGCTGACACAGAGTGAGTGTGGAAGTAATGCAGAAAATGAGGTCAGAGCTTTATTTGAGGAGAAGAGATACACGTCATTGTAGTCATTTTAAAGACTCACTCACTCTGAGTCTGAGTGACAAGCCATTTGAGCCATTTGAACAGAGGAATATCATTATCTTACTTATACTTACTCAGAATCGATTTGGTTTGTTGAGAACAGACTTTAAAGTGGTGGGAGGTGGGCAATGGTGTGAGCAGGGATTCAAGGCTATTGCAATAGTCATTCCAGCAATTGATGGTGGCTAGGAGTGGGATGGTAGCCTTGAAGGTGAAGAGATGGCATGGTGTGAATCCACACTGAAACTCCTTTGTAGTCATGACATCAATATCGATAAATTCAAGGAAGCCTTGTTGCAAGACTAGTGCAATCGGCTTGGCCAGCCAGGCAGCCAATAGGCTGGGAGTTACTGCATCTGGTGCGAGGTCTAAACCCACCCAAACCCTGGCTGTGGTTTTTGAAAACTGGTGGCAGTTTCCATTCTGGTTTAAATATCGATGGGGAACTTTCAACTTGTATTGACTTCAGAGTGGTTACAGAGATTCTAGAAATCAGCAGGTTACTGATACCCATTTTGCCAACCCAATTCCAAGAGATCAGAGGAGGTGGAAGCAAACTCTGCCTCCTTGCTTCCCAGGATAAAGGTGTTTGCTGTTTCTCCACGTGGTCTGCCCTCACCTCCAGTCTATTCTCCCACTCCCCCTAAAAACAAGAGAAGGTGAGAACTTTAGCAGAACAGGACAGTGGCCCAGTTCCTGTTCATTAAGTACTAGTTGCATCATCATGGAGTATGTTGTTGGGATTTTATTCCATCTTGGAGGTAACACAGACAGATTTTGAATGTGGGGTGTGGCTGTACCCCACATCCAAAATCTGATTTTGCCTGAGGAACTGGAAGTATTGGCGTTACCATTTTTTAAGATAGGGAAGAATGTGGATAGACCAGCTTTTGGTAGAGAAAGCTGGAGCTCAATTTTGGATAGATGAAATTTAAGGTGTCCCTTAAATATCCAAGAGAGTTTGTCATGTATGCAATTAGATATATGTAGTCTAATCTGGACCATACAGTTAGGATTCATCAGAATTTAGATGGTATTTAAAGCCAGTAGAAGAGATGAGATCATCAAGGGAATGAGTACAGAAAAAAGAAATGTTCAAGAAGTGAGCCCTCGACATACTTTACAGTGTAGACGTAGGGAAGGGGAGGAGGGGCAGCAAAGGGAATTGAGGACTAGGAAGAAAACCAGGGAAGCAAGATGTCCTGAAAGCCAAATGAAGAAAGGCAGAAAGAATTATCAACTCTGTTAAATGTTGCTTATAAAGACCAAGTAAAATGAGGACCCTTGAATTTTGAGATATGGAGGCCACACTGGAGGTCTGATAAAGCAGTTTGGGGGCTTCCCTGGTGGTGCAGTGGTTGAGAGTCCGCCTGCCGATGCAGGGGACGCGGGTTCGTGCCCCGGTCCGGGAAGATCCCACATGCCGCG
>NC_041228.1:61729161-61766730 GCF_002837175.3 Physeter macrocephalus | reverse complement strand
ATCTTCCCGGACCGGGGCACGAACCCGTGTCCCCTGCATCGGCAGGAGGATTCTCAACCACTGCGCCACCAGGGAAGCCCCAGCCACTGTTTTTTGATGCTGAAGCATACATTAGTGTATAAAAGGTTCAACAAGCTAACGAAAATAAGCAAAGTGAGATGATAGAGAATGATAAAGGTGGAGCTAACATGTTAAACAGTTGCGGAAGACCTCTCTGAGTTAGTGGCCTTTGAGCTGAGAGCCGAATTACAAGAAGGAGTCAGCTACGCAAAGCTACAGAGATCTAAGCAGAAGGGGTACTGGGCAAAAGGTCTTTAAGTCAGGAATGAGGTAGGAGTCTTCAGGGACCACAAAGAAGGCTAGGGTGGCTGAATTTTATTTAGTAATGAGGAAAGTGTTAGAAAATGAAGTAGACCTATAAGCAGGGGCCAGAATTCCTTTTGGGTCATCGGTGAAGAGAAATTTGGATTTTATTTCGAGTGAAACGGAAAGCCATTGGAAAATTCTTGGCAAGGGATTGACCCCGTCATGTTTACGGTTTCATAAAATTACTCTATGTTATGGAGACTGAGCTGCAGGAGGGTCACAGCTGAAAGCAGAGAGATAGTTAGGAAGCCATTGGTATATTCTGAGTGAGAGATGATAGTGACTGAGACGAGGGTGATAGTGGTAAAGATGGAGAGAAGTGGGTAGTTTCAGGGTATGTTTAGATGGTATTGCTGACAGTTTTTTGATAGCTTTAATGGGAAGGGTGAAGGATAAGGAGGAATGGTCTTAGATTTTTACTCAAGCACGTTGGTGGATAGTTGAAGCAAAGCAGAGAGATAGTTAGGAAGCCATTGGTATATTCTGAGTGAGAGATGATAGTGACTGAGACGAGGGTGATAGTGGTAAAGATGGAGAGAAGTGGGTAGTTTCAGGGTATGTTTAGATGGTATTGCTGACAGTTTTTTTGATAGCTTTAATGGGAAGGGTGAAGTATAAGGCGGAATGGTCTTAGATTTTTACTCAAGCACGTTGGTGGATAGTTGAAGCATTCGTTGAGACGGGAGGAGAAACAGAAAGGAGAAGGTGGCGATGAAATCGGGCATTTCCTTTTGGCCAAGCTTATTTTGCGATGCTATGTCATCCTCAGTTGAGTTTAATGGTCAGTGGAGAGGTGGGACTTGAGATAAAAATGTGGAAATCATGTAGATGCTATTAGGGACCATCTTAACTGACTGAACAAAACCATCTGAGGAGAAGATTTTTATGGACGGAGGTTGAATGCCTTGAATTGAGCCCTGGCCCAGCAACATATGGAGGTTGAGCCGAAAGGAGAAGCTAGCAAAGGAAGCTGAGAACAAGTGGTCAGTGAGGTTGGGGGAAAAGACAGGCTACACTGGTGTCCCAGAAGCCAGGAGAAGAGCGTTCAACAGCTTCCATACTGCTGAGGAGTGGAGTAAGAGGAAGAAAAGCCAACAATGGTTTTGTGGACACGGAGGCTGTCGGTGACTTTGATAAGAGTCATTTCAGGGGTGGAGTATGACCCGAAGTCTTACTGAAGTGGGAAGAAGAGAACGAAAGGTGGGGAAGTTGAGAAGGAACTAAGTAACTCCTCAAGATACCGTTGCTGTGAAGATCTGAGAAATGGAACTAGCTAGCGCTACACGGGTATCTGGCAATGCTCTTGCTTTTGTTCCTTAAAGAGCATGCTTGTAAGTTGATGGAAATGCACAAGTTGAGAAAGCACTTGACATGGAAGGGAGAAAATATAACTCCAAAGTCAGTTCATTTATTTTGACAGGAAAGGCTGAGGTTGTAGGTACACAAGCAGGTCGTTTGGTGTGTTTAATGGAAAAAGAATTTTCATGTGGGTGCTTCTGTTTTTCCCAGTGAAGTATGGAGCAAGATCGTCAGCTGAGATTGAGAAGGCAGGAATGGAGGGGTGTGAGGCTAGGATATTATGAAATGGTAATTTTGGAGTTACTATCTAAAGATCTCTGTGGAGTCAAATGTATGAGATGTTTTGAAGTACTTTAAGTTCATTTGGTTCACCATGCTTTAAGTTACAAAATCTAATAGATAGGGAAGAGGTTTACTAGAGTATGTGTTACTAGAGTATGTAGTAGTAAAGTATTTCCAAAAACCAGGAAGATTTAAAGTAATGATCTCTCTGGTTTGCCGTAGGTCACCCCGCTCTTTCCAGCCACATCATGTGGTGTCACTTGCTTGACCTCTGAAGACATTTGACTAGGCAGCTCCTGGAGATGTGAAAGAGATTAAAGGCATGTTAGCCTGGGTTGGGGGAGGGCGGTTGATTTTTTAGGTGTTCAGACATTACATAATACAGATCAAGTACAGATACAGATATAGACCAAATAATGTGTTTGAGGTTCAAATTGCAGAGTGAGGTTGAATACACATAGTTGTATGGGAACTCTAAAAATTAAATTATGGGACTGACCCAAATATGTGACTTGGATTAGTGGGTTATTAAACTCACCAAATGTAAGAACCTGGAACTATGATCCAGTGAAGTTTACTTTTTTTTTTTTTTTTTTTCTTTTAACTAGTTAACAGAATCAATGAGGTGCTATTAAGTCAACTGCTTAGATATAACTTATTGGGAAAAAGGCAACAGATTTTCTCTATTAGAAACTCACTAACCTAAAGGCAATACATGAATATGGATACAATCTATTTAATAGTCTATACGTGCTTTATATTTTGTTTTTAATCAAAGAAAAATTTGAAGTCAAACATCAGGAAATTGAGTAGCAAGTGTTTTTCATGGAAAGCAGCTAGGTGTGATTTGGGGAATAGAAATAAGGGGTGCTTTAGTCTAGTGCCACTCAAACTTTCCTGTGCATATGAATTCCCTGGAACCTTGTTAACATACAGATTTTGATTCAGTAGGTCTGGGTGGGCCCCAATATTCTGCATTCCTAACAAGCTCCCAGGTGATGAGGCAGCTGCTGTCTGGGAATGGAACTTTGAGTAGAAAGCTTTAGGCTCTCTGGAGAAAGCGAGGTCTAAATTAAGACATTACAAGTTGACTCTAGGATCCAGATTCTTTCCTTTTCATCTCAACTCTCACATTCACCTTCTCCTTTTTATAAGGTAGCAACTCTAACTATTAGTGCAGGAAAATAGAAACTCCTTTTCACTCCCTTTCATGAAGTGCTTAGAAACCGAAAAGATAAAGAAGCTTGAACAGTAAGAGTCCCCAAGACTCAATGTTTAAATCTGCCTGGAGGAGGGGTAGAAAATGAAATGTCAAATGTAGTTGATGGCACAGTTCCGCAGGATGGTGGAAAGTGAGGTGCAGTCAGTGACAGGATAGACTCTTAAGGCCATATGAGTGGGAAGGAGGTAGAATTCCAAAGTGAGCAAGAACGGGGTTGGCAGTGTGGGGCTGGGAAGGGTCAGCTAGATCAGATAATGAGCTATTAGATAAGACCCAAGAATGAGCATGGGAGTTACTCTTTATAACTCTCCCCTTTGCATTATTGTTGCAACTCAAACAGTACAAAGTAACCATCTAAACAGGGGAATAAAATATAAAACTATATCTTATGTTTGCTCAAGACATGGCAAATCCAAATCTGAAATACTGAAAGATTGACGGATATGCTCAAAAGAAGCTACAGTGAGATCAGATGTTGTCCAGGGGCAGGAAACCAAAGAGATTAAAAAAAGCGGGGTGCGGGGGTGGGGGTGAGGGGAGGCTTTTGAATGAAGATGGAATAAGAGCATCAGCACTCCTGTCTAGAAAGAAAGGGTTGAGAGAAGAGCTTTGTTAGCTGAATTCCGTGAACATAGTGAATACATCTAAACAAATAAAAAGCAGTGCTATTTCACAGGAACATCTATACCGCTCTTCCATATACCTTGGGTTTTTTTATGCCGTAGGGATCTTGCCAAGCCCTGTTGCTTTTGCAGATGTTAGAATGACTTACGTGCATCTCGTTTTCTCTCTAGTGAATTTCTCCTCTTCCTTCAAGACTCACCTCTAAAGACTAATCTGCTTTTGTCTAAACCCTCCTGTACGGAGTTACGTGCACTTCACCCCAGTTCCCTGGCTTCCACAGCGTTTCCTACCTGCCTTTGCCTCTGTTATTTACATCCTTGTCTCTTTCTCTAGCTTTACTTTCCTTTGTGGGAAGGAGCTGTGCTTTCGTAATTTTTGCATTTCCCCAGCTGAGAGGCTGACACGTGCTCTAAGCTCAGTTTATGCTAGTTGGAAGGGAAAAAAATGGAATGAATGAATGACAAAATAAAAAGATGATTGGATTTTCAACAGTGATTCTGAAATGGGCAGAATGAAAGAGGATTTGATTTGTTTTGACAAGAAAATACTATTAGAAAGTTGCAAAAGCATTCATTTCAAAGTGTTTGTGTTTTATTTTTAAGTACATTAGCTTTTTGGTTAGGGTAAAATCATTCTAATAAGTATGACAGGTGGCTAAATTAGCATTGGATTTTAGTGACTTTTCAGAGTTATGTTGGGTTATGGACACCTCTGTCTCGTGAACTGGGGATGGCCAGACCCTTCAGCAAGTAGGGATAGAGTCTTCCAGGAGATACAATGATCAGAATGCCATGGCTTTTGCTGGAGAACTGTTTTCAAAATGTAAATCAGAGTGTGATAAGAAGTACAAATGAATATATTTTAAACTGTATATAAATCTAAAAGTATTTCAGAATAAAGCAGTAGCCAGGAAAGTCTTCTTAGAAGAGGTACATTTTGAAATAGTGTTTGGAAGACGTTATAGTCAACGTGTGGTAGGGACCGTGGTTGAGGGCATTGGATGATGAGAACCTTAACTGATACGATGTTGATATGAGAATATGTGTACAGTTGATTCAAAGGAGAGGGCATGGCAGTCATGATCTGTGAGAACAGATGAAAAGATGAAAATAATCTTGCTCTATCAAGTGCGCCTCATGGCAGACTTGAGCAACATAGCCCTATACATTTTCCTTCTCTGCCTACCTATGAAGAAGCATTTTATTTGACATAATTTGGTATTAGTGTGACTTTTGTAAGTTATGCAGTTATTACAAAGGATTTCCAAACTTTGATTTTATTAACACTTTTTAAACTATTCCTGTGTGTGTGTGTGTGTGTGTGTGTGTATGTACACTAAACTAAACCTAAACTACACAAGTACTTACTTGGAGGCTTCAGTGGAAATATCATCCTGGAAATTTAATGTGAACAAAGGTCCTGACTTATAGAGTTGATTGTCAATAGATTCAAAGCAAAGCTACGCATAACTTACTCTAAACTTAGTTTTATAACTAACAGTGTGTTAAATTTCAATTCTAAGAAATTTACTTTTTCACTGGAAATTTAGGTGGCAGTGATTATCTTTTTTTAATCATTCAAAATTTTGGATTTAAATTTCTTCCTTAGTCTCGTGAATATTAACAATGCTCCCTAAAAAGGCTATGTGAATCACAGCAAATGAAGCAGATTCTTAGAGGAACAGAGGAATAAGAGAACATTTATTAAGATATATTAGGTATCAGGTAATATGTTACGCAGCTTACTAATACAAATTCTATGAGATGTTTGTATTCTCAGATATTATTTCTCATTAGGAAAACAAATGCCACAATAACAAGGATTTAACAGGAAAAAATTAATGAAGGCTCTGTATGCAGAGTTGTGGGCAGGGCTTAGGCGAGCCACAAGGATGGGGGACACCCAGGCATGAATCGTGGTACCACAGCCTGGTGAGGACCAGAGCCTGGTAGTAGGGCTGTATGGAAGGACACAGGCGCCATCACTGTGAGGCAGAGTACTCAGGGGATGAGTGGGGTGGAAGAGGGGGTAATACATACTTAAATTCACCTCTCACCCTCTGACTTCCTGTCCATGTCTTCTACTGGCCAAATTCAAGTAAAACCCAGGAGCCAAGAGAGCCTGAAGTAACTCAGGATATAGAGTTGAGCCTTTTGGAACATAGAGTATGGCAGCAAGTGGCTGAGAAAAAAATGAAGAATATTTAACACAATATTCTTTCTCAAATTTTCAAATAAAGACTTTGGTAAACCGTATTTTTCTACATCATCTTCTTAGTCATTGTTTAGTTGTTGAAGACAAATGTATAGGCAAGTTCCTAAGGGGCACCTAAACATCTGATTGAGCATGCTATGGTTACTAAACCAGCTTTGAGTTTCCCAGCAGCCAAGGAAAACAGGAGACCATATGGTTTACATAGCTCTCGATGACTGTTTGGAAGCATTATAATTTATTGTTCCAGAAGCAGGAATTATTAGTGAAAACTTAACACAGAATTCCCAATATAGGAACAATGAGCAACTTACTATAGCAGTTTCATTAAAAGTATGTAAACATACGCATTTAAATGTTTCTTATATTAGCCTTTGGTTTAAGTTGAAGTAATGGTGTTAAATTTTAGGTTTCGGTTTCTATTTGTCCATAAACTTTATCTTTTACTAATTTTTCCAAAAAGAAGTTTTCATTCGTTAACCCATCTCTTTTTTCTTTTTGAGAATTAAAAAGACATCCCCAAGTACGATAAATAAAAGCAATTAATATTTTATTTACTTGCAAAACTTGTTACTTTCATTTTGCTATTTACATATATGAACTAATGAATGCAGAGTGATTTATTATGAAAGTTTATCTTTCCTAGCATGCATATTTTAGGCTTGACTTTTAGATTAATCATACATCTATCTAAATTTATGAGCTATAAATAAACTAAAACATAGGTCCTCATTTTTATAAATTGGCTCAATATTTGTAGATGAAGACTTAAATAACTGATAGGTGGTACTGTACTTCCTCAAGTCTCCTTTGAGGTCTCCTTAAACATTCAGAATATAGTCTTGAAGATTAACTACTTCACTCCTAAATGACAACAAAAATAATGAAAGCATTATAGTGTTGAATTTATCACAAAGTCAATACAAAGATAGTTATATATGACCTTTACAAAAATAATCCGAGTTCAACTCTTCAAGAATTACCTTTTGTTTAGCCTAGGTACATCATGAACACCCTTTCACCCGAGTTTATATCACACATGTATGTTTGATGCAGGGAATTTAGGTTCCTGTATCTCTGATCCAAGTTATTGACCAGGACAGGCCAGCTGAGGCTAGAGATAATTGATGAGTACGTATTGGCAACATATTATATGCCAAGTATATTAGGTGACATTAGGAAAACACAGAAAAAGTATGAGACCGTTTTTGATTTAAAATTCTAGTTTGAGAATTAAGACCGAAAGTAGTAGAAACAGATCTAGGAGAACATACAGTAATTGGTAACTTATATGTTTAAGAAGGTTCAGAGAAGGGTGAGATAAATGGAGTATGTACTGTGGTTGGAATGACTTCCAAGAGGAGAGTGATTGTGAACAGGACTTTGGTGAAAGGATAAAGTTTAAGTAACTAAGGAGGGGAGGAAAGAAAAAACAGTCCTGTAGGGGAAAATTTCTGATGGATTCAATGGCCGAGAAATATGAACAGACAGGTACTAGAACCTTGCTTCTTGAAGTATGCAGTGTATGGTTTTGGCACCCGTGTTAGAAATGTCATAACTTTGATTTCTCTCCTGACCTACCAAGTCAGAATCAGATCTCCTGACGATTTATCGGCACTTTAACTTTCCAGAGAGCCAGCAGTTGAGGACCCATGTTGAGGAGTGGGTTATAAGTGAGGTAGGTAAGGTATAGCCAGACTTGAGCGGGCCTTGGCAGGGAGATGAGAGATGAATCAGCAGACATTCTGTAGAAATGTAAGGATTTTGTTGAATTAATGTCTAGGCTGCCTCACAAAGACAATCTGCCCTACACCATGCGTTCGGTCTATCTGTATAGTAGTGAAACAATGGGTTTAATTAAAATGATCTTGTCAGTTTATCCACACATTAAATTTCCATTCCAAAAATTATTTTAATTTTAGTAAAAGGAAGTGGCAATTCCCTAAATTATCTTTTTTAAGACTTTTAAGGCTTTGTTTTGAAGTAGATTTTAAGTAAAACTCTGCCGCATCTGCCTCGCATGCATCTCTGTAATTTCCAGGAGACCCTAATATGTGCATTGCCCTGAGGTAATGCTGCTACTTTCTCAGTACCTGGCAAAGCCTCTATGTCCTGAAACACAGGTGTTCCCTTTGAAATCTGAGCCTCGTGCATTTTCCCTGGAACTACAGTCTTTTCAAAGCAGGTGAAGCACAGAAGTTAAACACCTGAGGTAATTTCTGAGTTGTAAGGAATGTACTACTACTGTTTTCCATAGTGCTTTTTATACCAGATGACTTTGTCACAGAAACATCATACACTCTTTCAACGTAGATTGAATGATTGATTAATTGATTTCATTGATGTCTATTTCTTTGTTATAGTTCTGATAATTCCACCATCAGGGAGAAAAGAAGGTGGCTAAGATTTTATAATGAGGCATTATTTTTGGAATTTGAATCTGAAGTTTTGTGAACCGTCAAACGTGTTACTTCCATAGAAAAACAAATTCTTTCCTGGAGATCAAGTTATTGCTATTGAGAGGATAACACCGACAGCTTATTCCATAAGATTTGGGGATTGCACTTTCTGGTTTAAGTAGGAAAACAACAGTGATTTGGAAGGGATTTATGTTGTGACATATGATGGATATTTGCAAACCTGTTTTTCCAGAAGGTATGACAGGACACGAATTATCTTTTAAAGGTGGTGTTTAGAAAGAGATAGCTCTATATGTCTTTGATTTTCTTCAACTGCTTCTACATTCATGAGCTGGTTGAAAAATCCTGGTGTTCCTTTTAGCTGTGTAGAAAAATTATGTGTGGAAGTCTGTGCCTTATTTCAAAGATTTTACCATTGGGTTTTCAGGACTAAGCTGAAGAGAGACCCATTTTGAACTTTTTAATGAGAATATCTTCTTGTCGTATTCAATTATGTTGAAGTTTTACTGGGAAGTTTTATGGAAGGTTTTCAGTTGTATTTCTCTGTTTTGGACAATATTAAAACTTTCTCCAATAGAGGTGATTCGGAGACAGTTCTCCTCTAGACTCGTAATTAGAAGATTTGAAACCTTCTTGGCTTTGCAGTCTTGAAAATCACAAATCAACTTTTTCTTCTTAGTTAAGAAATAGCCTCTATTGTCATCAGAGATATTATTTTATGTTTGAAAGTTTTCATGGGATTCTACAAGCAATACGGGGCACTCTAGAAGAGACTATAAGTACAAAATAATAGAATTTTAAAGCTAAAAGGAATTGAAGAGACTTACTCCAGCTTACTAATGTCAGAGACAAGGAAACAGAAGCCAAACTTGACATAATCAAAGGGATAAATTTGAAAGTACACAATTTAAATGGGACAGAAGACTCTTCCAGGGTGTATCATGTATTTTAATTAACCTTAGTTTGAATAACTGGAACAAGTGCAAGCTTAGTTTTATCTCTGTCTATAAAAAAAGGAAAGAAACACTTATCATTAATGACCTTGCTTGCATATGTCTAGAAGACATAGCCCTAAGGAAAGAGTATTTTCAATACTCAAAGCTATTTTCAATATATGGAAAGCTGGAATGGTATCATTACTTCTGACAGCCAGTGACTGCTCAGAACTGAGGTAGGCTTAGAGACATGAGGGTGGTTTTCTGTATGCAGATGTATATGTCTAAAAAGACAAATTTTGTGGAATTCATTTTCAAATTTTATTGCAAATGCTTATATAGTTTTTAAAAATAATTTCATTGTTATTTATCGTTTTTTAGTAGGAAGGTAAGAACAGAGCTTTCAGCCTAGATCGGGATTTCCAGCGCAACTGCATTTTCAACACCACTGTGCTTTGATGTTATTACTTTGCCAGAGAGCAATGCATATTTTAAAAGTCCCTATTAAATTGCAAATTGTGTCATGGACTGGTGTTAATTGCCATTTAATTAAGATACCTAATAGTAAGATAGTCAAAGACCTTTTTTTTAAAATTTTTTATTTATCTTGGAAATCCAGTAAAGCTGTATCAATTCTGCAAAAAGTTATAATGAATTAAAACATTATTTCTAGAGAATGGTAGAAAATCTTGCAATCCCATTTCTCCCTGCTTAGAATGACACTGAACAGTTATTAAATTATGTGAGAGTTTCCAGTCAGGAGATTATTTCTCTGTGCATTTAAAGGTATCAGATCATGCTGGTCAATTTCCTGTTAAAATTTCTTTGTTTACTCATATATTATTTCATTGCTGAACCTTAACTATATAAAATAAACTACTTCACAGCTTCAGTGTCACCTAGTGTATTTCCTTTGGTAGACTAATTATCATGATACCTTCACCAAGAAGTGCTTATCACTACTTTTGTGGATAAAGGGATTTCCATTATCTCCATCCCTACCTCTGATCTTTGAGGATTTATGTATGAAGAGTCTTATTACACAAATTTGCATCAAGCAGATAATATCACAAAACTTTACTTCATGTGCTTTAATGCAATCTAAAATAATAATAATTAATTTAAAAGTTCAGATTAATGTTTGACTTTTATTTGAAAAATAGTCTACCGTTCACTTTAGTTTTTTATACTAATATTTTTGAAGCCTCAGTTTTAAGAAAATGGTCTTCAGACAAATTCATAGTGACTAATTAACATTGGCTTTCAACTGTTGTTTAATGTACTACAATAATAATTTTGACACTATAAAGAGTCAGTGATTTCCAGGACATGAATTTTAAAATTATGTAAATCTGGAAAGAGCTATAAATTTACAATAGTCAAAAAATATATTTGAAAATACTTAATCCTTTTTAAGAGGGAAGCTATCCTCAATATCAAAGAGAAAGAAAGAGTCATATTCCTAATGACTGTTTTTGCCTAATGTATAGGGATACATCTTCTGGTAAGCTAGCAATATTAACTCTATTAAAAACTACAATCCTGAGTGATTTGCAACTGTCATTGACTGTTATTATAATAGGATAACAAGTATTCTGGTAGGAATATGAATTGTGTATGCCCACCATATTTCACAAACGATAGCAGTCAATGGAATTTTCTGTACATGTCTAGCTGCATAATTTTTGATTTTTACAAACAGTATTTTAGTGCTAAAACTACTATATGTTTCTAGGTTTACTTTTGAAAGCTCTTTGTCAAGGTTTAAGGTTTCTTATGTACACACACACAGGAAACGATAGAGCCACTATGGTGAACTGGTTGAAAAATGTCACTGGAGACAAAGTATGTTAATAGTATTCTAAATGTTTCTTTTAGTAATAAAACTTCAGTTAAAGACTTTACTATGTTCTCAGAAGGAACAGCTTACTTATGTAGATGGAAAATAGAGTGGTTTTTATTTCTGCACACCTCAAGTACCCATTCTATAAAGAAATGGTAATTTTAAGTGTGGCTTGGCTTTAAATTAGTCCTGGGTGAATAGTTCAGAGAGAAAAAATGAAGCCGGTTAGGCCATCTTGACTTAATTTGCAATCTAGAATTTAAATAGAAATGTATAGAGAGTAACCTGCATTGAAATGGGATGGGTATGAATTATTGCCAGTCTTAAAACCTGAAATATTATGTTGTAGCATAAAAATAGACAGTCCATGCTGTTGTCATGTTAAATGATAGTATTTCTTACAGGACAGCTATATTTTCAGTGATTTGTTTAAAAAGAATGTCCTTGATTTGTATTATTGAACTTGCCCTAAACACCAATGCTTGATTAGATTTTTTCAAATAATTACTTTTAAAATTGTCATTAACTAATATTTATTAAATATTGATAGCAAATTTTAGTTGCATGCCCTCTGCCTCAGTTCTTATATTAAAATAATGTATGTCCCTATTTTAATATTATCATAGTTA
Organism: Physeter macrocephalus; assembly: GCF_002837175.3. Taxonomy (NCBI): domain Eukaryota; kingdom Metazoa; phylum Chordata; class Mammalia; order Artiodactyla; family Physeteridae; genus Physeter; species Physeter macrocephalus. The sequence continues at coordinate 61,754,899 of NC_041228.1, read as the reverse complement.
ATTTGATATGCTCCACCCCCCATTTTTAATGGATTAAATAGAAGACAAGTTATGCTCTAAAACAACTTATCCATAATATATACTCAACAATTGATAAATCAGAGGGACCTGAGTTGTCTTCTATCTCAACTGACACATTTTCTACAAATTAAAAAACATAGCTTAAAGCATTTGAATGATATGTCTTCGATTTTTTTTCCAGTTTCTACACAACAGATATATAAACAAACTTTGGAAATACAGCATAGTTGTGAATTTGGAAATGGTTGTATATCTTCTCTAAAAACGATCCATCTTCAATTTCGTAAGAAAAACTGACATGTAAGATTGTAGAATTGTGTGTAAAACAAGACTAAATTGACCTTGAATAAGGGTCTTAAGGACTCCTTTGGTGGGGTTTCTTGCTCTGGGTCTCTCACTTGTTTGCAGTGACCTGGACATGCAAACTCACAGATCTCTTGACTGGGCTAGGAAAACTCAAACAGTGGGAACTCGTCTTGCATCTCTGTCTGTCTCTGTGTGGTCTCTCCATCTTATTTTTTTCAGCTACCTATTTAGGGTAGCTGAACTCCTAATTTGTTGACTCAGGTCTTTTAAGATGTGTGTCTTTAAAAGAGAAAGAATCAGATAGAGTCTGTATTTCCTAACCTAGCTTGGAAAGTCTCCCAGCGCCATTCTGTTTGTTGGAAGGGAATCACTATCTAGCTTAAATTGAAGTGAAGGGGAGGGAATTCAACTCCACCCTTTGTGGGAAGAGTGTTTTAAAACCATCTCAGTGGTTTCAAGGTTTCAAGGCTTTTTTTTTTTTTTTTTTTTCCGTCTAGGAATGTTTACGTTTTTCTTCTGGTTCCCAGCTACTCTTTGACTATGAGATTGCTATGTTGCTAGATTAGAAACCTATGGATAAGTGTAGTTTCACTATGCTTATGACTAAAGTATTATATGAGAACCTGATTTCCAAGATTGAAAACAAAAATTTGATTGTCTCTTAAGGACAACTTACTTTCCAGGGAAATCTACTTGGGAACATGTTTGCTTTTGAGAGATGACCATCTCTCCAACCTTCTGAAAACAAAAGAAAATCAGCATCTTACTCATCTTCTGGGACTTCAGCCAAATTCTTTGCTTCTTACCTAATTTGTCTGGGGATATAATGACAGCAAGTTGAATTATGCCTTTGCATATTACATAATATGTAATTATAAAAATTAGGTCTAACTTAAGTCATGAATTTAATTAATAGTATGCTTGTATTTGGCGAATAAAGTGCTTACCTGATAAATACTTATGGATGTCTGTATCACAGAATCAGTCATCTTGAACATTTGATATTAATTCAAAGTGAAGTTCAAGTTTTTATGAAAACCGGATACTTTTGCTGCTGTTAATTTTTTAGTGGCATGTAAATACACTTTTTGTGTGTGTGTTTTTGCTAGATAATAAAGATGCACTATAACAAAAATATACTTACCCTAATTTTGTATACATTTTACTTTTTGGCTTTGAAAGGCATGATTTTATGTATTTCAGATCCACAAGTGAATGAGGAGGAACATTTAATATAAAAAAATTATATGAAGAGTGAAGAAATTTCCCTTCCCCACACATACTTTTTTTTTTTGGTGCTTCTTTCTAGTGTCTTGTCCATTTGGCCTATAGTCATGATAAGGTTCCTTCCATCCTTTAAAAATCAAAGAAAGTAAAATTCTCTCTAGAGCCTGGCATCAAATCTGTTTTGGCTTCTGTCCATCTTTCTTCTTCCTCTCTAAAGTATTAACAAAGTAACTCCCACTTGTCTCCTCCACTTTCTCTTTCGAGTCACTTACTAACCTTCTGTGCTGTGATTTTCTGCCTGGGACAGATCTGAAATTGCTCTTAACAATGAATTAGTACCTAGCAGACCGCATCTTCCTTGACTTCTCTGTAACATTTGACCTTAATTGCCCACTCTCCTCTCCTGGAATCTCTTGTCCCGTCACTTTTAGAATTTAATCCTCTTTCAGTTTTCCCTTAACCTTTCTGATTCCATTTTCCCTAGTTCATCTTACTAACTCATTGTTTTTTTCTCCCCTTCAATTTTGATAACCCCAGAATTTTCTTGTCATTTCTTTTCTAATTCTGTATCACCTTCCTGAAGAAATTCATCTCTGAGTGAATAACTTCAAAATCCATATCTTCAGAGTGTATTTCTTTCCCCAGAACCCCAGTCGTCTATTTCCACTTTCTACTTGACATATATACTGCATGTATCACAGACACCTCACACATCATCCTTGAAATATGCACTGAAGTGAATGGACATACACTTCTATTACAACAATCTATTTCTCTCTCTGTTTTTCTTTCTCACAGTTTGGTAACCTCATCAGTCTTCACCCTTTTTTTTTTTGTCTTGCCCCTCACCACCTACCTTCAGTCATCCATCAACTTCTACGAATTTAAATTTCTAAACATTATTTCAGACTGTCTGCTTTTCTCCAGTCTCACTCCTATCACCTTAGGTTGTGTCCTCATTTTCTAGTTCCAGGACTATTTTTCTACCCTCTTAACATGCCCAGAATCCTGTCATTGTGCCAATATTGAGTCCAGTTCTATCCAACTCTTTGTTTTTACCACCACACTCACTATACTGCCTGATTTTCAAATTAACAAATTGAATATTAAACCCAGGACATATGAAATTATTTCAGTAATAATTTTATAATTTTAAATATCGCTTTATAAATTATTTTTAAAATATGAATTAATATTATTGAATTTTGTACACAAAAATGCATTTATATTTTATAGGATACAGATTCATTAACCATTCATGTATTGAGCAAATGTTTATTAACCACCTTGCCACATGGCAGACACAGATAATAGGCCGAAGATACCAGCGTGAGTTAAATAACTGCCCCCGAGCAACTCACAGTCCCATGAAAGAGACGTAGACAATACTAACACTGCTGTGTAATAGCTGCTAAACAAAGGAGCATAACAAAGCTTTAAGAGCCCAAAGTAGGGACTAGCTTACTTCTAAGAGAATTGAAAATGTGTCAAGAATGTATTACATAAAGCTGGATTGTGAAGTAAGAGTTAGAGCCTGTCTGACAAATAATTGGGAGAAGGAAGTCTTAGGCAGGGGAAACGATGCCAGCAAAAGCAAGGAATAACATGTTTTATGACAGGGAACAGTATACAGAGATTTGTTGGATGCGGTTAGAGGAATCACTTAAGCGTATTTGTGTCCACTTAGGTAATTCTAAACACTTGTAGAGCAGACTGGAGGGATGAGAGGTGGATGAAAGGAGATTAATTAGGAGGCTAGTGCAAAAATCTATATGAGAGATGGAGAGAACCCAGACTAAGATGCTGACTTTGCAAAGAAGAAGGGAGAAAACATAAGAACTGAGTAACACTAGATTCTAAAGAAATATCCAAACTCTATATATACATTATCTGTTCGTGTCTGTATTTTGTTTTTGTTTTGAATTGTAGACATGGGATGTAGAACTGGAAAGATCTGCAGAATCCTGGGCTGAAACCTGTTTGTGGGAACATGGACCTGCAAGCATGCTTCCATCAATTGGACAGAATTTGGGAGCACATTGGGGAAGGTAGCTTAAAATACAGCTTCTTGTTTCTGAAAACATAAGAGCTTGAAATGAAATACTTACTAATTCGTCATTGTAAGTTTTCAAAGGCTTAGTGCCTAAAAGGAAAACAAGCAGTCACACCGAGACAAATAAGAAAAAATAAATATCGTACCAGAACGATCAGTAGTATTTTAAACTTATTTTTGTTTCAAGTAATTGATATATTAGTGATGTGAAGTGCAAAAGTATTTAATATTAATAAGTTACACAAAACTGCCTCTCTACCAAACTTCATCAATCTTTTTGGCAATATTTGGTTTTATATTTTCTCCAGCCTTACTTGATTTTTGTGGTTATTTTCTTTCAAATAGATATAGGCCCCCAACATTTCATGTACAAGCATGGTATGATGAAGTCAAAGACTTTAGCTACCCATATGAACATGAATGCAACCCGTATTGTCCATTCAGATGTTCTGGTCCTGTATGTACTCATTATACACAGGTATGTTTTGGGTATATTACACTTCATTCATTTAATTTGAGTTCGTGTAAACTAACAAAGTTATTTTGTGTGTGGGGGGGGAGAACTTAGGATACTGAACATTTGCCTTCCTTATGTCATTTATATGGTTATTAAAAATATATTAATATTGATTTATGTAGAATAAGCTTACAAATTTTTATAAACAATAAGAATAATAATCGAAAAAGTACAGACATTTCCTTAAAAATATTATTTCAATGATTTTACATATAAAATACTTTAATATGCCCCCAATAAATGCAAATGGGAAGAAATTTACCATCTTCAAATTCAGATGTCAATTTTTTTATTTTCAAAAAATAAAAATATGGTTTTATTTACCATGACATTCAGTATTCACATGTGTGCAGCACTTATCATTTTTTTAAATTTTCAGTGTTTGGATTGGGTATTGGACATGTTCTAAAACTTCTAAATCAAACAACAAATGTCATATTTGACTAGATAAAGCTCACTACAGATCTGAGTTTCTAGAATTTCTATGACTGATTATTAGTGACTATAAAGCAAATGGTTCTGTATGCCTTTGCATGGGGCAAGATTAAGATCAGTATTGGACTCCCTTATAGCCAGTGGCACAGTGAAAATGTCACATTGTATAAGAAATTTGCACACCTAAACTTTTGCTCCAGTACTTTCTGCTTTAAGATGAGAAATTCTGTTCATTTGGTAGGTAAGTTTCTTCACAGAAAAATTAATACGGAATTTAGGTTTGTGAGGATGTAACATTTGAATTATTTAGTAATAAATAAGATGTTTATGTCTTATATCTGGATAGAGTTATATACCTGTGTATCTCTTTTTTTTTTAAAGTTAAATTAAGTACTTCCCCAAGTGTCAGGAAAAATATTGTTTCTGACATTGCCTCATTTCATTTTGAATAGTAACTGTTGGTTCTCCAGTTCACTTTTATGCATCTTCTCTCAGGTATGTTGTTGTCTTACTTCATCTCAGCCTACTTTTTCTGAGCCTTTCTTTTCTCTAATGTAGGTGGTGTGGGCAACAAGTAGCAGAATAGGCTGTGCCATTAATTTGTGCCATAACATGAACATCTGGGGGCAGATTTGGCCCAAAGCTGTCTACTTGGTGTGCAATTATTCCCCAAAGTAAGTAAACAAAACACTACTTTCATATGTAAGTATTTCTTAACAACATAAAAATAACTTTACATTCTTGATTTTTTTCCTTATTTTCAGTGTGTATTATTGAGTAAAGTGCATTGTTTTAACTGAGTTTATGTCATGTGGCAACAATTATGGTTGCCTGATGCATAAAATTGATGCTTAAAAGGAATATGAAGATTGTAAATATAATTTTTATAAAGATAGGAATCATATTTTTAGGGCTTCAGTTTTATTTATTGCACTACTATATTGTGTAAATGTTTAATAATTTTGGTTTATTAAAGATGAGAAACTATAGACTGAGAAATGTATTTTCACCTATGTAAAGACCCTTCAAATAATTACATTGAAAATATTGTACAACTGAACTTAGGGTCAAATCTATGTCTAAAATCTGTTTTTATTGAAACAAATGGAATATAGATGAATATTCCATAGCAGAGGTTAGTGTTTTGCAGAAGTTTGGTTTTTCAGATTTTAGCAATATACATAACCCATTATTTAGAATATTTTCAAAAGAATGAGGTAGCAGTGTATGTTTAAACTTAGTAACAATGAGATATCACTTCCCATCTGTCAGAATGGCTATCATTAAAAAGAACACAAATAACAAATGTTAGTGACGATGTAGAGAAGAGGGAACCCTTGTCCACTGTTGGTGGGAATGTAAATTAGTGCAGCCACTGTGGAAGAACAGTATGGAGGTTTCTCAAAAAATAGACCACCTCTTAATGGAGTGGATTATCTTTTTAAGGGGAAACTGGTGGGGCCATGCCCCCTACAAACATGGCCGGCCCTGTTCTGCTTGCCCACCTAGTTTTGGAGGAGGATGTAGAGAAAATCTGTGCTACAAAGGTATGTGATATTGTGTTGTAATATTCAGTTTGATTTATATTTTCATCCAACTTCTGCATTAATTTGTGTTTGAAAGCCAAAAGCACATTTAATTATTACATGAAAAGTTTCTAGAACTCTATTTCAAATACTTAGAAGTCATTTAAAATATTTTTTTAATTTATAATATTAATAAGTCTATTATACCAACATGTATTTAAAGGAAAGTTTCAGGATTATTCCAGATAACCACTTAATTCTACTTTGAAATTATCCCAGAGTGACAAGTATATTTTCATTCTTAAAAGCCATCTTGATATAGTGTTGACTAGAATTATTTCCATAAATGTCATCATTTCTGAAGAATTTAGAAGTTTAACACAATTTATTTTAAGCACTTTAAGAGTTTTTGCCTAAATACCTATCCATGAATCTTATTGAACCATGCCCAATGAATGATACTAATTCTCTGCTTCTTACTGCAGAGTATACAATTTGTCATGCCAAAATAACAACAAGAAATATATATATAATAGTATTATAAAACTGTTGCAAAAAATACTGTCTCAAATATACTGGATGTCCTCAAAAATAAGTATAATTATGATGTCCTTTTTGTAACCCATGAAGGTAAAACTTACCTGACAAAGCTTTGTGAAAGTCATGCTTTTTATTGGGCATCCAGGTGAACATTTTTACCCTCTTGTACTACTTTGTTCTTAATGATGACTAAATGAAGATTAATGCAGACCAAGTGTATTTGGAAATATGTGTAAATGCAGCCACTTTTCAGTACTTATAAACAGATATCTTTTTTTCCTTAATGATTGAGTGCTCACTAGCTATAATAAGTAGACAAGAAGTAAGAATATAGTTCACTGTGTAATATGAGCCATTTTTAATTTCTGAAAGCTTTTTTCATTGTGCCTGAGTCTGTTTTCCATCCCCCAAACCTCCAACCTGCTTGCTCCATTGTCAATGACCACAGTGTCTTACTAAAGCTGACTTTCCTCTGAATTCATACATCCTTTTTCTAGATTCTGAATTCTTGGACATACATGCAAATAACCACATTTCCAAAATGTGCCCCTGTCAAGCCCTTAATACAAGCCATCCTGGAAAAAATATTAAATTCAAAGTTTGCATATTTTCCATTGTTAAGTTTAAATTTCTACACATTGAATTTCCTTCTGCGATAGAAACCTTTCCATGGAAACTGATATTGTGGTAAATAGCAAGGGCATGTCAATCCTTCTTAGGCTGAATTTCCGTTCAGGAGAATTTTAAATGTGATCCTTTTGAAAATTTTAAGTGTTATCCTCCTGAAAATATGATTTCATTTGAGAAAACAAATTCAAATTCACTAAGCCCGACTTCATTAGATCACTGTGTAGACCTCATGATGTCACGATGAAAGGTAATCATTGATACCACTTTAAAATATAAGCAAAGTTTAGAGATGATTCCATTTAATGTTAGCATAAAAGAGTCAAGGGCTCAAAGGTGTATGCATCTGTTTTGTTTATTCCAATGCAGTATGTAAGATCACCACCTTAAGCCAAAACTTGTGCCAATATACAGTACTGATTTTTCTAGTAGCTTTCAGGGTTAAACAGGCATATAAAGGTGTATCATTGGTAATTTGTGCACATTTAAGATGGATTCATATTTCTTAAATCCATTCTCTCTAACAGAAGGATCAGATAGCTATTACCCTCCTCAAGAAGAAGAAACAAATGAAATTGAAGGGCAGCAGTCACAAGTCCATGACACCCACATCCGGACAATAGCAGATGATAGTAACAGAAACGAAGTCATAAGCACACAGCAAATGTGTAAGATCTCTGCATTATTTACACACCTTTTAAAGTTTACATTGCCGGCATATTCAACTATATTTTATTAATCTGAACATTTTTAGAATGGCAAAAACTTGGCGTTAGACTGTACGGGATGAATTAGAGCAGCTGTTGCATCATCTAAATTATTATTATTTTCTGAATTTTAGCTCAAATTGTTTCTTGCGAAGTAAGATTAAGAGACCAGTGCAAAGGCACAACCTGCAATAGGTAATATTTATGATTACTCTCAAAATTGACTGGCGAGATATAAAAAATATTTTCATTTTATATGGACAGTCAGAGAAGCTAAATTTTGTTCCCCATTTCTTTAATTTAGATATGAATGCCCTGCTGGCTGTTTGGATAGTAAAGCTAAAGTTATTGGCAGTGTACATTATGAAATGGTAAGTATTATAAATGTCATTATTTGAGGATAGGATCCTTTCATATAATATTTTGATTTTTTTAATGGGAAAAATAACAATTTATATATGTATAGCTATTTTGCTCAGAACTGTTTAAAGTCATACATAGTAACGAGTTGTATCCTATGCAGAATTCTTATCATTTTAACATCCTTTCATCCCTTCCTTTTCTCCCAGCAATCCAGCATCTGTAGAGCTGCAATTCATTATGGTATAATAGACAATGACGGTGGTTGGGTGGATATCACTAGACAAGGAAGAAAACATTATTTCATCAAATCCAATAGGAATGGTGTTCAAACAATTGGGTAAGTACCTAAATAATCTTTTGGACCAGAGATTTTAAGCTGTAGCAGTAAGTTACATTCATTTAGAGCAAAGCATAGAAGAATTTAGTCTATAAAGAGAGAAGGTAATTTTCAAGGTTCATTTCAACTACATAATTTCCATGGGCAAAAAGAAGGAGAAGCATCTGAATTCAAAGTTGAACCCTTTTGCTTATAAAGATCATGCTAAAACTCTAAATTTTCTAGTTTCATTAAGAATGTACAAATTTATAGTTTTTCCCATTGTGAAGCAATACATTTTTCAGCTATGATAAAAAGTGCCTGAGAAGGCTAATTGATTTGCATATTCTTCCTGCCCTGTTTGGGAGAATTATTTATTTCATGGAACAGTAACTTTGTTAATAAGATAGATTACTAGGTAAAAGAGCATTTTGCAAAGCCTCTAAATATGTAATACACTATGTCACCTTTCTTTTGTCTGTTAAAATGTAATTTGACCCAACATAAAAGCATTGACTAACTTTTGAAATGTTTGTCATATTAAATATACTAAATGTATTATTATAAAATAACTTATTTTCATATATACTCTCTAGAAAGTAGAAAAATGTAGGCTTTTGAAATATCTTTGTAGTTTCTCTTTCTCCTATGTAAAATAATAGACATTATTGAACCTCATAATGGAATGAATGCCTCTTCTTAGGAAATATGATAGTCTCCCTTCCTTTGTAACTGAACAATTGCATGAAACTCCACAGTATGGAATTCGTAATGATAAGAAAGAATTTGTTAAGAATTCTTGTAAATTGGTGGAATGATGCTCTCTGTATACAGTTTTATTCAAAGGCCTGATGTGTGGTTTTTAGCCATTAGTGATTAATCTCTTAAGTAAAAGTTTTACAGAAACACTTATTGATTAATTTATTCACTCAGCAAATACTTATCTTAAATAAATAATAAATATTAGTTTTTAGCTTTGGTAAGCCAAACATTGGGTGTTGCATTAAAGAACATTTATTTCCTATTATTTACCTTTTTTCTTTTAACTTGTTTTTTTAATTGTTTATTATATAAACTCTCTTGAAACGTGTGTGTGTCAAATTAAAGTACCATCGCAAATAAGCATTACCTTTTGCAATAGAGGTTTTTTATGAAAGCCTGGGTATAGATAAACCAATTAAAATACCTATTCTTATAGTCTTGCTTTTTAATAAAACATGTAAGGAGGAATTCATTCATTTATTGTAGACATTTTACTAGATACTAGGGGGACCAAAAAAATGAATGATGCATGTTCCTTTAAGGTACTTATTATTTAGTAGTCTTTTTACACTGCCTTGTATTGACTATTTTGAAAGATTAAATTGGTTCTGTGGTAACAGGGAATGAGTATATTGAGAGTTTTAATTTTAATAGGAAACAAATACATAGATACAAATGTGTATTATTTTATGCTATTATGTATAAGTTTTTGAGATTGATAATGAAAAGAGATCTTTCTCTGATATCAAGAATGGTATGTATTTGGCTCATACTTGAAGGTAATATGAATTTAGCATAAAACAGATGATTAATTCTTATACTGCTACATGTCTAGATATTTAAATAAGAACGTTTAAGAAAAAATCAAATATTCATAGACTTAAAAAATATAAGAATTTATGTTGATGGTGATGCATGTAAGATGTTGATGATTGAAATTTTTATGTTTTTATCTTCAGCAAGTATCAGTCTGCTAATTCCTTCACAGTCTCTAAAGTAACAGGTTAGCACTTTTTCTGTCTTATTTTCTTACCACTCTGTTGCACATTATTCTTTCTAAAGGATTTGCTTATTGTTTTGTGTTTGAATTCTTCAGTTCAGGCTGTCACTTGTGAAACAACTGTGGAACAGCTCTGTCCTTTTCATAAGCCTGCTTCCCATTGCCCAAGGTACTGTTTTCTAGATTTTCTCCTTCGTTTTTAACCTGTGAACAGGGGGCCTTTTACCCTGGATGACTGCTCTTGCCTGAGATTCTGGTGTCTCTAGGACTCAGAAGATGTATGATCTTGAGCTGCTAGCAGCAGGGAGCATTGGACACCGCAAACTGCATGTACTCTAGGCACTCCTAGTGTACTTTCTCCAAAAAATGTGGTTTTTTTTTTTTTTTTTTTTTTGTCTCTACGAAAATCTTTATTTTAGCATTTAAAAGAAAGAATCACATGTTCATTCCCCTACAGCTTTATGAGGCTTGGCCACCCAGTAAGTTACAAGTTGCACATGTCAGGCACTTGTCTGGTCATTGCATGACTCTTTAATGGATTACATCAGGGCCAAGCAGCCCCTTTCCCTATGATTAGATGTAAAGGCAGGTACTGTTAAAATGTGTCAGCATTTTTATTCAAAGCATAATGGAAGTTGTAGTTGAAGGAATGTTTACTAGATCACTATCTACATTCTCACAGATACATAACAAGGTGTTAAAACCAGAGACTAGAACTCAGACAAGCGAAAAGCTCCTGCATTCTTTCTTTGACCTGAACTTACCTACGTAGAAATGAACTCAGTTTGAATCTACTGATCTTGGCCTTCCACAGACCAAGTGCTAAATATGGTTAAGGTAGAGCATGCTCAGCATGATCCTAAGGGCAGAACAGCTGGTTTTATGGCCATAGGGTGGGCAATGAATGCGCAGCAGTTCTCAAATGCAAAAATAAAATTTTATAGTCGATGGGGACACCCTTCCTCCTACAGAAGACATCTTTTATAAAAACCAACCCTTTAATTCAAAGTTATAAAAACTTATTCATTTATTACTTATATTTAAGTGGTTCTGGTTTAGATGCTAAAGTGTACTGTGTTATACAAATTTTAGGAACATGAAATTTAAATAAGAAATGTAGCCATTTCTTAAAAACTGTGTTGAGGAAGATCTGCTTCAATTGGTAAAGGTAGTTGCAATGAAGTTTTGTTTTTTTTTTTAAGAATACTTTTAGGAAGATAATTGATACTTTTATCAAACAATGATTTTCATATAGTCATTTTGTTGAGACCCTGATTTACTAGGTAGAATGAATTATGTTTTTTCCAGTCTTAGCTTTGATTTCCTTTTAGTGTATGAGTGTGTGTACTTGTGTGTGTGTATGTGAATTCAGAAGAGCCAATCAATTTAAATAAGTGCCACTTGGCAGTTTCTTAAACTCTGGGAGTGAATTTTTTAAAATATCATGTGACTGACTGAACACTGATAATTGGACCCTATGTTTAAAGAAAAGAACTTTTGGAAACTTTGGAAAAAGGAGCTAAAGTATCAGGAAGGGAGTAGGCTATCTGGAGAAAGAACATTCCTTGCAGAGAGAAAGATAAACTCAAAGGCCCCGAGGATGAGATTATTCTGTATGTTTGAAGAATAACCATTAGGCCAGTGTGACAGGAGCTGGGTGAGAAAGTGAAAGAGGGGTAGGATATAATGTCAGAGAGGTAATGGGAAGACAGAATACTCAGGGCTTATTGGCTATTATAAGGATCCTGTCACTTGTTCTGAATTAGATGGAAAGCCACTAGAATATTTGGAGCAGAGCAATGATATGATTAGACTTGTATTCTTCAGTGTAAGCGTGTGGCAAAATAGATTGTAGGGGGCAAAATAGGAAGCAGGGAGATCATAGGGGAGCCTATTGCAGTGAGCTAGATATTGGAAGATAGAGCCCAGAGTTACAGTGATTGAGGTGCTTAAGGATGCTCTGATTTTATTTCGGTGTACAACGAATAGAAATTGGGTTGAATATAAGGTTGAGGTAAGGAAGGGAGTTAAGGATAGAATAAAGGTTTTTTTTTTGGCCTGAGCACCTGAATAATGGAGTTGACATTTATTGTAGGAAGCCTACAGAAAGAAGATATTTGCGGACTGGATGAGAAGGTTAGGAATTTGGTTTCAAACATGCTAAATTTGAGATATTTATTAGGTCTACGTGGAGATGTTCAAGAAGCAGTAGGACATACAAATTTAGCATTAAAAGAAGAGGTCCCAACTAGAGATATAAATTTGGAAATCAATAGTTTATAGATGATAATCAACGCCATGAAATTGGATGAGTTACCAAAGATGTGAACATAGAGAAAAGAAACTATGAGATGTCTGTGGCAGACAATGATTCCGTTTTTCCAAGTTATATGTTTACTAAATTCTGCAGTCATATTGGGTACCAAATTCCCAGATACTGAGAGAGAGGTACTTCCTGATGTTTCTTTCAGCTTTGAATCCCCAAATTAGAAAGCTTCCTGGCTAAGTGGGTTTTTTTTTAAAGAAAAAGAAAGAGAAAAGAAACACATCTGTGCCAAAAGCTGGAAGTAGGTAAAGTAAGCAGAACCAATTGTGCTAACTGCCAGGATTGTATAATTGACCTGTTTATTTCAGAAGGAAAAAATGTGTATATATCCACTGGAATGCTACCCAATCATAAAAAAGAATGAAATTTTGCCATTTGCAACAACATGGATGGACTTGGAGGGCATTATGCTAAGTGAAATAAGATAGAGTAACACAAATACTTTATGATATCACTTATATATGGAATGAAAAAAAAATACAACAAACTAGTGAATATAACAAGAAAGAAACAGGCTCACAGGTACAGAGAACAAACTGGTGGTTACCAGTGGGGAGGGGCAAGTGGCGAGGGACAAGATAGGGGTAGAGGATTAAGAGGTGCAAACTGTTAGGTATAAAATAAGCTGCAAGGATATATTGTAAACCACAGAATATAGCCAATGTTTTATACTAACTGTAAATGGAGTATAACCTTTAAAAACTGTGCATCACCATATTGTATACCTGTAACTTATATAATATTGTACATCAGCTATACCTCAGTAAAAAATAATGAGTAGGATTTAGAATGCTGAGTTTACTTTTGTGTATGCATGTCTATGACCTTACTAATGAGAAAGACTGAAATAACCAGCTACTTAATATTTGTAAGTATATATTTATTTTTTAGAGTATACTGTCCTCGGAACTGTATGCAGGCAAATCCACCTTATGCTCGTGTAATTGGAACTCGAATTTATTCTGATGTAAGTATCCTAATTTATGCAGCTCTCAGTATCTATCTATATGCATGCACACGTGTTTAGATGTATATATGTACATTTATATACAGAAAAAGGAACAGATTCTGTGTTGATATACGTATTCTCAGAAAGGTCAATCATCAGTAACACTAAAAACTAAATATCTATATGCAAATACGCATGCATAATCATTTATCTTGACTGAATTTTTCTTCATATCCTATCTATATCTCTTACATCAGATACTAAATGAAATAGCTTGGATGCATCCTTGGGAAGGAAAAAGCATGTTACTTTTCTTTAACCTTCCTTTCGGTTCTTCAGTACTTGAAGTATAAACTGGATAATTAAGAGTTTGTCAAAAGTATGAACAATATCTCCACTGCCAAATGGGCATTTAGCAAGTAACACAGAATCACAAACAGGTAATCCTTAAAATACGTACAAAAGGAAACCAGTTGAGGGTGTATTGTAATGGATGCCAGGACTGGGGTTGGACCAGGAAGATTAGCTGTGATGGATCCGGCTCTTGAAACATGTAATTGGAGTCTAAATACATGCTGATAAGTTTAGATTTTATGTGGCAGACATTTGGAAACCACTACCAATATCTAATCCAAAGAGTTCCAAAAGAAATGTAAGACCTATATTCTTGATGTACTTATTCAGTAGAATACTATGGAAATATGATTATGAAGAGTCCTGAAATGTGAGTATTACCACCACTTGGTGAATTCATTTCGGGTTCAGGTTTTTGTGTTTTTTTTTTTTCAGTTCAGCTTTACCTTTAAAATTATCCTCCAAATCTAAGTCTCTCTCCCAGCTCCAGGTTTGCAGTATTCTTATCTGCAATTTCAATGTCCTGTTGGTATCTTAATTTGGTAGTCTTCACAATCTGTGCTTATCTTCTTGTCTCTGAAAACATGCTTTTTCTAATTTTTCTGTGAACATCATGGTCATTCTTTACCTTCTGAATTATTGCCACTTTCTCTGTGAAGTGTATTACTGGTTCTCCTAACCCGAGTATGGTGTTGCTTTCCTTTTTTTAAAAAATATATTTATTTATTTAAAAAAATTTTTTGGCTGTGTTGGGTCTTTGTTGCTGTGCGTGGGCTTTCTCTTGTGGCGAGCGGGGGCTACTCTTTGTTGTGGTGCACGGGCTTATTGTCGTGGCTCCTCTTGTTGCGGAGCACGGGCTCTAGGCACGCAGGCTTCAGTGGTTGTGGCGCGTGGGGTCAGTAGTTGTGGCTTGCGGGCTCTAGAGCTCAGGCTCAGTAGTTGTGGAGCACGGGCCCAGCCGCTCCGCGGCATGTGGGATCTTCCCGGACCAGGGCTCGAACCCGTGTCCCCTGCATTGGCAGGCGGATTCTTAACCACTGGACCACCAGGGAAGCCCGGTGTTGCTTTTCTCTAACCCTATTACTTTGTTTTTTCCTTTTATTTAGCACTTAACTGATTCTGTTAGGCATTATGATTGTTTCCCCACCTCTTTTATTAATTTTAAAGTTTCTTGAAGACAGCAGCTGGGCAAATTATGCATTATTTTTTCATCAACAATTTTACATGTGCCAAGCTGTGAACAAGACAGGCCTAGTTCCTGCTTTAACAGAACTTAGAGCACGCAGTGATATCAGACATTTGGCAAACCCCTTGAAACATAAATATTTGTTTAAAAAAATTAATAAATATATATGAATGAGGAAATCTAGAATCATCAGAGATTTCCAAAGAAATCATTCTTCCCAGGTTGTCCCTTTGAGTAAAAAAAACTTAATTTTACTCACATCTGCTGAAAATCTTTCAAAATATCCTATACACTTCTGTACCTATAAGCCACCTCTTTGCTAGAGTTCAGGTTTTTATTAGAACTTATATCCTGAGATCGTTTTATCTTTCTAACTCAGTGAAATGGGTAAGAAATTTTGTATTACTATGTAGAACAAGTTGGAAATATATATTTTTTATGTGCTAAGTACAGAATCAGAGATTCAGTCATTAATTAAGCAATCTTCCCATCCCTTACAAAATACATTATCTATTTAAATACAAGATATGGAAAAGTGAGAAACAATCTATCAATCTCCCTCTCTCCCCCATCTTTCTCTCTTTCTCTCTTTCCATTTATAGAGTTACAACTTGTACATCCTATTGCTTTGAGCTATTATTTCTCATTTATGACAGATGAAATTAATTTCTGCATTCATTAAAAATGTTCCACTGTTTTCACAGATATAGTTTTTTCTTTTCGTGGTATATTAGTTCTTAATAAAGTGCGGGTAGGAAAAGAAAATCTTTTCTGACCTTTGAACTCAAATCGTAATGCCTGCTGACTGCATAGTTATGGGCAAAACAATAGTTTCAAACCATATTAAGTGCTTGGATTTAGTGAATGTTATATCTAAGCACTTTTATTGCCTTGGGAAAAATGCTGATGATAACCTTTTAACAGAACAGGATAAATACTGAAAAGTGTACAGTTATTTTTAATTCCATCGTTTATGAACCATATCGGACACAAATATTAATTCAGTGAGGGACTTTAAATGGTGAATAAAATGTGTCCTCAGAGTAAGGATATGGGGCTTTGGATGTATGGTATTTTGTGATATAGCAAAAGCATGAAAAGTATTAGCTTGGCATTTGGTCTCTCTGATCTAATAAATACTGACTGATGCCACAGAGTTCAGAGCACAGTAATAAAGCAAGGTCACGTAAGATGCACATGCTTATGTGAACTTAAAAAAGCACATTAAGTCACTCACGTGTGCATAGAGATAAGAAAAGAATACACCAGTGGGTTCAGAAAAGACCCATTGGGATATGGGGTAGATTGCTTTATACTGAAACAGTTCAAGCGTTTCATTTTGTAGGATTTTGTCAGGCTATACTCAGCTATTGACAAATTTTGGTAGAACATTTGGATGAAAGCAATTGTCAAAATCTACAGAAGACTTTAACTGGCCAAAAGAAAAGCATTGACTTCTAGAACTCAGTCATGTTAAAAAAATGGAAAGTGTTTGTCGGACCTGAAACAATTTTCTCCTTTATAGAAATTCCATTCAATTCAGATTATATAACTGGTACAATGCAAAACTAGAACTTTCTTAGTACCTCATGTCAGACCATTCAAACCAGAGTGATGTACATTGCAAATCTAGGTAGAAGCGATAATTATTCTTCATCTTTTTTTCTTCTTGGGCTTATTCTTTTGGGCAAGTTTTCTCTACATAGGTTATATTATCTAATAGGAAAAACCTCCTCATTTAATGTATGCCTGTATTTTGGAAAAGGGACTGTAGAGATATACAGAACTATGTTTGAGTTGCTCAAAGTCAAAACTGAATATAAATGAGGTCCAGATAATCCCCCCTGTGAACGTTTGGTCAGAGTGACCCGAGTAGGAACTAGCAAAGGCTGAAATTTAAGAGTGATAAATAGGCCCTTGAAGAGATAAAAGGAGCTAATTTACATTTTATTGCTTGGACAGTAGTAAAAGCTTGCTGTTTGGACAGATTAGCTGGTGAAGGGATCTTATCCTTGCAGCCACCCTTAAGATCTACCTTCAGATGCGACTTGCTTGGCTTTAACTTTGTGACTTTTAAAACATTCCTTTATGCACAAAACATCATCCTGTAACTGCTCACTGGGTATCCACATAGAGACAGATGTCAGCGACCTTGTGTCCAATAGAAGAGTAGGCCGGACAAGTTCAGCAGACGTTTTCTAATGATGGTGGTTTTTTCCTTTCTCCCTCAGCTGTCCAGTATCTGCAGAGCAGCTGTACATGCTGGCGTGGTTCAAAATCACGGGGGTTATGTTGACGTGATGCCTGTGGACAAAAGAAAGACTTACACTGCTTCTTTTCAGAATGGAATCTTCTCAGAAAGGTCAATAAATTGATATATATATATTTATAAACATATGTGTACTTAGATATATCATCTTTCCCATTATGCTGGCTTTACAACCAACTCTCCTTAGCATGGCTTTGAGGTTTCGTGACTGAGCCAGTGCGCTTCCTTTGCATGCACGCTGTGTAATAGTAGGTCTTCCAGGGATGGGAGAAGCTGCAGTACCAGAGATGCCTGTCTCCTGCAGGCTGATAAAAATCAACATGAAAATCCGATTATGAGTCAGAACCACTCTTTTGTTAATTGATCTTATAATAAGGAAATTTCTTTCACCCTCTTGGATTTTCTAGATTAGTTTTTACATGTAACTCTTTCTAGGTGAGCGAGGCACTGAATATTTCTCTAATCCAGTTACCTGACAAAGTATTTGACCAAAACAATGAGTCTGATTTTCCCTGGAACCAAATTCTCTTTTTGATTGGAATTTCGATGCCTAGTATGATGTAAATGAACCCTTTCAGGTCATCTGGTATTTGGCTCATTAGTATTATATATTTCAGTGGTTTGAGAAAATTCATGTGCCTTACTTTATCAAGTAATAATAAAAGTTAAGAGAAAAAAAACCTGTAATGATTTTTAAAATCATTGTTACTTGGGGAAGTAATATTAAGTCCCATGTATTTTGTATAGACACAGATAAATCCCTAACTTTTAAACATTTACTAGGTTCTTCAAAATTGCCAGTGGAGGGTTTCCACATATGGTAAAGTTTCTGTAAAGGACACCAAAGGATGTGCCATGCAGGATCCCTAGATTGCCTTCCACATAAGCATCTGGGTGCCATCTTCATAAAATGACAGCTTTGTATTTAGCATCTATTTTCAGATGAGACTGTATCAGGAGGCCATTGTTAAGGAGGTGACTTCTCCACCACCTGGCTTAGCTGGCTCATAGCAATGCCCGAGAGCACTAACTTACCGTTTCTTAAGTCTGAAAAAATTTAAATTGTATTGCCATCATACTTAGTAATATTTTTAACATCTAAAAAAAATTTAGCGAGGAAATTTAATGGTCAAACCTGTAAGATCCTAAGAATTTCTTCACTGAAATGTAAACAAACACACAGAGCTCGCTCCCCACACCCTTCCCCCATCTCTCTCCTTCTCTCTCTCTGTCTCTCTCTGTCTGTCTCTCTCTCTCTCTCTCTCTCTATATATATATGAAAGACAATATATAAAGTAGGTTGAGTTATAGAGTATGATATGCAGTTTTATAAGCTAAACTGAGTAATGTGGCTTCATTTACCTGTCATATTTCTTAAATTTATTTTAAACCTATAAGGTAGATGATATCCTAAAACTGAGAATGATAATTATTTATGAACATCTACTATGAATTTTCCAGATACTGGAGGGCCCTTTAAGTATATTAACTCAGCTCTACGAATAACCTTACAAAGTCGGTTCTATAAACCCTAATTTACAGACATGTTAACTGAGGCTCAGAAAGGTTAAATGGTACGCCCAAGGTCATATAACTAGTCAGTCTCAGAGCTCAGATTCAGAACTAGTTCTGTAAGTTCAAAAATGTGTATTTTTCCGGTGTATCACTGTGTAAAAAGACACTTTCCAGGGCACTTTGTCATTTTGTTTCCTACAAATAAAAATGGCTTTCAATTAGCCGTCTGCTTGTATGAAAAACCTGGCTTGTGTATATGTGTGTGTTTATTGTGTAATGTTGTGTGTGTACACTTGTGACAGTCTCATCTCTTCTTCATTCTAAAATTCTCTCCTTTCTTTTCTTACACATGAATAAATATATAAAACAAATTGCACTTTGTCTCTCTCTTAGCATTTGTGTTTATCTCTAAAAGCTTTTTTTGTATTATTAAGAAAATAATACTTTATGCAAAAAATGGACTTCAAAAGTTTACATTTGATTAGAATAAATAATGATTAATGCCATTATCAACCAGTTTTAACTTGAGGCATTTAAGCAAAACATACCTTGATTAATATTGTCAAATAAAATATAAATAATTTAATAAAGAGTAAAAGGAATGATTTTGCATTGCTTTAAAGATCTGTTTTAAAATACTTCTGAAATGAGATTGAGTGCTCTGTGTGTGTGTGTGTGTGTGTGTGTGTGTGTGTGTGTGTGTGTGTGTGTGTTTCCATTTCAGTGAAGAAATACTTAGGACCTTCCAGATTTGACCATTAAATTTCCTCACTAAGATTTTTTTGAAAGCACAGATGTTACAATATTAATAAGTATGCTAGCTATATAATTTAAATTTTGTCAGACTTAGGGAATAATAAGTTAGTATTCCAGAGTATCTCTTAAGTATCTCCATCTCTTTAACTTGCAGTTAGCTTTTAACCATGCCGGTCAGTTGTAAACCTGTATCTTAGTATTTCCCCAGTAAAATGGCGTAAGAGCCACTTAACTCTACTTTATTGGACTAAAGGTGGTAATATATGAAAACATGACCTGGAATCTATAACGTTCTATATAAAGTACTATTATTACCACTATGCACCTTAAATTTTTTTAGTAAACTTGTGTAAAACCAAGATTTTAAGAATTATGTCATCCTCACTCAAACTTTCCAATAACTATAAATTATAGTAGTCTAAGAAAGTTGACCATCTGGGTTCATAGAGCTGTTTTCTTGACTGTCATAAGAAAGCATGATTTGTTTGAAGGATTATATATGGAGATGACATCAATACACTTTGTGTATTTTTTGCAGTTTACAGAATCCTCCAGGAGGAAAGGCATTCAGAGTATTTGCTGTTGTGTGAAATGGAACAGTTGGAGGAGGAACACTATTCCAAATGCCATATTTCTGAAGTTTGTATAAAACTGTAACATTACTGTACAGAAGATATCAACTATTTTCAACCCCCCATGAGTGTCAAATGCATATAAATTGTGATAGACTACATCTATAAAATGAAACATGGGACATTATTAGTTTAGGGAAAAGTAACGAATATGTAATGGTTTTAGAAATCCTGTGTTAAATATTGCTATATTTTCTTAGCAGTTATTTCTACAGTATTACATAGTCATAATTGTTCTACATTTCATATGTTATATTATATGGTGCTTTGTACATGCCACTAGTAAAATGAAACTAAACATTGAATGTGAATGTTCCTCAGAAAATCATCTGGTGCATTTAAAAACAATAATAAAAATAGTAACTCTAAAAATGAAAAAAACACATACTGCATTTTCCCAAGCTCAATGCTATGATTACCTACTCCATATAATATCAAATTATTTTCCACATAATACCTGTATAATTTTTCTCTTTTATTAAGTTTAGGCATATAGAATATTAAGTCCTGATACTGCACTTATTTTGTATAAAAAATTCCTTAATATCCAAGTGAATCTGTTAAAATGTTTGATTTCTTGGGAACGGTCTTAACAGTAAATGGAATTACGTCAAGAGTAGTGGTACGAAAACACTTCTAGTGATCATATAATAAATATAGGATTAAGCATGGGCAACCAGAGCTTTCTATGTATTGTTCAAACTGAGGTCACACATTTATATTGTATCCTGGCAAATACTCCTGCGGGCCAGGAAGTATAATAGCAAAAAGTTTAACAAACATGAACTGATATATTGCATCACCATTGCCACTGATTTTCTTAATGGTAAATGGCCTTGTGTATAAATGTTGCCATATTATGATATCTATAATGGTGATATATTTGTTTGTATGAAAAATGTATTGTGCTTTAAGACTAAAAAACTGTAAAATGTTAATTTTGGTAATTTTTTTTCTGCTGGTGAATTTACTCTTTCCTTGTAAACATATTAAAATTAATCATGTTTCAAAGTATTTTTTTAGTCCCCTTATTTTGATTTAGAAATCATTTTCAGTTAACAAAATTATTGTAAGTCTTTTGAATTTGGGTTTTGACATTAATCTAAACAACACTCCTTATATCAGATGTTGCAGAGTCACCCTGATTATTTAGTTATTTGTTTGTGAAAGAGGAGACAGACAATCATATATTTAGAAACATTATATTAAGGGAAATTCCGAAAAAGAGAGATTTATTTATAAACTAGAAGGAAGGAATCTGAAAGATACAAAGTGATTATGAAAAATTGGCAACAAATTCTTCAAATATTTTTAGAAAGGAAATGAGTAGGTGTTTAGGAACAGATAAAAGAGAGAGAAATTACAGGAGGGATCAGAGAAAGCAAGAGATCTGGATCATACCAAAAAAGGAAAGAAAAGAGGGGCTCACATAAACAGCTGCTGGAGAGGCAAATGGTGAAGAAACTAACATCATGATCAGTTATCAAGTATTGGCTGGGAATTGGTTCAAAATGTAGGTAATCAAAAAGTAACCATTTAGATATTAAAAATGTCAAAACTTAAAGCAAATTTTGTGGGATCATATTTTTTTCCAAAAGACACATACACCTTCTTAAATACTGTGATTGAAATGTAAACACATATAGTGAGATTCATCTTATGTTCCTCACTCCGCCCCCCCACCCCGAGTAGGGACGCTCCATTAATTCTGTCAGTATAAGGATTGTTATATTTGTGTCTCGTTTAGCTATTCATCATCAGTTTTCTGTACTATTGCAATGTCTCCAAGCGGAGCCTTTTCATTTTGTTCCTCTCCATTCTTTTTCAGTGCATCATTAATTTTTACTGGAATTACTCTCTTCCATAAGTCCGTTATTTAAGAAAACCAAATCATCTTAAAAAAGCATTTAAGACCCTCCATAGTCTTGCTCCGCATTGCTTATCTCTGCTGTTCTACAGGGTGTGGCCTGGAGTAAGTTACATAACTTTCTATGCTTCAATTACCTCACCTGAAAAATGGGACAAATAATACCTCTTAGGGATTGCTCTAAGAATTAATTGAGATATTATGTATAACCTACTTCAAGGAACATTAAACACACAAAATATGGTCAATATATGTTAGTTTTTATTACTAATATCTTTATAATCATTTTTGTTGTTATTTACCATGGGGAAACTACGCATCTGTCATAATACACTACCGATCCTTCAGCATTTAACTAAATGTGAAATCCTCCAGGAATTTTTCTGCAACTCTCCTGGTAAGAATAAAATAACACTCTCTAATATGCCTTTTTAACTTAACCATATTAATTTTTAAATTTTGCCTTATATTATATTTAGTTCTTTAAGGATAAGCTTCTGGATAATGGTAATACTCTTATCTATCTCTGTATCCCAGTCATTTTTATCGTCTATAAATAGTGGGTCAGTATTGTTGAATGAATAGTCCAACAATTCCTAATTTTATTCTTGATGACATAAGTAAACATTGTGCATGTTGTCAGAGCAGACAGAAAATATTGTAGCTAATTAAAATAGTTTATTGATTAAACATTCTAAATGTGGACTTAAAACAGAGGTCAATGCTTATATAATAGTATTAATATTAACATCATTATTTTGGCTTTCAAAGTTTAACAGACCACATGTTAACTATTACTTTAATGTTATGCATCTAATAAAAATAATGTGTGCATTTCAAGCAAAGCAGAGTAATCAAAATTTTTTTCTTTCCTAAATCTGTTGATAATTTGCATGCTATAGTGTATATTTTTCTATTCAATATTGTAACTTGAAGTCTTGACTTTTCTCTAGCATTTCTACAATGTTCTTAAATATAAACTCATTTGAAGAACATGGTGAGCTAAGCAAAGAAACAAAGCTATGATTTTTGCAAACATACCAAACTTCAAGATTTAGGGTTTAAGCTAATTTATTGCACAAAGAATTACATTGTTTCGGTGGATTTAAAACACTTATCTGAGGTGGTATTTCAACCCTGGCACCATAATATTTAGGAGCTGAAGAAATAGTTTAGTCAAATTACCTGAACCTCTTTCACTAATTTGTTGGAATTAAAGGCTAAATTATACTTTTGAGATTTTTAAAAGACAAACTTTTTAGAACTCTACTATTATGCCTACCAGTTAGATATTCTCTTTTTTTCTTATTCTCCAATCCCTGTCATGTTCTGCAAAATAATGAGTGTAAAACAATACTGGTAAGTAAATATCTTTGTACTAGATCATTAAATTGTGAAAACTAATTTTTCAGCGACTACTAAAAACTATCTTCTAATTAAAACTCTAGTTGTCAACTGTATTTATGACTATGCTGATGAAGATGAAAACAGAGGGCCTACACAGGGCTGTATCTGATAAGCTCACTTTTAAAAAGGGACATGTATGTAAGATGAAATGGAAATCAGGAATAAATATTTAAAAGTGTATGGATTGATTTAAAACAACATTAGGAGTGTTAAAATCCCAGCCTGACTGAGCTCTTATGCTAAAACCAAGATTTTTTTTTTTTTTTGAAGCCGTATGGGAACAACTTGGTTAGGAACAATACAATGAAAAACACGAATAAATGAACAAATAATAGCCCCTCCTGAAGCTTTCTGCTTTCATTTATTCTAGGAGAAGGGATGACATGTATTGAGCACCAACAATGTGTTAGAAACACTGCTTTAGATTTCATGTATATTATTTGATTTCTCACAACTTGTGAGGCAAGATTATTTTCCCAAATTTATGTATTAGAATGTAGATTCTAAAAGGTTAAGTAACTTATCTCCATGTGAACTCTCAGAAGTTATTTAATAAAGTTATGGACTTTATTTCAGATATTAATGAGCTAGATTCAATCACTTTAAATCAAATTTATTGAGGTATAATTTACAGTCAAGAAAGGGTATGCATTTATTATACACTTTGATGAGTTGTATTAGTTTCCTAGTCCTGCTCTAATGAAGTACCACAAAGTGAGTGGTTTAAACAACAGAAATTTATTGTCTCACAGTTCTGGAGGCTAGAAGTCCCAGAACGAGGTGCTGGCACGGCCAGGCTCCCTCTGAATGCTCTAGGGAATGATGTGTTCCATGCCTCACTTCTATCTTCTCTTGGTTTGCTGACATTTTTATGTATTCCCTTGGCATGTGGCATAAACCCAATATACACACATTATCCTCTTTATGTGTGTGCCTGAGTCCAAATTTCCCTTTTTTTAAGTACGCAAGTCATCCAATATGACCTCATCTTGACTGATTACATCAGCAATGACTCTATTTCCAAATAAGGTCACATTCTGAGGTACTGGGGATTAGGATTTAAACATGTGAATTTTGGAGAACACAATTCAACTACATGAGTGTTGACAAATGTATACATTTGTATTTACCACCATTATAAGGCGATATAAAACATTTCCATAAACCGCCCAATTTTGTGTTGCTTATTTCCAGTCAATCCTCCAAATGCCCTCAGATTTGGCTATCACTGTTGCGCTTTTTATCAGTTTTAGATTGAACACCTCTAGGGTTTCATATAAATATAATTATCTATATAGTATGTACTGCTTTGCGTCTCGCTTCTTTTGCTCTGCATAATGTTTAATGTTTTTAAGATTTACTCATGTTGTTACATTTATCAGTAATTTTTCTTTTTTAAACATTGAATAGTACTCTGTTGTATGAATATCCATCAAATTACTCATCCATTCATCTATTGCAGATGAATATTCCATGTTTTAGGCAATATTGAATAAAGCTGCTATGAATATTCATGTACAAGGATTTGCCTATACACATATTTTCATTTCTTTTAGATACATAGGTAGAAGAATTGCTGGGCTATATAGCAAATATGTGTTTAAAAGATTTTTGCTCACCTTTTTTTCAAAGTGCTTGTACCATCTTACAGTCCCACAAGTAATGTAGGAGAGCTCTTGGTTACCCCACATGTTTGGCAAACTTGATTACGTTTAATCTTTCTAATTTTAGCTGTTCAATACATGTGTAATCCTCTCTCATTTATTGTGGTTTTACTTTGCATTTACCTCATGAATAATAATGTTGAGCATTTTTTCATGTGCCATTTATATATCTACTCTGTGAACTGTTTATTCAAACCTTTTGCCCATTTTTAAATGACTGGTTGTCTTTTTATTATTGAATTATTATAGTAAGTTTTTTATATATCCTGGATATAAGGCTTTTGTCATATACATCCATATACATATAAGGATATGTATTTTAAGCAGTATATATGTAAATATGTATTTGCTTTTTTTTTTTTTTTTTTTTTAGAGAAGTAAATTTAAATTGGTATGCGGGCCTCCCTCTGCTG
>NC_041228.1:61714020-61728847 GCF_002837175.3 Physeter macrocephalus | reverse complement strand
GATCCTCCCGGACCGGGGCGCGAACCCGGTTCCCCTGCATCGGCAGGCGGACGCGCAACCACTGCGCCACCAGGGAAGCCCCTGTATTTGCTTTTTTAATGATGTTTTTTGGAGAGAAGAAAATTTAAATTTGATGGCGTGCAACTTAATTTTTTGTTTTGTTTTGTGTTTTATTACAAGTGTTCTTCAAAAGTCCTAATTTTGCTTTAATTTTTAAAAACTATTTTCACTGGATATAAGATTCTGTGTTGACAGTCGTTTGCTTTTAGCATCTTAAAGATGTCACGTCATTGCCTTCTGGCTTATGTATTTTCTGAAGATACCTTTGCAATCATTCTATTTGTATCCGTCTCTACATAATGGTTCTTTTTCCTCTGGTAGCTTTCAAGATTTTCTCTTCATCACTGTGTAGAGATTGTTTAGTCTCATACTAAGGTCTAATCTTTTTGGGGTCTCTATGAAGTGCTCCCACTGATACGCAAGGAATAGCCACTCCGGTTGCTCAGAGCTTGTTTCCTGGGTCCTGGTGTGCTCTGGAAAAGGTTCCATTTATTCTTCTCTCATTGCTCTTTTGTGAGTCAGGCTGGTATTAGCAAACACTCCCCGGGACCCTATGAACATTTGTGAACCTGGGCCGACCCTGCCCAGCCGGCCATCTTCCTAGGGCCAGCGGTTCCCCCAACTGCACTCTAGAAGAGGAGCAAGGAACCTCCTTGCAGCCAGACTCAAGGCTCCGCGCCGTGAAGGTACACAGAGACAGAGTCAGGCCTCCCACGTGTCTCTCACCAGCCGACTTCCCGGTACTGCCTGGGATGGCAAGACTGAGGGTTCCCCTGAGATCTGGCCAGGAGTCCCCGGCCGCATGGGCCTAGCCCTTTCCTACAAGGCGTCGACCTGGGACCGATCCCACAGAGCCAGGATGCCGAGTCGCAGGATGCGCAGTCGCAGGATGCGCATGCGCAGTTTGGCAGTTCGCTCGCCCCGCCCCCCCCCCCCCCCCCCCACCTCGTCTCACGGAGCACCTGCTCTCAGGCGTCCAGGAGCTGTAGGGCTGTGTGAACAGGGCCGGTCCAGCCTCGCAGCCCATCTTCCTGGGGTCAGCTGTTTCCCCCACCGCACTCCTGACGTGGAGCAGGGAAGGTCCTTGGAGCTAGACGCTCCGTGGCCCTGTGCCGGGAAGGTACACAGGGCGGCCTCTGTACGAGTCAGGCCTCCGAGGCATCTCTCAGCAGCAGCGGACTTTCCCACGGGGCCCTGGATGGCAAGACTGAGGAGTTCCCGAGATCGGCTTCAGGGGAACAGGAGTCTCTGTTTTGGGGCGGGCTGGACCTTGGCAGCGCCTTGCTGCTCCGGAACTCCCAGCCTGCGGCCTGGCCTCTCCCGCCACTGCCCAGACCCGGCTGGGCAGCGGGCTGGACCTTGGCCCGACCTTGCAGTCATAAAAATGAGCCAATTACTGTATTTGCACTTAGCCGGGAGGTGAGTGTTCATCTATAGCTGTTAAATACAAATAACCTTTATTTTAACTTAAAGAATTCCACTGGAAGTCTTTAATTGACTTCAGTTATCAAACATCAGAGAAGAAAAGAATTGGGAACTGTTGTCACTGCTTAATAATAAGATTTTTGCTCCTACTTGGCTCATTGCTCTGGCACTGCTGAGATGTTCAATGTAAGGAAATAATTATGATAATGTATCCAGAACAGATGTGCTGGAAATTGTTCTGTAACTTTGATACAGTTTTAATCGACAAAACAAAAAAAACCTTAGCTTCCTTTGAGAGCTACAGTTGGACAACCTCTGTCTATGTTGTATATGAGTTTATGTGTGTGTAAATTTACATTTTTCATAGAATGATGGTGTGTAAGATAAATGTCTTAGTGTTCATCTAACTACCATTCATCATCTCAGTTTGCAGGTGGAAAAACTGAATATGCGCTGACTTGGCCTAAGTCTTATAGAGCTGTGAATAATTTTAAGTAAGTTCTTCAGACTTCCAATCATATTTTCTATATTTCCCTGAGATAAAGCCAGGAATAAGCACACAAACCCAATGTTAGAGTCCCGATGCCTGAATGCTTTGAATACATCCTCGCACACTTCAGAAAGTATCAACAGTCAGTGATTATACTACAAACACTCTACCAGTAAGGGTGAGTACGACACTAATAAAGAATAAACCTAATTAGGTAATTTAATGTGTCAATTTAGAAGCATATTTGTTGGTTGCATCAGAATCTCTTTCTTAAAAAGTAAAAAAAAAAAAAAAATTCACAACATATACACTAAGTCTGTAAGACATTAAAAAGCTACCAGACAACTGGTATTGCTGTGTGAAATACTAAGAGGCCTATCAAATGCTTTTATAAATAGTACTAGTAATAGCCATTTTCATAGAGTGCTTATTACGTGCCAGGCATTGTCCTAAACAGTTTATATGGAAACTCACACGGTCCACTCTACAGTCCAGTGAGGAGAGGGCCATTATTATCATGTTCATTTATAGATGATAAGAGTTCAGTAACTTCCTCAAAATCACCCATAAAGTAAATATTGGAGCCAGGATTTGAACTCCTAAAATATGGCTCTAGATTCTGGCCTCTTATTAGTTATTTCTCTCCCACAGCCAGCATCTTTTATTAACTGTATAGACAGCCTAATCTCTTTATGCAAATATACTTTTCAGAATGGGTACAAGGTGTGAAGATACTTTTGTCGTAAGCAAATGCCCTGTAAAGTCATCTACTGCAGAGGAGGCTTCAATAACCAGGCCAACAAGCTCCCCACCGGGGTAAGGGACGTCACCTAGACAAGTAAGTTTCCTGTTTTTCTGCCCCACGTTTTAGCCTCTAATTGGCCTCGTGTTGTGAGGGACTCCCCAACCCCGTGAAAACCTGTCAAAGCTTTGCCCAGTAAAGTTTGCGTGTGCTCCTGCCACCTTGTGGTTGTATATTGTTCCTTGATCAGCTCTGAAATCCCCTACATTTGATATATATTTTCCATTTTGGTCATCTGTTTTTTATTCCTTTGTTCCTCCTTTCCTGTCTTCTTTTGGATGAGTCAGGTATATTTAATTATTCCATTTTTTTTAACTTTTCCATTAACTTTTTAGCTCTATATTCATTTATTTTTCTCATAGTAGTAATTTATAGGGACTGTAATATGCATTTTTTATTATATTACTGTCTGTCTTAAACTAGCACATTTGTCACTTCTAAATGCAAGTGCCGTCAAACAGTTTAATTCATTTACCACCACTCCTGCCTTTTGTGCTCGTGTTATCATAATTTTTACTTCTACATTTGTGATCTGCCTTATAAGACATTATTGTTGTTCACTGAAGTAGTCAGTATTTATTTATATTTACTTTTTCCAGGGTTTGTTTACTTCAGAAGTTCTGTGTTTCCATATATTGTCATATTTTATTTAATATGAGAAAACATACCGTAGTGTAGGCCAACTGCTCATGTATTTGCTTAGCTTTTATTTATCTGATACATCTTTACTCCGTCTTCAGTTCTGGAGGACATTTTTGCTAGAGAGAAATTTCTAAGTAACTTGTCTTTTTCCTTTTGATCACTTTAAAGATATTCCATGGTCTTCTGCCTTCTAGAGTAATGAAGACCATTAAGCTTTAAGTTTAATTTTTGTCCTTTTGAATGCAAAGTGTGATTTTCTTTGGCCGCTCTGAAAATTTTATCTTTATTTTTTGGCAATCAGGCTGATAACCAATTGGTAACTAAAATACCTAAATCACCTGTAGATTTCTCTTTTCCTTTTTTATTTTTCTTTGATTTGGGGTCATTTGTTTCTTTTCTTTTTGCATGCTTCATATGTTTGGATTGGAGGAAAATTGTAGAAATTCTAAATGATGTTATCTTCCTCCAGGTGGGCTAAATTTTCTTTTGCAAAACAACCGCAGCACTATTGCATCACCTGGGTCCTATTAAGGCTTGGTTTTCGTCTTTGTTAGGGCTAGTTATTTTATTTTTGTCTTTATTCCCAAAGCCCTCACTATTAGAGCATAGCCTTTCTGGGGTCTCAAATTAAAGCACTGGGTAGTAACGAAAGCCACCCCTAACCTTGACTGGGTTTGAACTCCAGCGTTTCTCCCTAAATCATGTGGCTACTGCCATGTCTGCTTTAGCATTTTAACCTCCCAGATGCTATTTCTAGTAAGTGTTGAAAACATTTTTGAGTGTTACCCTGTGAGTGCACAGCAGGTCAGACAATGATTTAGGGGAGATGTGTATACTCATTTTAAGCCCTCTCTTAAAGGGAGGAGAAGGAGAGGTTTCCTTCTCCACTGGTGTTTGCCAGTTAAATCCCAGCCAGTATGGCAGCACCAACGTCTGGCCTCAGTCTTCTCAACACAGTAAGACTTACACTTTTTGCTTCTGCTTTGTCTCCCTTGTCTGATATTTCATTATACAATTCCCTTCTCACAAGGGTTTTACCCCTTCAAGCCCTGCCTATATTTGATGCTTTCCAAAACTTTCAAATCCATGTTTTATAGATTTTTTTCAGCTTTTATAGTTGTTCTGTGCCTGAAGGCTAGTCCAAAACAGGCTATTCTACTATGGCTGGAACCAAAAAGATACAAATGTTTGTTTTTATAAGCTGTGTTTGATTTGGAAGAGGTAATGAAGCCCATGGCAACAATTTAAAAAATCCAGATGTTCTAAAGATATATCATGAAAAGTATATTACTTTGAATTTATAAAGTTTCCCTTTATAAATTCAACCAAGCCTCATATGGATTTACTGTCACAGATCTGCATGTCTTTGTATTTATGGATTTGTGCATACATGCATGTGAACTCTTAACCATTATGCTAGTCTATCTCATTAAGAAATTAACACCTCCTTATTAATTTAAAATATTTTGGCCAGTCATTTCTCTTTTCATTTTTAAACTTGTATGTGTATGTTGTTAAATTTTTTAGATCTTTTCCTTAATGATTTCAGAGGTCATTCTGCTTAGAGGAGCCATTCTTACTTCAAGCATACATTAAAAGAAAAACTTCAGTGTTTTCTTCAAGCACTTTGTTTTTATTTATTATGTTTAAATATTGGATACATCTAACATTTATTTTGGTATAAGGACTGAGGAAGGAGAAATCCAACTATATTTTTCCAAATGGCTATCCATTTTTCCTAGCACTGGTGTTTGAATAATTTATCTTTCCCACATAAATTTGAAAATGCTATCTTATTTGAACTGAACTTCCATAAATATTTGATATAATTATTGGCTGTATCTTCTGATCTATTGATCTCGCTATCTATCAGCCAATACTAACATGTCTTGTTAATTTGCTTTGTAATATATTTTAATGTTTGGTATGGCTTATGGCTTACTACTTGTGTTTTTAAAAAATTGCCAGCTAGTCTCACATGTTTATATTTTCATAGGAAGTGTAAAAGACATTTTTTGTCAGTTAATAGTCCAGTTTGAGACACAGGTATAATATTGGATGCCTTATGCTTTTGGTTATAATTACAGTTCCTGCTACCATAATTTTTCTTCTTTTTATTAAACCGGATCAATGATATCCCCAGAGCCTGTAATGTGAGGTCATATGTCATATGCACTTCGTGATGTGGTGACATTCCTGCTCCCACTGTACACCTCCTCACTGCCCAGCAGAATGCTTCTGGGAGAGATCATCCTTTTCTCTTTCTGTCTTGTTACAAAATAACTCTAATCCTTCTAAGTAGGATTTAGTAGACATAAATGTATAAAACATATAACAAAGAAGTATTTGATACAAATAGGCAGCAAGGTGTAGTCTCCACCAAAAAAGAATAACATAACCAATCTTTCAACATTGAGCTGTGCACTGAATTTAGAGAATGTTTTCACTTAGTTCCTGGTTCTCATTCTATCTTCTATAAATATGCATTGCATTGGAATATACACAAATTCTAAAACTTTGCAGCTTGTACCTTTTAAGTTATGATTCCAGTCTACATTTTATGAAAGCAATAAATACCATAAAACTCATTTAATATTAACATTTTTCTTTTACATCCTTTAGTAGAGGAAAATGATCTTAATTTGATTTTTGTTAGTCTGATTAACATGTCAAATAATAATTCCTCAAATTCCAGTAGTGTCTTAAAATTTACAAGCTTTTTTCACATATAGTATTTAATTTGAGTTTGACAAAAAGTCCATGAAATAGATGTTTATTTTTCCATTTTACAAATGGGGAAAGCAAAAGCAGAAATGTTAAATGATTTTAGGTTCAAACTCTATTTACTGAACTCCAAAATGATTTGAAAATAAAATAAGACACTTCTGCTTTAAATACGATTGCTATTAATTTTTATTTAAAAAATTATTAAGAACCTATGGAGGTGATTCTGAAATTTTCCATGCATTTACTGAAATAGTGAAATTACTGAAATAGTAGAGTGACATACACATTTTAACTGTTACTTATATCAGAATATTATATTGTCACAGGAGGTTCAAAAATATCACTTTTTTCTCAATCTAAAGCCTGTGAAATTTTTTACATCAAAAAAACAAACCATCAATAATCACAAAGACATAGAAAAGTGTTACAATCATACATTCCAAAAGGGGAAACTAAATATTTCTGTCATTTACTACTTTATTTGAAATGTCTATCAACTTAATAAGGAGACTTTTCTACCACATAATTTTTGAAACTGATGTTGAGTCTTTGAGAAGATTTCTGGTCTTGACTCATGTACCAAAAAAAGTATTATGTAGTTTAAGGATTTATATTGGATCTTAGTTCAGATTTTATTTTATGCTTATTATATAGTCTAAAATCATTAGAAATATTTCACCCAGAAATGGTTAAATGAAATAGTGTAGATAAAAATTGAGCAGAAGATAAGTTTGGAGAAAAGAATTAGAAGGGCAGAGAATTAGAAGAGGCTACTTTTATAAATGATTGGAAGACAAATGACCCTTGGTGTGTTTGGTTTTTTTCACAGAGTTAACAGATACAAATTAGAGACTGTTTTAAATATCCTCAGTGCTTGGAGATAATCCTTCATTCATTTGGTTGATGCCATATTGAAATACAGGGCTACTGCAGTCATATAAGTAGGGCAGACACTTAGGATCAAAAGTCAATGAGTCGTTTTGCTGACAAGAAGTTAAGAGTTGAGAGCTTTGATAGTGTCAGGTCATTGGGGGAACCCAAGATCTGGAAGATCAAAAAATGGTGGGAAACTAGGTCGTTGATAAATTAGGCCGGAGTCTGGAATACCTAAAGTTGATAAAGTAGAATAAACATAATAGAAAAATAAAAACAGTGAGAATACAGAAGAGAACAATGGTCTGGACAGGTTTATTTGTCTGTGATGTCAAAGAGAAATGTATGGTTCAGCTGCCCTGAAGGCTTGTGTAGGATAGATGCAACAAAGGTAAGTGTGTCATGTGTGTCTTGTGTACATTACTCTAGGAGAATTTATCGCTATACCCTTCCTTGTTGAAATAGTGTTATTAACCAAAATGCTTGACCTTCTAACTGCTTGGTGTACAAAAGAAGTAGTGATGCATGTGATCTGGTGTGGACCCAACTAAGTTTATTTAAGAGGATATTAGTCCATTGCAATGTAAGTTCTACTTTGACGTATTGATTTTACTGCTTTTAAGAGACTTGTTACATTATAAATCAGAATTTCATTGAATACTGCCATATTTTAATCATTAATTTTTTATTCATAGGATAGAGTTTATAAATACTTGTACATTTTGATTTATGTACAAGAATACACACACATAGTATATGCGTATTAAGAACAATTGATGTATGATCACAAGACCAATAATTTATATTTTATGTATGCATTTTTTCTTTTCATCTGCATATACTCTATTTCCTTACAATACCACAGATGACAAAGTGTTGAAATTATAGCATCTCACATGTAATACAGTAAATGTGAAACTTTGCAAACTTTTGAAAATAAGAATATAAATTAGGAAATCATTCATGTGCTCTTTATTAACAGGTATTACTAAATATAAACTTTATTGCATGTGTTAAATTGGCTTTTCTGCTTTATACGAGTCATCTTGTTTAAACCATTTAAACATTTTCCTTTTGGCAATTGGAGAAATATGACAATTCCAAAAGGAAAGAAGGAATGTTCCTCCACAGTGAAAAAAAAAAAAAATTAGACCAACCCACAGATAATTTCTGCTGGTTCTAATGGCTCTTACCCAGCTCTTTTGGTTAATATGACATTCTGTTTGACAGTAGCCTTCAGTGTAGCACTGCCAGAGAAAGCCAGCCTGGGCATGCAACAGCCAAATATTCTTCCACGTCCTCACACGCTGAGTAAATCTTTGCTTACTGGCAGCCTTGCCCGCTGGTTGGAGCACTTGACTGGAGAGGAGAAACAGATATAGATGTGAAAACTTAGGCAGGGTGAAAGAGGAGAAATGGAAAAGTTCAGGAAAAAAACAATGGGAAAGGATTTGAGAATTCTTTTCCATAAAGATAAAAAAGTTAAAAAATTTTAGAATGATGAATCAAAGCGAGAAATGTTCCCATGTAATTCATAGCCACACAGCGATTGCTTCCATGGATTTTAAAAGCAAAGCAATACAATGAAAAAAGTCTTTAGATAGAAGTATCAACAGTATTGACTTTTTTACAGGTTATTTACACTTAGAGGAAACACAGTTCTAGCAAGAGTAAGATGAAGGTTTACTTCCAGGGAAACATGCCTCCATAATAAACAAGGAAGTACTGTCTTTGTTCTAATTATTTATGAGCCAAAATTTAGCATATATATTATTATTTAGATAATTTAAATATTAAGAATATTTAATTATAGGGTAATAACCTAAGTAAAGCATAATTGAAATCCTGAGAATAATATAACCATAACTAACATAAACATTGTAATAATATTTATTGTCTGTTATGTTCTAGATGCATATAATTTATTCTACACCTTATATAATGAAGTGGATAAAACCTAAAAGATTTCATTTTTGGAAAGATGACAGTGAGGATCAAGAACAAATAAGTCTTTGAAAGACAAAGATGTTTTCAAGAGCATTATTGAAAATAACTACCAGTATAGATTAAAATATTTAGGACTCTTAATGCCACATGCTTCCTATCCTACAGCCATTTTTTTTTTCTACAGCCATTTTTAAGCAAACCATTTCCATAAGTAAAATGTATACAGGTAATTGAATTTGTGTGAGGATAGAACAACAAACCACTGTCTTACAGTATCAGTGGTGACTAAACATCCATGAATGGAGAATGTATGAAAAACTGGCTAATAGCAACCCTTCCATCAGATTTGTCTATAAAGATACTAGACAGGAGAAGATAGATATGTAAATTTTCATAAGCATCAATTGTTCAAGGAGAGGTTTAGATATCTTGGAAGAGCTGGATGTGTCATGTAAAGGATTAAAACAACAAAACATTACATAAAGAAATTAGGATCAATAGAATAATAAGGCATAAAATAAAAGGATGCACATGATGTGTGGGAGTTACGTTGAAGGCAGGACAGACATAGAAAGCAAATGAGGATAATGGAGCGGGCATCAGGGGGTTAAAGATCATGGTCTGAGATATGGTAGCTGGAAAATAAAGGTATCCCTGAGCACTAATAGTAAGATAGACGTAGCTGGTGAATGAATGAGTTGAGAGATCAAATTAAGAAACTCTCCCACAAAGCAGCAAAATCGTATACAGTTATAGAAAACATACAATTGCTAAGAGAGAGTGAGGCCAGAAATAGAAACACATAAATCCACACAGAAGCTTCAGAAAAATAAGTTACGTTGAAGGCAGGACAGACATAGAAAGCAAATGAGGATAATGGAGCGGGTATCAGGGGGTTAAAGATCATGGTCTGAGATATGGTAGCTGGAAAATAAAGGTATCTCTGAGCACTAATAGTAAGATAGACGTAGCTGGTGAATGAATGAGTTGAGAGATCAAATTAAGAAACTCTCCCACAAAGCAGCAAAATCGTATACAGTTATAGAAAACATACAACAATTGCTAAGAGAGAGTGAGGCCAGAAATAGAAATACATAAATCCACACAGAAGCTTCACAAAAATAAAAGTGAAAAGAAAAATTTTGAAGGAACAATTTACATAAAATTTCCCAGGATTGAAAAATACATGTGCAAGGCTTGAGATTGCAAGTATTCAGAGAGTACAAAACAGGAGGAAGGAACATTCACACCTAGTATAGTGAATTTTAAGACTATCAAAGTCAAAGGGAAAATTCTAAATATTTTCAGGGAGAATGAAAAGACCTACAAAAGAATAAGTTTCAGGGCTTCCCTGGTGGCGCAGTGATTAAGAATCTGCCCGCCAATGCAGGGGACACGGGTTCGAGCCCTGCTCTGGGAAGATTCCCATGCCGCGGAGCAACTAAGCCCTTGAGCAGCTAAGCCCGTGAGCCACAGCTACTGAGCCTGAGCATCTGGAGCCTGTGCTCCGCAACAGGAGGGGCCGGGACAGTGAGAGGCCTGCGCACCGCGGTGAAGAGTGGGGCCCCGCTCGCCGCAACTGGAGAAAGCCCTCGCACAGAAACGAAGACCCAACACAGCCAATAAATAAATAAATAAATTTATAAATTTATTAAAAAAAAATAAGTTTCCGGTGAACATCAAGCATTTCAACAGCACCACTGGGTACAAAATTTCAAAGGGGTAATATTTCTTAAGGTTTGAAAATAAAGAACTTAGAATTTTCTATTCAAACAGGTTGCTTAGGAAACTCAAGACTTGAGAGACTCCTTGGGGGTGAATTCCCTGGGTTTCTTTATTGCTTCATCCTGACATCCTGGTTAGGGTGTTGCAGAAACCTCCAACCTGGAACCATCTAAGGATACAGATATTTTAAAAAATTTCCAAGAAAAGGGTAGCCTAAAAAAGAAAATGTTTTTGGCAATATCTCCTCTACTCAAACATCAACAGAACAACTGACCCCGCCCCCATGGTTCCAGAGAAGTGGAAGGTGAGGTTGATCTTTCAACCCACACCTGCCTCACAGAATCCAGTGATGCTCTGAATGCCCCCCCGCCTGAGTGCTGACAGGATCAAGTAGGCAGCTGACCTGCCCTCCTCAACCAGCTGAAGCAGGAGGTGTTTCCATTCCTTCGCTGGGGTGATGGCCATTGGGGCTGAGCAGAGTACTGATGTCTATTCCACACCCAGCAGAAGCAGGCAGCAATCCCTCCAGCGCTGCAGCCAGATAGTGTCAGTGTGATCAAGAGGTGAGGTAAGCCTCCCCTGCAACCTGGCATCAAAGAAACGGAACAAGGTGGCGCAAAGCCGGCTACTCACTCCTCTCCTCCAGATCAGTAGGTCTCATGGGGAGGCTGAGTATCTACCTTCACCCAGGATCAATGAGGCAAAAAGAAGTGGTAAGAAGTAAGGCTAGTCTGTATTCAGCTTCTCCGTCTCTCTTCCCCTAGTGGCAGGGGGCCCAGCGGGGAGGTGAGTTTGTACCCCTGCTTGGAGATGGTAATGCTGCACTAGTAGACACCCCACTTGTGTGAGGTAAGATGGTGAGGCCAATCAAGAAGCTGATCCCAAATGCCTGCTTGGCCCTTGTGTATGCTTCAACATGAAAAAGGTCTGCTATAAGTATAAGTACAATGCATACACATATACTTATTTTTTCCAGTGTCTTATAATATCTGAAAGTCTAGAATGCAATAAAAACCATATCAAGAACCAGGGGAATATCATACTATGAGAAAGTATGAGAAAAGACAGTCAACAGATGTCAAAAAAGAAACAAATCAAACGTTGGAATTACCTGACAAAGATCTTAAAGTAGCCATGATAAAAGCACTTAAACAAGCAATTAAAAGTTCTCTTGAAATGAATGAAAAAAAACCAGAACGTCTCAGCAAAGAAAATATCAAAAAGGAACTAAATGGAAATTATTGAACTGAATAATACAATAACTAAATACATAATTCTCTGGATGGGTTCAGTAGTGGAGTGGAGATGTCAGAGGATAAAATAAGTGAACTTACGGACATATTCGATAAGATTTACCTGATTTAAGTAACAGAGAGAAAATGGAATAAAGAAAGTTAGTGGAGTCTGGGACTGTGAGACAAAAACTAAATAGCTAACATTCATATCATTGGAGTCCCAGAATGAAAGGAGAAAAAGAGTAAGACTAAAAATAATGACTCTCCTCTGCAAAAGACACTGTCAGAACAAGAAGACAAGTTACAGCCTAGGAGAAAATATTTGCAAAACATGTTGATAAAGGAGAATTATCAAAAATATACAAAGGACTCTTAAAACTCAACAATAAGAAATCCAATTTAAAAATGGGCAAAAGATCTGAATCGACCAAAGAGGATACACAAATGGCAAATTATGAAAAGATGCTCAATATCATATGTCATTAAGAAATTGCAAATTAAAATGACCATGAGATATCACTACACAACTATTAGAACTGGAGAAAATCCAAAACGCTGAGATCATCAAATCCTAGGGAGGACGTGGAGCAACAGGAACTCTTATTCACTGCTGGTTGGAATGCAAAGCAGCACAGCCACTTTGGAAGACAATTTCTTTTTTCTTTTTTTTTCCCTACAAAACTAAGCATACTCTTGCCATACGATCCAGCAATTGCACTCCTTGGTATTTAACCAAATGAGATCAAATCTTATCTCCACATAAAACCTGCACATGGATGTTTATAGCAGATTTATTTATAATTGCCCAAACTTGGAAACAACCAAGATGTTTTTAAGCAGATGATTGTACAGATAAACTGTGATGCATCCAGACAATGGAATATCATTCAGTGCTAACAAATCAATGAGAAAAAAATTTATTGTTTAGTAGAAAGTTTTGGGAGAACTGGTTTATGATATGAAGAAGATTAAAAATGGATTCCAACCTAACCCAGTACTCACAGGTGAATGTCCACTGAATTAATGTCAGATGTCTTAATTAGGAAAGGTAAAATACTAAAGATAATAAAACTAAGGGAGGGAGCATATCTCTGCGACCTAGAAGGGAAAAACAACTTCTTCAAGATCACAAACCAAATCGATTATTTTAATCATACCAAAATTAAAATTTCTAGTTAACAAAGAATACCATAGTAAAGAAATTGATAACTATCAGAATGAGAGAAAATATTTTTAATGTCTAGAATCAATAAGGGATTAAGATCTAACATATACAAAAATCTCTTAAAAATTATATAAAATATGACCCCAATGGAAAAAACAGACAAATTTATTTGTCAAAGAAGAAATCCAAAAAGCTCACAAAAATATGAAGACACACTCTAACTCATAAGTGGGAAATACATGTTACAACAATACTGAGGTATCACTTTACACCTATTGGACTGGAAAAAAATTAGAAAACTGGAGAATGGCGGGTGTGGGCAGGAGTGGGGATATAGGACCTCTGCTGGTGCCAAGTCTGACTATTGCAACCATTCTTAGAGAAATATGGCAGTACTTAGTCAAAGTCTGTATATGTATACCCTACCTGTACATCCTCCCTGACAGATTTTTACTTGCTCATTTATAGTTGGAATGTTGGTTGTTCTAATTTGGTATAACTTATGAATGAAGTTGCATGTTTATCGTTATCGTTGTGAGTTTAGTCACCTCCTCTTTTCTGTTTTTTTCCTCCCTCTTTTTCTACTGTACCTCACCTCCATAAGACATACAACTGCTACATTCATTTATTTTGCTTTAATGGAAAATTCATTTTAAATATTTGTGAGAAGAATATTAAGTGTGTGGTATAGAAAAAGCCTGGTCAGTGGTAACATAACCTTGTTACGTGGTTTCAGATGGAAAAAAAAAATTGTTTTAAAGGTAATTTAAATGATATGGAAACTATTTCCAAAATGAGAGAGGCCACAAAGATCTCAGTTTTTCTTTTGATTCAGTGATAA
Source organism: Physeter macrocephalus (assembly GCF_002837175.3). Taxonomy (NCBI): domain Eukaryota; kingdom Metazoa; phylum Chordata; class Mammalia; order Artiodactyla; family Physeteridae; genus Physeter; species Physeter macrocephalus. Next base: position 61,714,915 of record NC_041228.1, on the reverse strand, counting down.
GGTATGGATCTATTTGCTATCCCTGTCTGGAGGTCGGGGCACTAAAACTGTAGAGGTTGTGTATTTTGTTTCGATAAGTGAGTCTAAAGGAACAGGGTAGATTAAGTTTTTAGATTCTTGCATCATCTCATTTATAGTCACTATAACTAGAAATCATATGGTTTTTAATGAGAGAGAAAAATACAGTGCCTCAGACAATGCTGATGTTGAGTATTAGCCCCCTCTCACTAATAGTGTAGAGGTGGGTGGAGTCTAGGGCAAGAAAGTACTTCTGCTCCCCTACTTCATTTAAGGACCGGGGTTGCTGTTTGGGAGCCTGTTGCTCTCTTCTTGGATGTTTCCCCCATGTGTATGGTTAAACCTGTGCCACTGCTCTGAACACATTTCAGCTTATCTGAAGGGGAAGGAGCAAAGATGAGGATAAGCGCTCTGTCTTTCAAATGATGATAACAAGGACATTTTTCCCATGACTTTTTTTTAAAATTAGTAATGAAGTTGCATGTTTATCGTTATCGTTGTGAGTTTAGTCACCTCCTCTTTTCTTTTTTTTTTCCTCCCTCTTTTTCTACTGTACCTCACCTCCATAAAACATACAACTGCTACATTCATTTATTTTGCTTTAATGGAAAATTAATTTTAAATATTTGTGAGAAGAATATTAAGTGTGTGGTATAGAAAAAGCCTGGTCAGTGGTAACATAACCTTGTTAAGTGGTTTCAGATGGAAAAAAAAATTGTTTTAAAGGTAATTTAAATGATATGGAAACTATTTCCAAAATGAGAGAGGCCACAAAGATCTCAGTTTTTCTTTTGATTCAGTGATAAGGTATGGATCTATTTGCTATCCCTGTCTGGAGGTCGGGGCACTAAAACTGTAGAGGTTGTGTATTTTGTTT
>NC_041228.1:61695530-61713722 GCF_002837175.3 Physeter macrocephalus | reverse complement strand
GCCACTCTTCATCGCGGTGCGTGGGCCTCTCACTATCGCGGCCTCTCTTGTGGCAGAGCACAGGCTCCAGACACGCAGGCTTAGCAGTTGTGGCTCACAGGCCTAGCTGCTGTAATGGAAAATTAATTTTAAATATTTGTGAGAAGAATATTAAGTGTGTGGTATAGAAAAAGCCTGGTCAGTGGTAACATAACCTTGTTAAGTGGTTTCAGATGGAAAAAAAAATTGTTTTAAAGGTAATTTAAATGATATGGAAACTATTTCCAAAATGAGAGAGGCCACAAAGATCTCAGTTTTTCTTTTGATTCAGTGATAAGGTATGGATCTATTTGCTATCCCTGTCTGGAGGTCGGGGCACTAAAACTGTAGAGGTTGTGTATTTTGTTTTCGATAAGTGAGTCTAAAGGAACAGGGTAGATTAAGTTTTTAGATTCTTGCATCATCTCATTTATAGTCACTATAACTAGAAATCATATGGTTTTTAATGAGAGAGAAAAATACAGTGCCTCAGACAATGCTGATGTTGAGCATTAGCCCCCTCTCACTAATAGTGTAGAGGTGGGTGGAGTCTAGGGCAGGAAAGTACTTCTGCTCCCCTACTTCATTTAAGGACCGGGGTTGCTGTTTGGGAACCTGTTGCTCTCTCCTTGGATGTTTCCCCCATGTGTATGGTTAAACCTGTGCCACTGCTCTGAACACATTTCAGCTTATCTGAAGGGGAAGGAGCAAAGATGAGGATAAGCTCTCTGTCTTTCAAATGATGATAACAAGGACATTTTTCCCATGACTTTAAAAAAAAATTAATTAATTTATTTATTTTTGGCTGTGTTGGGTCTTCGTTTCTGTGCGAGGGCCTTCTCTAGTTGGGGCAAGCGGGGGGCCACTCTTCATCGCGGTGCGTGGGCCTCTCACTATCGCGGCCTCTCTTGTGGCAGAGCACAGGCTCCAGACACGCAGGCTCAGCAGTTGTGGCTCACAGGCCTAGCTGTCAGCATCTAGAACATACCTGCTGACTCTGCTAAAAAGAAAGAAGAATACCGTGAGATGCTCTTAACTTTTAAAATCTTCCTTAATGTTTCTAACTTCTGCTCATATTTTATTAGCCAAAGCCACTGGCCACGTTTATTTTAAAGGATGCAAGGAAATATAATCTTTCCCCAGGAAGGGGCAACAGATATTGTTGAACAATAATACAGTCTATCTTACCATCCAATTTATTGATTACAATTAAAAGGGGAAATTGCTCTGGGATTTAAGGTTTGGAGTTTTGGCAATGGAAACTAGTGAACCGTGTTTTCATTTTGGGAGACACCTCCAGGTTGACTTTAAATGTAGTACAGAGTCATGCAAAATTCTTATCCTAATAAAGATGCAGAGGTCATTTCATAAATTGGGGCTGTTTTCAAGGAGTTCCTTCGTTTTTCCTGTGGATCACCAGATATCCATCAGCTTTATACTCACTTGAGTTACTTCCACCTTTCCAGTTATACAAGGATTCTTCTCATCTGAAAATTTCTATGGTATAGAATGACTTCTCTTGGTTCTTTGATTCCTTGCTGTCCCCAAATATGCACACATTTATTTTAGTTTAGGGTTTTATTACTCATGATCTTAGAATGTAAGCTCCATGAGGGCAGGGAATTTTTTCTGTCTGTTTGTTGCCATATCCCCAATATGTGAGAGATACTATATGTTCAATAAATATTTGTGGAATGAATAAAATTATAAGAAGTAAATAATTGCAGCAAGTTTAAATAATGATCTTATTCTAGGGTTGTTTAAACCATCTCTCAAATTATACTGTCTTTTATAGAAAATCTTTCTTGTTCTACAAGAAGATACTAAATTGTATAAAATGTCATAGGTCAGAGGAGACTAATGAGATGTAACAAATCATGTGGTATCCTGGAACAGAAAATGGAAATAGGTAGAAAAATTGAGGAATTCTGAATGAAGTCTGAAGTTCAGTTCACAGTATTTTACTAATGTTAATTTCTCACTTTTGATAATTGCATGATGGTTATGTAAGATGTTAACATTAAGGGAAGCTGAATAAAAGGTAGACAGGAACTTTTCTGTCCTATCTTTGCAACTTTTCTGTAGGTCTAAAATTATTTTAAAATAAAAAATTAAAGGCATTTTTGTGACCATTAGAAAGTTTTGTACAACCTTAATTATATACTTTAGTATGCGTTTTTAATGTGATAAAAGTCTTGTTAGACTTCTTGAATATATCCTCATCTGATAGTCATTAAAAAAACAAGTATTTAAGGATGGAATATTTCAGTTTTGGGATTTCCTTTAAATACTTCCACAAAATAGATAAGTGTATAGGTGAAAAAAAAAACTGGCAGCATATAGAAAATTATCAAAGCTGATAGATTGGTACTGGGGGTGGTTTCATTTATTTATTCACTTTGCTTTAATACGTTTGAATTTTCCCTAATGAAACTTTAGAAAAAGAATTAAGAAAAAAAACACACACTGTTTATCTTTGTGTTCTGACATATGTCTTTCATGAATACTCTGGAAAATGATACTGTTGGGCCTACCTAATACTCTTTCCTCATTTGTTTATAGAACCCCAATATTCTTAGGAGCTAAAATGCTCAAGGAAAGTGCATCCTTCCCTACTCACCAGGGGATGAAGCATGAATATCTAAATGAAGCTTGGTTACCACATTTACTCGGTCACAGATTTTTATAGAGATGATGAGGTGATTGAGTTACAGAAGAAGATATTTAAGGAGACATCTGCTTGGGGTCAAGGTGGCTCTGGGAAGGATTTTGCTGCATGGATATAAAGAGAGCAAGATAAACACACTCCTACCTTGAACAAAGTTCTGTGGAGATATGACAGCTTGGAGTTGTGCTTTTCATTATGTAGCTAAGAAGTGACAAGCATTTATTTTAATAAAAGCTCATATGCTGAGAACGGCAAAATGGAAAAACAGTGAGAACCTAAGACTTTAATAATTTTGTTGAGTTACGACATCAGGCCTAAAACTTCCTGTCTCCAAAGTTGTTAAACATCTTTATTTCATAAATCACCTTATTTGAGCATTGTATTTCTTGCAGTCAAAAAGAAATCATATGGTTTTTAATGAGAGAGAAAAATACAGTGCCTCAGACAATGCTGATGTTGAGCATTAGCCCCCTCTCACTAATAGTGTAGAGGTGGGTGGAGTCTAGGGCAGGAAAGTACTTCTGCTCCCCTACTTCATTTAAGGACCGGGGTTGCTGTTTGGGAACCTGTTGCTCTCTCCTTGGATGTTTCCCCCATGTGTATGGTTAAACCTGTGCCACTACTCTGAACACATTTCAGCTTATCTGAAGGGGAAGGAGCAAAGATGAGGATAAGCTCTCTGTCTTTCAAATGATGATAACAAGGACATTTTTCCCATGACTTTAAAAAAAAATTAATTAATTTATTTATTTTTGGCTGTGTTGGGTCTTCGTTTCTGTGCGAGGGCCTCGGGCTACTCAGCAAACCCAATTTTGGTAACCTTTACGAATTCACTGTGGAAAAGGGAAAAACACTGTAGATGTGGGGCAACTAGTAGTCTGAAATGCCCTCCGTTATTCATTGTCAGATTGGATATAAAAGCAAGTTCCAACCAGCTATGAGAAAACCACTCTAAATGTAAATACACTAATATATTAAAGGAAAAATGGAAAATGATATGTCATGTAAGACTAATCAAAAGATAGCCAGAATGACTATATTAGTGTCAGATAAAGTAAGCTTTAGAACAAGGAATAGACATTTCATACTGATAAAGGGATCAATTAATGAAAAAGATATAGAACTCCTAAATATGTATTCACCTAATATCACAGCTTCAAGATACGTGAAACCAAAACTGATCTAAATTCAAAGAAAAATACAGAAATTTTAAATTACATTTGGTTAAAAAATGCACCCTTTCTCCTTATAATCAGAAGCAAGGCGATGATATCTGCTCTTACCGCTTCCATTAAACATTGTATTGTTTATTGCTGTTGGGTTCATATCCAAAAAGGGCCATATCCATATTGGCCCAGACCAATGTAAAGAAGATTTTCCCCTATGTTTTCTTCTAGCAGTTTTACAATTTCAGATCTTAGGTTTAAGTCTTTCATCCATTTTGTGTTGATTTTTATATGTGGTGTGAAATGTTCAATTTCATTCTTCTGCATGCCATCTTAGAATAAAATAGGGCAATGAAAAGATACAGAAGTCATCCTATTTGGAAAGGAAGAAGTAAAGCCAGCTCTATTAACAGGAGTCATGATCTGTGTTAAAAAATATATCATGAGGACTCTACAAAAAAGCAAATATAGTGGATAAGCTTATTAATCACATGCACATAAACACTCCCCCCAACATTGCTGAGGTGTATCAGAGACCTAAGTAAATGGAGAGATGAACCCATTCTCCTACATCTTTGTGGTCCATACTCTGGGACCCAGGGTGCCAGAGCAGCATCTAGAACATACCTGCTGACTCTGCTAAAAAGAAAGAAGAATACCGTGAGATGCTCTTAACTTTTAAAATCTTCCTTAATGTTTCTAACTTCTGCTCATATTTTATTAGCCAAAGCCACTGGCCACGTTTATTTTAAAGGATGCAAGGAAATATAATCTTTCCCCAGGAAGGGGCAACAGATATTGTTGAACAATAATACAGTCTATCTTACCATCCAATTTATTGATTACAATTAAAAGGGGAAATTGCTCTGGGATTTAAGGTTTGGAGTTTTGGCAATGGAAACTAGTGAACCGTGTTTTCATTTTGGGAGACACCTCCAGGTTGACTTTAAATGTAGTACAGAGTCATGCAAAATTCTTATCCTAATAAAGATGCAGAGGTCATTTCATAAATTGGGGCTGTTTTCAAGGAGTTCCTTCGTTTTTCCTGTGGATCACCAGATATCCATCAGCTTTATACTCACTTGAGTTACTTCCACCTTTCCAGTTATACAAGGATTCTTCTCATCTGAAAATTTCTATGGTATAGAATGACTTCTCTTGGTTCTTTGATTCCTTGCTGTCCCCAAATATGCACACATTTATTTTAGTTTAGGGTTTTATTACTCATGATCTTAGAATGTAAGCTCCATGAGGGCAGGGAATTTTTTCTGTCTGTTTGTTGCCATATCCCCAATATGTGAGAGATACTATATGTTCAATAAATATTTGTGGAATGAATAAAATTATAAGAAGTAAATAATTGCAGCAAGTTTAAATAATGATCTTATTCTAGGGTTGTTTAAACCATCTCTCAAATTATACTGTCTTTTATAGAAAATCTTTCTTGTTCTACAAGAAGATACTAAATTGTATAAAATGTCATAGGTCAGAGGAGACTAATGAGATGTAACAAATCATGTGGTATCCTGGAACAGAAAATGGAAATAGGTAGAAAAATTGAGGAATTCTGAATGAAGTCTGAAGTTCAGTTCACAGTATTTTACTAATGTTAATTTCTCACTTTTGATAATTGCATGATGGTTATGTAAGATGTTAACATTAAGGGAAGCTGAATAAAAGGTAGACAGGAACTTTTCTGTCCTATCTTTGCAACTTTTCTGTAGGTCTAAAATTATTTTAAAATAAAAAATTAAAGGCATTTTTGTGACCATTAGAAAGTTTTGTACAACCTTAATTATATACTTTAGTATGCGTTTTTAATGTGATAAAAGTCTTGTTAGACTTCTTGAATATATCCTCATCTGATAGTCATTAAAAAAACAAGTATTTAAGGATGGAATATTTCAGTTTTGGGATTTCCTTTAAATACTTCCACAAAATAGATAAGTGTATAGGTGATAAAAAAAACTGGCAGCATATAGAAAATTATCAAAGCTGATAGATTGGTACTGGGGGTGGTTTCATTTATTTATTCACTTTGCTTTAATACGTTTGAATTTTCCCTAATGAAACTTTAGAAAAAGAATTAAGAAAAAAAACACACACTGTTTATCTTTGTGTTCTGACATATGTCTTTCATGAATACTCTGGAAAATGATACTGTTGGGCCTACCTAATACTCTTTCCTCATTTGTTTATAGAACCCCAATATTCTTAGGAGCTAAAATGCTCAAGGAAAGTGCATCCTTCCCTACTCACCAGGGGATGAAGCATGAATATCTAAATGAAGCTTGGTTACCACATTTACTCGGTCACAGATTTTTATAGAGATGATGAGGTGATTGAGTTACAGAAGAAGATATTTAAGGAGACATCTGCTTGGGGTCAAGGTGGCTCTGGGAAGGATTTTGCTGCATGGATATAAAGAGAGCAAGATAAACACACTCCTACCTTGAACAAAGTTCTGTGGAGATATGACAGCTTGGAGTTGTGCTTTTCATTATGTAGCTAAGAAGTGACAAGCATTTATTTTAATAAAAGCTCATATGCTGAGAACGGCAAAATGGAAAAACAGTGAGAACCTAAGACTTTAATAATTTTGTTGAGTTACGACATCAGGCCTAAAACTTCCTGTCTCCAAAGTTGTTAAACATCTTTATTTCATAAATCACCTTATTTGAGCATTGTATTTCTTGCAGTCAAAACCATTTTCAGGGACTTCCCTGGTGGTGCAGTGGTTAAGAATCTGCCTGCCAGTGCAGGGGACACTGGTTCGATCCCTGGTCTGGGAAGCAACTGGTCTGTGAAGTTGCTGCGGAGCAACTAAGCCCGTGTGTCACAACTACTGAAGCCTGTGCACCTAGAGTCCGTGCTCCGCAACAAGAGGAGCCACTGCAATGAGAAGCCCGCGCACTGCCACGGGGAGTAGCCCCCGCTCGCTGCAACTAGAGAAAGCCAACGCACCGCAATGAAGACCCAAAGCAGCCAAAAAAATAAATAAAATTTAAAAAGAAATAAAATTTCTCTCATTATAGACTCCCCTGCATTGGCAGGCAGATTCTCAACCGCTGCACCACCAGGGAAGCCCATTCCCATTACTTTTGTTCACATTAATCTGAACGTTCTCATATGGTCACCCCTAGTTTCATGGAAACTGGGAAATGTAATTCTTATCTGCATGGCCATAACCTGGCTAGATCTCTGTTATTAGGCATGGCGGAGACTGGCGGGCTACTCAGCAAACCCAATTTTGGTAACCTTTACGAATTCACTGTGGAAAAGGGAAAAACACTGTAGATGTGGGGCAACTAGTAGTCTGAAATGCCCTCCGTTATTCATTGTCAGATTGGATATAAAAGCAAGTTCCAACCAGCTATGAGAAAACCACTCTAAATGTAAATACACTAATATATTAAAGGAAAAATGGAAAATGATATGTCATGTAAGACTAATCAAAAGATAGCCAGAATGACTATATTAGTGTCAGATAAAGTAAGCTTTAGAACAAGGAATAGACATTTCATACTGATAAAGGGATCAATTAATGAAAAAGATATAGAACTCCTAAATATGTATTCACCTAATATCACAGCTTCAAGATACGTGAAACCAAAACTGATCTAAATTCAAAGAAAAATACAGAAATTTTAAATTACATTTGGTTAAAAAATGCACCCTTTCTCCTTATAATCAGAAGCAAGGCGATGATATCTGCTCTTACCGCTTCCATTAAACATTGTATTGTTTATTGCTGTTGGGTTCATATCCAAAAAGGGCCATATCCATATTGGCCCAGACCAATGTAAAGAAGATTTTCCCCTATGTTTTCTTCTAGCAGTTTTACAATTTCAGATCTTAGGTTTAAGTCTTTCATCCATTTTGTGTTGATTTTTATATGTGGTGTGAAATGTTCAATTTCATTCTTCTGCATGCCATCTTAGAATAAAATAGGGCAATGAAAAGATACAGAAGTCATCCTATTTGGAAAGGAAGAAGTAAAGCCAGCTCTATTAACAGGAGTCATGATCTGTGTTAAAAAATATATCATGAGGACTCTACAAAAAAGCAAATATAGTGGATAAGCTTATTAATCACATGCACATAAACACTCCCCCCAACATTGCTGAGGTGTATCAGAGACCTAAGTAAATGGAGAGATGAACCCATTCTCCTACATCTTTGTGGTCCATACTCTGGGACCCAGGGTGCCAGAGCAGCATCTAGAACATACCTGCTGACTCTGCTAAAAAGAAAGAAGAATACCGTGAGATGCTCTTAACTTTTAAAATCTTCCTTAATGTTTCTAACTTCTGCTCATATTTTATTAGCCAAAGCCACTGGCCACGTTTATTTTAAAGGATGCAAGGAAATATAATCTTTCCCCAGGAAGGGGCAACAGATATTGTTGAACAATAATACAGTCTATCTTACCATCCAATTTATTGATTACAATTAAAAGGGGAAATTGCTCTGGGATTTAAGGTTTGGAGTTTTGGCAATGGAAACTAGTGAACCGTGTTTTCATTTTGGGAGACACCTCCAGGTTGACTTTAAATGTAGTACAGAGTCATGCAAAATTCTTATCCTAATAAAGATGCAGAGGTCATTTCATAAATTGGGGCTGTTTTCAAGGAGTTCCTTCGTTTTTCCTGTGGATCACCAGATATCCATCAGCTTTATACTCACTTGAGTTACTTCCACCTTTCCAGTTATACAAGGATTCTTCTCATCTGAAAATTTCTATGGTATAGAATGACTTCTCTTGGTTCTTTGATTCCTTGCTGTCCCCAAATATGCACACATTTATTTTAGTTTAGGGTTTTATTACTCATGATCTTAGAATGTAAGCTCCATGAGGGCAGGGAATTTTTTCTGTCTGTTTGTTGCCATATCCCCAATATGTGAGAGATACTATATGTTCAATAAATATTTGTGGAATGAATAAAATTATAAGAAGTAAATAATTGCAGCAAGTTTAAATAATGATCTTATTCTAGGGTTGTTTAAACCATCTCTCAAATTATACTGTCTTTTATAGAAAATCTTTCTTGTTCTACAAGAAGATACTAAATTGTATAAAATGTCATAGGTCAGAGGAGACTAATGAGATGTAACAAATCATGTGGTATCCTGGAACAGAAAATGGAAATAGGTAGAAAAATTGAGGAATTCTGAATGAAGTCTGAAGTTCAGTTCACAGTATTTTACTAATGTTAATTTCTCACTTTTGATAATTGCATGATGGTTATGTAAGATGTTAACATTAAGGGAAGCTGAATAAAAGGTAGACAGGAACTTTTCTGTCCTATCTTTGCAACTTTTCTGTAGGTCTAAAATTATTTTAAAATAAAAAATTAAAGGCATTTTTGTGACCATTAGAAAGTTTTGTACAACCTTAATTATATACTTTAGTATGCGTTTTTAATGTGATAAAAGTCTTGTTAGACTTCTTGAATATATCCTCATCTGATAGTCATTAAAAAAACAAGTATTTAAGGATGGAATATTTCAGTTTTGGGATTTCCTTTAAATACTTCCACAAAATAGATAAGTGTATAGGTGATAAAAAAAACTGGCAGCATATAGAAAATTATCAAAGCTGATAGATTGGTACTGGGGGTGGTTTCATTTATTTATTCACTTTGCTTTAATACGTTTGAATTTTCCCTAATGAAACTTTAGAAAAAGAATTAAGAAAAAAAACACACACTGTTTATCTTTGTGTTCTGACATATGTCTTTCATGAATACTCTGGAAAATGATACTGTTGGGCCTACCTAATACTCTTTCCTCATTTGTTTATAGAACCCCAATATTCTTAGGAGCTAAAATGCTCAAGGAAAGTGCATCCTTCCCTACTCACCAGGGGATGAAGCATGAATATCTAAATGAAGCTTGGTTACCACATTTACTCGGTCACAGATTTTTATAGAGATGATGAGGTGATTGAGTTACAGAAGAAGATATTTAAGGAGACATCTGCTTGGGGTCAAGGTGGCTCTGGGAAGGATTTTGCTGCATGGATATAAAGAGAGCAAGATAAACACACTCCTACCTTGAACAAAGTTCTGTGGAGATATGACAGCTTGGAGTTGTGCTTTTCATTATGTAGCTAAGAAGTGACAAGCATTTATTTTAATAAAAGCTCATATGCTGAGAACGGCAAAATGGAAAAACAGTGAGAACCTAAGACTTTAATAATTTTGTTGAGTTACGACATCAGGCCTAAAACTTCCTGTCTCCAAAGTTGTTAAACATCTTTATTTCATAAATCACCTTATTTGAGCATTGTATTTCTTGCAGTCAAAACCATTTTCAGGGACTTCCCTGGTGGTGCAGTGGTTAAGAATCTGCCTGCCAGTGCAGGGGACACTGGTTCGATCCCTGGTCTGGGAAGCAACTGGTCTGTGAAGTTGCTGCGGAGCAACTAAGCCCGTGTGTCACAACTACTGAAGCCTGTGCACCTAGAGTCCGTGCTCCGCAACAAGAGGAGCCACTGCAATGAGAAGCCCGCGCACTGCCACGGGGAGTAGCCCCCGCTCGCTGCAACTAGAGAAAGCCAACGCACCGCAATGAAGACCCAACGCAGCCAAAAAAATAAATAAAATTTAAAAAGAAATAAAATTTCTCTCATTATAGACAAAAAAAAAATACATTTGCATTTGCCACAGTTCCATAAACATTACTCATGATTGTTTCATGATCACCTCTAAATATTCTTTTATTTCCTTAAAATCAAATTTTCTGGGCCCACTTGAACTAATTTAAAACTATTAGGTCCTCTATTAGAATATATTTTTCTATTCTTGAGCTTCAGTTTTCTTTTTTCCCCCGGGTTAATTGAGGTGATATTGACAAATAGAAGTTGTATATATTTTCAGTGTACAATGTGATATGTATGTATATATATGTATAGATGTATATACATATGTGTATACATACATTGTGAAATGATTACCACAATTAAGCTAATTAACATAATCAGCTCCTCATGCAGTTATCAATTTTTTTGTGTGTGGTGAGAACATGTAAGAACTACACTCTTAGCAAATTTCAAGTATACTATATAGTATTATTAACTACAGTCAATATGCTATACATTAGATCTCCAGAAATTATTCATCCTGTACTACTGAAATTTTGTACCCTTTGACTAAAATCTCCTCATTTTAAATGGGGACTAAAACCCCACCATACCCCCAGTCCTTGACAACTACCATTCTAATCTCTGTTTCTCTGAGTTCAAGTTTTTAAGATTCCACATACAAGTAGGATCATGCAGTATTTGTCTTTCTGTGCCTGGCTTATTTCATTTAGCATTATGTCATCAGGTTCATCCATGTTGTCACAAATATAGAATTTCCTTCTTTTTTAAGACCGAAAAATATTGTGTGTATGATTGATAGGTAGATAGATAGATAGATAGAAAGATAGTCACATTTTCTTTATTCATTCATCCCTCAGTGGACACTTAGGTTTTTTTCCATATCTTGGCTATTGTGAATCATGATACAATGAACATGGGAAAGCAAAATTTCTTCCTGATACTGATTCATTTCCTTTGGACATACACCCACAAATGGGGTTGCTGGATCATATGGTAGTTCTGTTTTTAGTTTGTTGAGGAATCTCCATACTGTTTTCCATAATGGCTGAACGAATTTACATTCCTACCAACAGTGCCCAAGGATTCCTTTTTTCCATATACTCACCAACACTTATATCTTGTCTTTTTGATAATAGACATTCTCACTGGTGTGAGGTAATGTCTCATTGTGGTTTTGATTTGCATTTCCCTGAAGATTATTAATATTGAGCATCTTTCGATACACCTGTTGGCCATTTGTGCATCTTCTTTTGAACAATGCTTCTTCAGTCTTGGCACATTTTTTAATCAGGTTATTATTATTATTTTTGCTATTGAGTTGTTTGAGTTCCTTATATATTTTGGATATTGACCCCTTATTACATATATGATTTGCAAATATTTTCTCCCATTCTGTAGGTTGTTCCTTTACTCTCTTGATTATTTCCTTTGATATGCAAGAGCTTTTTAGTTTGGTGTAAACAATTTGTCTAATTTTACTTTTGTTGCCTGTGCTTTTGGGGTAATATCTAAAAATTATTACCAAGGCCAGTATCAAGAATCTTTTTTCCTGTGTTTTTTCCTAGTAGTTTTACAGTTTTAGGTCTTATATTTAAGTCTTTAATCCATTTTGAGTTGATTTTTGTAGATGGTGTGAGATAAGGATACAATTTCATTTTTCTGAATATGGATATTCAGTTTTCTCATCACTATTTATTATTGAAGATACTGTCCTTTCCCCATTGTGTTCTTGTCACCATTGTCAAAGATCAATTGACTGTAAATGTATGGATTTATTTCTGGGATCTTTATTCACTTCCATTGATCCATATGTCTGTTCTTATACCAGTACCATGCTGTGTTGATTACCATAGCTTTGTAGTGTATTTTGAAATCAGATAGTGCAATGACTCCAGCATTGTTCTTTTTGCTCAGGATTGCTTTGGCTATAATGAAGGATAAAAATCCTATGATCATCTCAAGAGATGCAGAAGAAGCATTTGACTAAATTCAGTACCCTTTCATGATAAATATTCTCAACACTCTTTCATGATAAAAACTCAACAAATTGAAAGCTATCAGGTATAGAAGGAATGTACCTCAATGTAATAAAGTCCATATATAACAAAACCGTAGCTAACATCATACTGAATGGTGAAAAGCTGAAAGCTTTTTCTCTAAGATTAGGAACAAGACACGGATGCCTCCTCTCACCACTTCTGTTCAATATAGTACTAGGAGTCCTGGCCAGAGCAATCAGGCAAGAAACAAAATTACAGTCATTCAAATCAGAAAGGAAGAAGTGAAATCGTCTCTATTTACAGTTGACATAATCTTATATGTAGAGCACCCTAAAGACTCCACCAAAAAACTGTGAGAACCAATACACAAATTCAATAAAGTTACAGGATACAAGATCACACAGAAATTAGTCATGTTTCTATACACTACCTGTGAACTATCTGAAAAAGCAATTAAGAAAACAATCCCCTTTACAGTAGCATAAAAAAATACTTAGGAGTAGATTTAACCATTGAAGTAAAAGATCTGTACACTGAAAACTGTAAAACGTTGTTGAAAGAAATTGAAGAAGACACAAACAAATGGAAAGATAGCCTGTGTTCATGGATTAGCATAAGCAGTTTCCTCTTAATAATTTTTTCTAGCTACCCTGATCGAGAAATTGAAAAAAAATAGTGTTTAAACAGATCTGCCTTCTTTATGATTTTCAGCCATTGGACATTTCCTCTTCTTGTTTGCTTTATTTCTTAAAACATGATGTAAAAGCTCTCTTTTGGGTAGGGAATTTTAAAAAGTAATCTTAGGTGATTCTGTGTTTAAGTTTATTCACAGTATTCTTATGTGTTTATGACTTTCCCCGTAGTTTATCATAGTTGAGAGATTTTCCTTTCTGTCGTTTGAATACACTGAACTACTTTTTTATTTATCTTAATTTTTTGGCTCTCTCAATTGTCAACTTACAGTAATATTATTTTTATAAAGAAAATTCAATTTTTGTACAAAATTTATAAAACTAAAACAAATAATGATTCAAATACTGAATTTATAGCATACAGAGTGGCCCAAAGACTCTCTTTTAAAAAGTAAGGGAGAAGAAAACTGGCAGGAAAGCCCCAATTCTTTCTTCTGGAAAACTGGGGGTATTAGCAATTTGTGATGTTTTCATTAGTTAAAAGAAAATACCAAAGTCATCCTTCTGTGGTTCTGTATTTTCTAACTTGAATCTGGTTTCCATTTTTCCAGGCAGCAGTTTCTCGCTCCTTGTTACTTTACACTGGCAAGAATGCTAGGCCTCTAAAGAAAATTTTGAATGAAACTGCTCAGGTATTAGATAACCAGAGAGCTGCTAATCCTGTTACTAAACTGATTCATGAGTGGTCTTTTAAAATTATATTATATACCTGTCCCCTTCGTAGCCATGTTATCCGCAGTGCCAAATGGTTTGCTAAATTATAAATCTGATATCACTTCCCTGCTTACAACTCTAAGGCTCTCTATTGCTATGGGGTGATCCATGCTCCTTCTCAATCCATATAAAGTTTTCCATCTCCATGAAATGGGTTCTCCTCTCCAATTAGCCTCATCATTTACCACTCTGGCGTTGGAATTTATGGTCTAACTACACTAAGGTATCTGTAGATCTCCACAATTTGCATCATGCTTTTTACCTCTGCACTTCTACTTATTGGTTGAGGAAGTCTTTCCCATTGGAATAAAAAAAACATATTAATTGAAGTCATCCATTTAAATCTACATGATATTTGAATAAACTTGGCTTAAGCCCACATATCTATATTCTGTTTCTGTATGTGTAAAGTGGGGGAGGGGTGCAGTATTTTAGTGTTTTCCTTAGATTGCTGTGCATTCCTAGGGCCTTTTCTTTTTATGGTTTCTCTGGATCCCGATTTCTGGTTCTATTGAGTGCTCAGTTTCACTTATGTCTTACTTCCTGGGACTGCTGTCTTCTCTTTTCTCCATACCAGTAAAGGTGTAGGAAAAAAGAAAAAGTCACTTTATTTGAGTTTCCTAAAACACAAGCATTTGTGTGTATACCACACCTTATCTTAGTCTAGGGTAATGGAAAATATTTAAATTAAGACAATAAAAGTGATTCAAAATTGATTATAAGTTACTGTTATTTAATAATCCTTTAGGCATCGTATCACTGATCTTCTCAATAGGTGTCTTTTCCCCTAAGAACTTCAGTACCAGCCCTGTTGCTTTTTATTTTTTCCATCTTCAGAAGCAGCTTTATTGAAGTATAGTTTACATATCATAAAATTCATCTAGTTTAAGTATACAATTCAATGCTTTTTAGTAAATTTACAAAGTTGTGCAAGCATCACTACAATTCGGGGTTTTTTTTAAGATTTTTAGAAATTTCATGTAATGTCTGAAACATTTATATTAACGTATTTCCGTACAAATAACCCAAAGAAAATTTAATATTGTTTTTGTTTGTTTGTTTATACTGCAGATTCTTATTAGTCATCAGTTTTATACACATCAGTGTATACATGTCAATCCCAATCACCCAATTCAGCACACCACCATCCCCACTCCACCATGGTTTTCCCCCCTTGGTGTCCAAACGTTTGTTCTCTACATCTGTGCCTCAACTTCTGCCCTGCAAACCAGTTCATCTGTACCATTTTTCTAGGTTCCACATACATGCGTTAATATATGATATTTTTTTTTCTCTTTCTGACTTACTTCACTCTGTATGTCAGTCTCTAGATCCATCCTCCATTGTATATATGTGCCACATCTTCTTTATCCATTCATCTGTCGATGGACACTTAGGTTGCTTCCATGTCCTGGCTATTGTAAATAGAGCTGCAATGAAAATTGTTGTACAGGACACTTTTTGAATTATGGTTTTCCCAGGGTATATGCCCAGTAGTGGGATTGCTGGGTCGTATGGTAGTTCTATTTTTAGTTTTTTAAGGAACCTCCATACTGTTCTCCATAGTTGCTGTGTCAATTTACATTCACACCAACAGTGCAAGAAGGTTTCCTTTGCTCCACACCCTTTCCAGCATTTGTTGTTTGTAGATTTTCTGATGATGCCCATTCTAACTGGTGTGAGATGATACCACATTGTAGTTTTGATTTGCATTTCTCTAATAATTAGTGATGTTGAGCAGCTTTCCATGTGCTTCTTGGCCATCTGTATGTCCTCTTTGGAGAAATGTCTATTTAGGTCTTCTGCCCATTTTTGGATTGGGTTGTTTGTCTCTTTAATATTGAGCTGCATGAGCTGTTTATATATTTCGGAGATTAATCCTTTGTCTATTGATTCGTTTGCGAATATTTTCTCCCATTCTGAGGGTTATCTTTTCGTCTTGTTTATGGTTTCCTTTGCTGTGCAAAAAGCTTTTAAGTTTCATTAGGTCCCATTTGTTTATTTTTGTTTTTATTTCCATTACTCTAGGAGGTGGATCAAAAAAGATCTTGCTGTGATTTATGTCAAAGAGTGTTCTTCCTATGTTTTCCTCTAAGAGTTTTATAGTGTCCAGTCTTACTTTCAAAACTATGTTGAATAATAGTGGTGAGAGTGGACATCCTTGTCTTCTTCCTGATCTTAGAGGAAATGCTTTCAGTTTTTCACCATTGAGAATGAGGTTTGTTGTGTGTTTGTGATATATGGCCTTTATTATGTTGAGGTAGCTTGCCTCTGTGCCCGCTTTCTGGAGAGTTTTTATCGTAAATGAGTGTTTAATTTTGTCAAAAGCTTTTTCTGCATCTATTGAGATGATCATATGGTTTTTCTTCTTCAATTTTTTAATATGGTGTATCACATTGATTGATGTGCATATATTGAAGAATCCTTCCATTCATAAAAAGAGTGTATATTTTTAACCCATCTTCTAAATAAGAGATACAGAGTAGCAAAAGTAATTAAATCAAACTTCTTTTTCAGTATTCAAATAGCTTCTTACCAGGGGCTATAGAAGCTAGCATGTATCTTCAAATATTCCCATAAAACTTGAAAAAGATAATTCATCAAAAAAAGTCAGCAACAGAGCCCCCCAACTGGACAAATTACTTATTTTTTAAATATATGCAATACATTTATTCAACTACAATTTATTTAGTGCCTCTTAGGCATCAGGTGTTTGACATGTGTTGTATACACTGAAATGACTTTAATTTTGTCTTTCAAATTTGATAGAAGAGAAAACATGGTGAGTTGACATGTAATCAGAGAAACAAAAGATGAACAACAAAAGAAAATGGGAATGACATAGCGTTTTAAAATACTGAACACCAGGCTAGAAGAATTCAGAGAAAGGAATGCTGGATAATTCCTCAGAAAGGAGGTCTGATTGGTTTAATTAAGTTTCGGAATTGGGTTTTGCAAGAATTTCATCAGGTCATCCAGTGGGCGGTATTTCAGGATACAGAGACACTATCAACAATGATTCAAGGAAATAGAAGTGCTCTAAAAGGAGCTAACAGAGATGCAGGTGTCACTGGACACCTGAGGAACCTTTAGGTGTAAGGTTAGATTGTTTATTTGAGATTTTTCTTGTTTCTTGAGGTAGGCTTGTATAGCTATAAACTTCCCTCTTAAAACTGCTTTTGCTGCATCCCACAGGTTTTGGATTGTCGTGTTTTTATTGTCATTTGTCTTTAGGTATTTTTTTATTGCCTCTTTGATTTCTTCCATATCTCTTGGTTATTTAGTAACGTATTGTTTAGCCTCCATGTGTTTGTGTTTTTTACGTTTTTTCCCCTGTAATTCATTTCTAATCTCATAGCGTTGTGGTCAGAAAAGATGCTTGATATGATTTCAATTTTCTTAAATTTACTGAGGCTTGATTTGTGACCCAGGATGAGATCTATCCTGGAGAATGTTCCGTGCGCACTTGAGAAGAAAGTGTAATCTGCTGTTTTTGGATGGACTGTCCTATAAATATCAATTAAATCTATCTGGTCTATTGTGTCATTTAAAGCTTCTGTTTCCTTATTTGTTTTAATTTTAGATGATCTGTCCATTGGTGTAAGTGAGATGTTAAAGTCCACCACTATTATTGTGTTACTGTCGATTTCCTCTTTTATAGCTATTAGCAGTTTCCTTATGTATTGAGGTGCTCCTATGTTGGGTGCATATATGTTTATAATTGTTATATCTTCTTCTTGGATTGATCCCTTGATCATTATGTAGTGTCCTTCCTTGTCTGTTGTAACATTCTTTTTTGTTGTTGTTGTTGTTGTTGTTGTTTGCATTATGCGGGCCTCTCACTGTTGTGACCTCTCCCGTTGTGGAGCACAGGCTCCAGACGCGCAGGCTCAGTGGCCATGGCTCACGGGCCTAGCTGCTCCGCGTCATGTGGGATCTTCCCAGACCGGGGCACGAACCCACATCCCCTGCATCGGCAGGCGGACTCTCAACCACTGCGCCACCAGGGAAACCCCTTGTAACATTCTTTATTTTAAAATCTATTTTGTCTGATATGAGTATAGCTACTCCAGCTTTCTTTTGATTTCCATTTGCATGGAATATCTTTTTCCATCCCCTCACTTTCAGTCTGCATGTGTCCCTAGGTCTGAAGTGGGTCTCTTGTAGACAGCATATATACGGGTCTTGTAAGGTAATTATTGATATGTACGTTCCTATGACCATTTTCTTAATTGTTTTTGGTTGTTTTTGTAGATCCTTTTCTTCTCTTGTGTTTCCGACTTAGAGAAGTTCCTTTAGCATTTGTTGTAGAGCTGGTTTGGTGGTG